>NC_080395.1:71575833-71881250 GCF_030265065.1 Corythoichthys intestinalis | reverse complement strand
AATTCAGTCCATAGCTAATGTCAGTAGGAATAAAAACATCCAAAATAACTGCTGAGATATACTGTCCTGGATAAACTATATTTAATAGTGTGTTGTTAAAAATTAGAATAGTTATTTAACTTACAAAAATAAAAGCTTTCTGTTTGTCCCTGGTGTCACTGTCCACTCTGTTAAAGTTGTGTTAGTGTCCCTTTAAGAAAATTCCCCATTTATTAATGACCTCACTCTTTTGCTGTAAGGTCACACTAGCGTACGGGCGTCGCCAGACATATGTTACTGGGTCACTTGCCCCAGTATTGATCTGCAGTGCCCGTGTATAAATTTGACTGTTTAAAAAAATATTTTGGAGTTTAAGTCTACATAGCATCATCTACTAAATGTGCCTATTTAAAATGGTCATATTACTCTATTCACTCCATATACACAATCTGCACATAGCTCCTAAATAGTGGTGGATTCAACATAGATTTGCCTTTGACTTAAACAGATTTTTCAGGATGACATGAACATTATTATAATGAACAAAACAAAGACAAGAACAGCCTCGACTTCAAATAAAGTGCCAATATTTATTTTTTCAAATAAATATATTTTGAGTCAATCACAATCAGTTAGTCAATGTCATCGAAGAGGTGTTCCCTGAACAATGAGCACTGAACTAAAACATAAACCCAACAAGTATTGTGCTTTGTCATCAGATAAAAACATTTGGTTCTACAGGAGATTAGACTGTTGTGGTTTTGGTCCATGAAGCAACTTAACCTGCCAATTATGGGACAGCAAGCCTATCAATAACCAAAAGGCCTCGCAATAACTTGTAAAAATAACACTTTAAAATACAAACATTTGCTAATTGCCATAGTAAGGTTCATCTCTCAATGATAGAAAAATAAGGCCTCTAGAACAGTAACAAAACTTTGCAAAATCCAAAGCTAGGATTCAAGTAAAGAAATACTTGCATGTAAATCTTTATAAATTTAACTGAAACAAAAAGTGCATTAAGACTCTTCACAGTTTCCACAAGTCCAGTGGGGAGAACAAGTATTTGATACACTGCCGATTTTGCTGTTTTCCCACTTGCAAGCCATGTAGAGGTCTGTAATTGGTATCATAAGTTCTCTTCAACTGTGAGGGACGGAATCTAATACAAAAATCCAGAAAATCACATTGTATAATTTTCAAATAATAAATTTGTATTTAACTGCATGAAATAAGTATTTGATACATTACCAACTAGTAAATATGTCGGCTCTTAGTTCTTTTTTAAGAACCCCCCCCTGTTCTCCACTCATCAAAAGACACCTGTTCACATGCTCAAACAAACAAACTCCAACCTCTCCACAATGGCCAAGACCAAAGAGCTGTGTAAGGACATCAGGGATAAAATAATAGACCTGCAAAAGGCTGGGATGGGCTACAGGAAAATAAGCAAGCAGCTTGGTGAGAAGGTAACAAGTGTTGGAGCGATTATTAGAAAATGGAAGAAGTTCAAGTTGACGGTCAATCTGCCTCGTTCTGGGACTCTATGCACGCAAGGTCCCGCTGCTGAAGCCAGTGCATGTCCAGACACGCCTGAAGTTTGCCACTGACCATCTGGATGATCCAGAGGAGCAATGGGAGAAGGTCCTGTGGTCGGATGAGGCCAAAATTGAACTTTTTGGTCTAAACTCGGCTCGTCGTGTTTGGAGGAAAAAGAAGGATGAGTACAACCCCAAGAACACCATCCCAACCGTGAAACATGGAGGAGGAAACATTTTTGGGGCTGCTTCTCTGCCAAGGGTACAGGATGACTGCACCGTATTGAAGGGAGGATGGATGGGGCTGTGTATCGCCAGATCTTGGCTGACAACCTCCTTCCTTCAGTGAGAGCCCTGAAGATGGGTCGTGGCTGGGTCTTCCAGCATGACAACGACCCAAAGCACACAGTCAAGGCAACTAAAGAGTGGCTCCGTAAGAAGCATCTTAAGGTCCTGGAGTGGCCTAGCCAGTCACCAGATCTGAACCCGATAGAAAATCTATGGAGGGAGCTGAAAGTACGTGTTGCCTGGCAGCAGCCCCGAAACCTGAAGGCTCTGGAGAAGATCTGCATGGAGGAGTGGGCCAAAATCCCTGCTGCAGTGTGTGCAAACCTTGTCAAGGACTACAGGAAACGTTTGGTATCTGTAATAGCAAACAAAGGTTTCTGTACCAAATATTAAGTTCAATTTTTGTGATGTATCAAATACTTATTTCATGCAATTAAATGCAAATTAATTATTTAAAAATCATACAACATGATTTTCTGTTTTTGTGTATTAGATTCCGTCCCTCACAGTTGAAGAGAATTCATGATACAAATTACAGACCTCTACATGCTTTGCAAGTGGGAAAACCAGCAAAATTGGCAGTGTTTCAAATACTTGTTCTCCCCTCTGTAAATAACTATGACACTGAAACGTTATAAATTTAGTGAAAGCGCATTCCTCATTATCAAACATGGTAGAACAAAAAGCATTAATGGCTTGCCTTGTAATAATCCATATAGACGGCAGTGAGTAAACCCATTTTCAATGAAACATGAGGTTTCTTCTCTGTACTGTACGAAATCCTTTTCCAGCCACTGAGCCGTCAGACCAAGCATGCTGACAGGACTAACATTACATGTCCATATGTCCGTGGTGAAACCTATATGTGCCGTGCATGGTTGCCGATCAAAGTATGGAAGAGTGTGGCAATCTCATCATACTTTGCCGGTAAACATTCATCTGAAAAGTGGCGGTGGCTTGGAGTGATGAACGTGGGCTCCAAATGACGAAGTAGCCGCCTGAATCCTATGTTTTATACAAGGGAAAAGGGCTGGTCGTCTAGCGCCAAAATTTAGCCATTGAAATTGGATGTGCAGCTTCATTTGCAGCCCGCGCATTGTCGTACTCTTTTAAAACACCATCGAAGCAATCTTGATCTTTTAAGTGCCTTATTAAGATGTGTTGTAGCTCGACACCTTTTCCCCTCCTCGTGGAACTTCGGCTTCGCATGTGTTACAAATTGCAAGGGAAGTGTCTTCCATTGACAAATCCCACACTGCCGACGCCATGCTACTTGTTTTGTTAGCCAGCCGTGCTGCACAGTACTGCCGTCACTTGAGCATCACGTCAGAGAAAGGGAGCGCTTGATTTGTTGTTGAACACCCTCTTCCCAAACCACACACAGTCACTGATACGTTGTACTGGCAAAACAGGAGTGGAAACAAACGCACACATCCCAATCCACCAACACCGTGCCAAAAATATTTTACGTATATTATCGGTCTGATTAATAATGTTATTGGATGTATTGGGATGACGTCATAATTCCTATTATCGGACTGGTAATTATTGGACCAATAATTATAGTGTACTCGGAGTAATGTATGCACATAACTATGCCTGTGATAGGCATATTAGTTGAAACTTCCGCGAAGCACCTTCGGGAGATTTGCAGAATTCATTTATGACACCGTGTAATAGAGAATCATTTTTTTGATGACTCCAACAACATGTGAACACAGCATCAATATTACAGTGCTTGTACTAATTATCCAGTCAATGGTGCGAACTACAGTAGATCTTCCTACCTGTTTTGCAGGTTGGTCCCAGATAAACTGCTCATCCTTGCTGTTTGTTTTTACCTCTGTGTTGTTTGTTTGGTTGCCTATTCCCATGAATTGTGAATTTAAATGGTTCAGTTTTACTCTTTATTTATCAGGCAGTTAATTGTGGAAAACTACTCTGGCTGCAAATTGAAGTATCATATTAGCTGCTGTCTTTTAGCTCACTGGCTTTGAATGCAATGACAATTAATTGTGATTTGATTGGAAGGCTCTCACTCAAGAACTTTGTCTAATATTGTGTTAATATACTGTATATGTGGTAGTTGAACTGTATCAGTATTGATCCTATTTATTGCTATTTGTTTATATGACCAAAATGAATAGAATCAATCCGTATGAATTAATTTGGGATTTGACCTCAAACAATTTTGTGTGCTCATTTTAATTTCTAGCTTTTATACAAGCATTTTATTTTGTGACTGTAGTCCATGTAATCTGTAATAAGATGGGGTTTTTTTCTATTCGACTCAAACTGCATTTCTCTTGCAAATGGGTGTTAGAAAGTTATTTGCTCGCAGCAAGGAGGAATAAAAGACCCAAAAATAAAAACCCATTTAGGCAACTTAAAGCACTTTTAAGTCACAACATACCAGTTGAGAAACACTGAGTTAATGCATAACAGTTACAGCTCATTGAACTTGCATGTTTAGCTTTGTGAAATGTGAGCAAAAAACACGTTTGTCAGTGCATGGCGCTGTTTTCCACTTTTTTCCACCACTTGGCCATAGGGCGAGTGGGGTCCTGTCTGACTTCGATAGTTTTCTTAATTGCCACATGCTGTTTTTTTCGTGCTTTTCAAAGTTTGGATGGCTAAAATTCTTTGACCCTACATAAAATTCGCTGCTCTTATTAATAGTGTTGCACCGATACCATTTTTTGGCCCAGATACCGATACCTGGCTTTGCAGTATCGGCCGATACCGATACCATAACGATACCACTCTGTTTCTATATACATATATATATATATATATATATATAAATAATCCCCCCCCCCCAAAGAGGCAAGGCAAGGCAAATTTATTTATATAGCACAATTCAACACAAGGCAATTCAAAGTGCTTTACATCACATGAAGACCATAAAAATCACATTTAAATCAACACAACGTAAAAACCAAGACAAAAGATTGCATTTAATCACAGATTAAAAATAAATAAATAAAAATAAAACAAAAATAAAAATAAAGCAAAAACTACTACTACTAATAATCATTGAAATCAACAATAGAGATAAGCACAAGAGGAATAGAAGGCAGGTAGATTGAAATATATAGACAGTTATGGATATGCAGTGCTAAACAAAAGCGTTTTTAGCCCTGATTTAAAGGAGCTAACAGTTTGAGCATACTTCAGACGTTCGGGTAACTTGTTCCAGAGGTGAGGAGCATAATAACTAAATGCTGCCTCACCCTGCTTGGTTCTTGTTCTTGGAACATGCAGAAGACCCGTTCCAGATGACCTTAGGGGTCTAGATGTCTCATAGGAATCTAACAAGTCAAGCATGTATTTTGGTCCAAGGCCATTAAGTGTTTTGTAGACGAGCAGTAGTATTTTATAGTCTATCCTTTGACTCACTGGAAGCCAGTGTAGCGATTTCAAAACCGGTGTAATGTGGTCCAGCTTCCTTGTATTTGTGAGGACTCTGGCTGCAGCATTCTGTACTAGCTGCAGCTTCCTGACTGATTTTTTATCAAGACCTGTAAATATACCGTTGCAGTAGTCCAATCTGCTGTAAATGAATGCATGCATAAGTTTTTCTATGTCTTGTTGAGTCAGAAGCCCCTTAATTCTGGTTATATTTTTTAGGTGGTAATAAGCGGATTTAGTGACGGACTTTAGATGGCTATCAAATTTTAGGTCTGAGTCAATAATTACGCCAAGGTTTCTGACTTGATTTGTAGCCGTAAGTGACATTGTGCTAAGTTGGCTGCTTATCTTTGACCTTTCCTTTTTTGGCCCAAAAATGATCACCTCTGTCTTCTCCACATTTAACTGGAGAAAATTCTGGCACATCCATTCATTGATTTGATGAATGCATTTACTCAGGGAGACTAAGGGACTATAATCATGTGGGGACACAGAAATGTACAGTTGTGTGTCATCTGCATAGGCGTGATAGGAGATGTCATACTGTTCCATTATCTTAGCTAACGGAAGCCTATAGATGTTAAATAAGAGTGGTCCAAGAATTGACCCTTGAGGGACTCCACACGTGAATTTGGTTCGTTCTGACTGATAGTTTCCAATTGACACAAAGAAATCCCTATCATGTAAATAGGATGTGAACCACTGAAGAATAGTGTCAGTAAGCCCTACCCACTGTTTCAATCTGCTGAGTAGTATGTTGTGATCAACCGTGTCAAATGCGGCGCTGAGATCCAATAGTAGCAGAACAGATGATTTGCCTGCATCGGTATTCCGACGAATATCATTTCGGACTTTGATAAGCACGGTCTCGGTGCTGTGTTGTGGCCGAAATCCAGACTGAAATGACTTAAAAAGATTGTTTTGGATCATAAAAGTCTGGATCTGTTCAAACACAACCCTTTCGATAATTTTCCCCAGGAATGTCAGATTTGATATTGGCCTGTAATTACTAATGGTTGAGGCATCCAGATTAGGTTTTTTTAGGAGAGGTTTTATTACTGCAGTTTTTAAAGTCTGAGGAAACTCTCCTGTTTGGAGGGAAGTATTTATAATCTGAAGTATGTCTGGGGCTATGCAATGAAAAACAGTTTTGAAAAAGTTTGAAGGAAGGATGTCAAGGCAGCATGTTGTGGGCTTTAATTTTGACACAATTTCTGTTAAAGTGGCATAGTCCAAGATGCTAAACTGTCTAAGATTGACGTGGGGGACATTTTGGGAGGCATTTAGTGTAACATTTGTTAATCCGGAGTTGCACACAGTCTGTCTAATCTTTAGTACTTTGTGTGTAAAGAATGCTGCGAAATTATTACTGGACACCTCAGATGCCAATTCCTGAGGTATTGATGCGTGTGGGTTTGTCAGTTTGTCAACAACAGAAAATAGTGTGCGAGTATTGTTGGTGTTTCTACTAAGGATCTCTGAAAAATATGATTGTCTAGCATTTTTCAGTTCCTGGTTGTATTTGCGAAGACTCTCTTTGTAGATATCATAAAAAACTAGGAGTTTGTATTTTCGCCATCTGCGTTCTGCTCGTCTACAAACTTGCTTTTGTTTTATAGCTAATATGGCATTTCTCCAGGGTGACCTCTTCTTTGACAAAGTTTTTGTCTTAATCGGGGCAATACAGCTCGGCTATGGGCACCAGAAAGGCTCAGGAGTCTATTTAAACAAATAAATGTGGAATTAGCTAGACTGCAAAAATGGTTCGATGCAAACAAATTAACTCTTAACCTTGAGAAAACTAAATACATAGTATTTGGAAGAAAAAATTTGGATACGAACCTAAAGATACTAATAAATAATGTAGAGATACAAAGGGTACAACAGCACAAAGTGCTAGGCATAATTATTGATCAACGCCTAAACTGGAAGCCTCATGTAGATAGACTGAGAAACAAAATTGCTCGGAGCATCTCAATTCTCTATAGAGCACAAAACATGTTAGACACGAGGGCTCTCCAAACCCTATACTGCGCACTCGTCCTTCCACATTTCAGTTACTGCTTGGAGATCTGGGGACGAACTTATGAAACGCACCTCAACCCACTCTTTGTTCTCCAAAAGAAAGCCATTAGAATTATTCATGGAGCTTCCTACAGAGCACACACCAACGAGCTCTTTATCAAGTCCAAAACACTGAAATTGCATGACTTGGTCGACTACAAAATAGCTCAAATGATGTATAAGGCCAACACAAACAGTCTTCCAGCAAATTTGCAAGCTTTATTCTGCATTAAAGAATCCTCCTATAAACTGAGAGTATCCCGAACGTTTTCCTACCAGTCCATTAGGACTAAAATGAAATCTTTTTCCGTTGTAAACACTGGGGCTCGACTATGGAATACATGTGATGCAGCACTAACGACCATAAACTCATTAAACTACTTCAAAAAAATGTATAAGAAAAGCATAATAAGCCAGTACATTGCCCAGACATAACAATAACAGCACACACGATACAGATAAGAATGTCCTCACACCAAACCAGGCTAAATGCCAGGGACAACTAGAGATGACATAACAATTCTGGGACGCGCCCCGCATCTAAATCACATTACGGACTCTGCTCCTGCTACGTACACGCTGAACTTCCTCCGGAGGCAATTATGGAATTGGTTAACTGGGCCCTGAGTTCGATGGATGGAATATTCTCTACGATGCGACCCTCCTCTGGACAAAGGCCTTGCCCAGTCACCACCTTCACGTCAGGATATGTGGAGGACGCCTGGGGCAAATGGAGACCGCTATGCCTAACGTCCCTCCTGATAGAAGACGCTGAAGATCTATACATCTTTGGCACGCTGCTGGCGCTTGCCTTCCTGATGCTACTGGCTGCTCTCTGGGTTCGTCGCTTCTCGATCAGGCTGAAGAACCAACTCCATGACGCAGCGGAGATCGTTCGACGTAACGGCGACCAGTTGGCCCTGTTAATGAAGGAACAGGCAATACTAAGTGACGCTGCCGCACGACTGGCCACAAAGATTGACGTGGAGCTGCGTGATCAAGAGAGATTCGCTCGTGCCAACCGGGCCAGAGATGACAATGACTAAACTCCTAATGGGATGCTGACTACAAATCAAAGTGGATGCAACACATGCGAGCCTTCAAAGCACCCCTAACTTTCACCACTCAACCAATCAAGGATGTGTACTGATCGAAGTTACATAAATTTATCTGTGAAATTTCCATGGAAATTAATGACTTTTTGAACAGTAGGCACTAGACTGTCATTGGACTGATCATGAGCTGTTGCTTGTGCGACCTTGGTGGAAGGGGGACGGGTCCCGATAAGCTTTGGCTTTTTTCCGTTCCCTTTGTCATGTCTCTTTTCATCTTCTTGGATAAACAAATATTCCCTTTTTTTTTTCTTCCTCTTTCCTTCTTTTTCTTTTTTTTTTTTTACGTTGATTTAAATGCTGATGATGATGATGATGATGTTGATGATGATGATGACAAATGACAATAAATCAATAGTGTCCATTACAGTCATCCCACTGGAACTGAAACTATTTACAAGTTCTTCCACTGGAGCTATTGTAGGGGTTAATGATGAGGCATAGGCCTGTGTGAATAACGCACATGTGTTATCACTTATGTAACGCTTCCTAATCACCTCTGTTTCCCTTTTCAGAGGATGGACAGGGGTGGTCATTTTAAACATAATGCAGTAGTGATCAGACAGAGCAACATCATTCACTGTGACCTCAGAGATGTTAAGACCTTTGGATATTATTAAGTCCAGTATGTGCCCTCTGTTATGTGTTGGAACTGTGACATGCTGAGATAAACCAAATGTATCCAAAATATTTAAAAACTCTCTAGCACATCCTTCTTCAGGATTATCAACATGAATGTTAAAGTCACCCACTAAAACAACACAATCAAAGTCCATACAGACGGAAGACAGTATTTTGGTAAACTCATCAAAAAACATTGTGTTATACTTCGGTGGTCTGTAAATTGTTACCAAGGCAGCTCTGCAAGGGCTTTTTAGCTGAATGACAATATACTCAAAGGAATCAAACTGACCACATGAAATATTCGTGCACTGAAAACGGTCCCTGATCAGACTGGCAACCCCACCTCCTTTCTTATGGGTTCTTGGCGCACTAAAGAAATTGAAGTTTGTGGGGGTTGCCTCAATCAGAACTGTCGAAGTCTTATCTTGATCTAACCAAGTTTCTGTTAGGAACAACATGTCAAGGTTATGTTTGCTGATAAAATCATTAATTAAGAAAGATTTGCCAGCTAAAGATCTAATATTTAGCAGAGCCAATTGGAGATGCCAGACTGGATTCACTGGTGAGTTTTGGGAATGACACACTATGCTTAACAGGTTGGCACCAGTCTAGCCCTTTTTTTGTTGTTTATCACCACTGGGATTGTTGAGCATACATACTGTACTCCATAAGCTACATAACTGGATGTGAAATCATTGCTATCAAGGCTTTGTCAGGCTGTTGCTTACCTTTGCAAAATAGGAAAAAGACTAGCACAAAGTATAATACTAGTCCAACAGTGATTGTTATTTACATCTGTGGTGCTGCAATGCATGCTGGGCGGCATGTTGGACAACAACAGTTTTGGCAGCAGGTGGCAGCAGAGGTTGACTGTCTCCCCCAAAAGAGCAGTGATGGTCAAATGAAGCTTCTTGAAGCATGGTGGTTCATTTTGTCCTATGACAGTCGTATGATGCCACTGTCAAATGAAGTGTTAGGTATTAACCGTAATACCTTTTGGTGTAAATATTCCATTATACAGTGAGGACAGCCGCGGCTTATACTCCAGTGCGGCTTATCTATGGAAAAAAAGTCGTTTTCGTGTCAAATTTGGTGGGTGGCGGCTAATAGTGAAGTGCGCTTTATACAGTAGTGTTAAAATTACGGTGAATGAAACTGGAAGTAAATGACCTACATAGAACCACACATTGTTTCACACTAATGAAAAAATATATACGAAATATTTCTCTACAGTATCAAGGAAATTAATAGCATTAAATATAGGGTTGTCAAACGATTAAATTTTTTAATCGAGTTAATCACAGCTTAAAAATTAATTAATCGTAATTAATTGCAATTCAAACCATCTCTAAAATATGCCATATTGTTCTGTAAATTATTGTTGGAATAGAAAGACAAGACACAAGACGGATATATACATTCAACATGCTGTACATAAGTACTGTATTTGTTTGTTATAACAATAAATCCACAAGATGGCATTAACATTATTAACATTCTCTCTGTTAAAGGGATCCAAGGACAGAAAGACTTGTAGTTCTTAAAGGGTATGTAGTGCCCTGGGAAAATTTTAATATTCCATCATTTATCCATAAACGCATGCCTTTTGTATTCATATCATGCCACTTCGTGTAATTACACACAAGAAAATGAGAGAAATTTGGCTCGATTGTCAAGCTAAAACGACCGGCGCCCGAGATCTGGCAGATTGTGTGCGGGACGTCACGACAAGTGAAGAGAGTGCCACCGGCCACTAGGGGGGCAGCGCCTGTCTGCATCAATAGAATTCCTTCTAGTGAGGGGAGAATTAGGTGTTTTGAGCTGTTTATGCTGATGCATTGTGTTCGTCCTGCACATATTCCAGATTCACTCATGAAGAAACAGCCCTCGTTGTCAATAAAAGAGAATTCAGAATTGACAGTGAGGGGTGTTTCTTCAACAAGAAAAAGGCTCAGTGCTTTAATACTGAATGGCAGCGATGATGGCAGACAATTTCGTTTCTAGTTTCAGCGACGAATCCGACGTAGAAGGACATAACGAATGTTCATCTAATGGTGACGAGGAGAGTTACGAAGCTTTAATCGTGTTTTAGGTTACCAATTTGAGCCCAAACGAACGCCAATGCAGCGTAATGAAACGGTCATTGACGGGAGCAATGACACTGATGAAACATCGGCAGCAGATTTTGTGGGAAACACCAATGATTTGTTTTGCATTTCTTTTTGTGAAGCTGATACACCGTGACTGCCTAATAAAGGAATGCATAGAATAATTATCATTTATTGCGCTATCATAGCTTTTCGCTCTTCCAACAGACACAAATATGAATGGGATCAGAGGATTTGTTCTATATATTTTACGAACGACAATGTATACATGTGTCCAGTCCTGTATCCAATGCGTGACATTTTTTTATTATAAAAGAGTACTCACTCTGGCCATTTCGAGCTTGGCTGCTCCCCTCCTTTGCTTAGCCTTAGCCTCCTTTGCTAGTCATCATCCTCTTTCTTGATATCTCGGGACATTTAGGTCGCTGCGCGTGTATGGTCGGCACCGCATCTCCTTTGAGCAGCAATCTTTTAGCAAAATCCGATTTCACTTGTCCATAGTTCGAGAAGCTTTCAGGTGGAAAATGCGCACCACAGAAAAGCGTGCCGGAGGCTGTGTCTAGAAAATTAGCCCTCTTTGCACGGACGAACTTTACCCATCGTCTGTGTAGTCCAGCTTTTTTTTTCGCGTTCGGGAACTCATGGATACTATATTCCGATAAATAGCTATTTGTACACCACATAGCACAGCAGTTTTGAACCATTTTTGAGATGTTTTCGTCAAACAAACCCCAACGCTACTCTCTCGTCGTTAAAAAACAATGGCACCTGGCTCCGCCTCGACTGTCAATCACTTGTCGTGACGTCGCCGCCCCATTCGGCTGTTTCCGGAACACTTTCGGGAATGTTCGTCATTTTCGATCTATTTTCGATAATTGCTCATTAATGTGATTGTTTTTTTTTGTTAACTTTATCAATATTTGTTATCTTGGCACATAACGGTTCTATTGATGTCTCACACCCCCTTTGCCGCTACATCCCCTTTAAAAGATAAATGTTAGAAGAAGTTATAGTAATTTTATATTAAAACCCCTCTTAATGTTTTCGTTTTAATAACATTTGTAAAATTTTCGATCAAAAAATCCCTGCCGTTCTTCCATGGTGTCTTTAACTACATAAGGTAATGATTGAAATACACCACAAGGTGTTAATGGCGAGTTTTAAATTACTTAGAAATCAATCCAATGAGTGTGTTTTGTCCCTTGACTGAAGCCGTAGTTCCCTGTTTCTATTGTACTTCACAGTACGAGTCCTCTGATAGTTTGTATATTGTGACTAAACATTGCCATTCAGTGTATTTGTTGACCTAGACGAAATGTTTCAATAGAGTTTGACCAAAGTCTGAGTAAGTTTTTTGTGTATTTTGCATAGCTATTTTGATTGGGAATGAACTTTTTTTTTTTTTTTTTTTTTTTGAGCGATAGGAATATTATTTTTGTTGTGCTTTCACTAAATGATACTTGTGTTTGTTGTGAAGGAGTTGCTAAAGCTTATGCCAATAAATGGCGCGGTCCAATGAACGCCTGTGTCAACTCGCCTTTCTCTGCCTCTTAGCTCTCAATGTGCAAAAAACAGTGTCATTGTACTGTTTGAAGCAATGCATGAGCGGGTCATTCCGCGCATGCATTAAATGCGTCAAATATTTTAACGTGATTAATTTAAAAAAATATATTATTTATTATTATTATAATGAATAATTATTTAATTATTGACAACAATAATTAATTATTGACAACACTAATTAACAACACTAATTCAAAAGGTTTACTTGTAAAATGATAGATTTCTCATCAATTATCCAAAGTCATGTTAGCAATTATGCAAGCAAAGCTAGGCTGAGGGCTAACTTTAGCACAAAATATCACCTCTGTTAGTGTCGACTCTGTTGCGTTCCTTGCACCCTTTAACATAAGCAGATTTTCAGGGGGGGCCAGGGGGGGCATGCCCTCCCTGGTGGCTGAAAATTGTCATTGCATGTAATTGACTTTCCTATACAATATATATTTTGGAATTAAGAATTTTCTGGTAAAATATTGTCTATAAAAGTTGTAAAGCAATAAAACAAACAACAAAAATGAATAAAATGAACAAAAAAAATATATTTTCATAATGGGTCAAAATTCTTTTTCGAACAGATCATGTGACTAGCACCTTAGATGGTCATTTGCTTTGCTTAGCCAAAACCACCCGAGGACCAAAGAGGCAAGATGGATATACATAATTTTTTTCAAACTTAAGCTTTCAAAAGCGACAACAACTACTGAGCAAGTACCAAACATTAAAAATGTGAACCATGAAACGCTAGACACCACTGTCAAAATGGTGAGCGGAGTTTCAATTTGCCCCAGTAAAGACGCTAATTGTACAACAGAGCCATCACCGACGTCTTACCAATACCCCCCGTCAAAAATTGTGTCACCTGGCCGCGGGAGCGCACACACACACATTATTAATGAGTTATGTCAACTTAAGCCATTAATTAAAGCCAGAAAAGAACCATAGTTATATATTTTGGACATCAAAGTTTATTAAACTGGAGAAACTCCATACCGCACTTGAATTACAGTAATAACAGTTATAGGTCATCCTACGAGTAAAGCAGTGAAACATTGCCTTTTTTATGTTCCGTATGTATGTTACGTTATACGACAGGAAAAAAAAGTTTTTTTTTTGATGGATGTGCCATGTTTTACAGTTTTTCTCGATTGCTAAAGCACAATTTCTTGATCTCTGAGCACAATGACCAGTTGCCTAAACACATTTATTAAATCAGGCCGCTAGTTGGCTTAACTATAAACACATTTCACCTCAATCTCCAATTTCATAAAACTCTAAACACAATTGCAATTCTCTTAACACATTTACACTTAGGCTAAACACTTTTGCACTTGCTAAAACACACTTTGCGCAATCATATGAACACATTCTCATTCACTGAACACATTTTGCTCACACAATTCAAAATGGTAGATTCAGACATCAAAAGTTGAACACAATGAAAGCACGGGCGTCATTGCTTAAACACGGTAACTCAAAATTGAAGACACGTGAGACTATCCACGTTGGCCTGTTGAGAATGCACAACGACTCAAAATTTATGCTCTCCTTGGGTCCATCAACAACTAGTGTCTCCTCACATTCTTGGGAGAGCTACAGGATATCCTGATTGACCGTGAGCAGCAGAATCTGGTTCCAGCACAGCCTCCTCCTATCTACAGTATGTCATCATCTGGGATAACATCGGCTTTCACCACACCAGTTTAGAGAGTGGTTCAATATACACCAACAATTCCTCAACGTATGTCTGCCACCCTAGACACCTTTCCTCAACCCCATAGAGGAGTTCTTCTCATCATGGCGGTGGAAGGTGTATGGCAGGGAACCATATAGTGGAGAGAACCTTCTCAGGGCCATAGACCTGGCCTGCGATGATGCGGGGGATTACTCAGGCTGGGTCCGGCATGCCAGAGCTTTCTTCCCCAGCTGCCTGGCGAGGGAAAATATAGCCTGCGATGTGGACGAGATCCTGTGGCCTGACCCCACCCGACGACGTGATGCGCAGGCCCCTGCACAGGCCCCCCCGCAGACCCCATAGTACCTCTTTACTGTACATACATACTTTTGTTCTCTTTATCAATATTTGTTTTGGGAAAAGTACATTTGTACAGGTTGTCATCAATAAATGGGGTTCAATTCCCCTAAAAATCTGTGACTTTCTATTGATGACTATACAGATGATGGGGTACTTAGAACATCACACCCTGAACATTGTGTTTTCAATTTTTATTGAAGTGTCCGATAGATATCCATTAGTGTTTACAATTTTGCAAGCTGTGAGGACCATTTTGTTGTCAAAGTTTACTCTTGGCCATAGGAGCAACAGTTTTGTGGTGAAAGTTTGGGTTTTGTGGTTGAAAGTTTGGGTTTTGGAGTGAGAGTTTCATTTTGCAAAGAGAATGCGAGTTTTTGTGGAGCTAGCTTGAGAAAAGTGTTTTGTGTTTAGAGTTTAGAGAAAACAGAGGGCAGTTTCCTGAAATGTGTTCTGACATTCGAGAAAAACTGTAAAACCTCATAGATAACTACATCACCTAAACAGGGAAATCAAGCAAATCAGTACAGCGCAGTGACTCCAACCAGGGGACACAATTTTTGACTGGGGTAACTATATTGGCACGACACCGGTGGGCGTACCCTATTCAATGGATGATGATCTTGGCGAAAAGTTTAGCATAAGCAGCCTGATTTGAAATCCCCCTCAAAAATAATGGGAAACAAAAAACAGTAATTTTCAACTTATTATAATAAATATTCTTGTAGGTTAATTTTATTGCTGACACTGCGTTTCGGGGTCATCAACATGTTATGCCCCCCCTGCCCCAAAAGTCAAATTCCGCCTATGCCCTTTCAAAAAAAAAAATACCCAAACCCATTTTTTTAAATCACATATCTAGTATTTTCCCATATCACTTATAGAAACTCTGAATGGTTATTTTGAGGTGGGAGTAGCTTCAGAAAGTGTGGTTACTTTTTTGATGTATCTAAGGGGTTTCAAATAGAATTTAAGTGCCATTATGAGAACTGTGCAGGCATACAGAAATTTTAACTGCATCTGTTATGGGGGTATGTGGATTGGCCACTAAGTGGCGCTACAATATCACTTGTCCACAAAAAAAAAAAAAACTGATGCAGACTTTGCTTTAAACTAAATGTAATTATGGGGTTCAAGGTTCAAATTTATGGAAATCAAAGTCTGCCTGTTCACCCTATGCATGGCTGTTTTTTTTTTCTGGGTTCTCTGTTTTTTTTTTTCTATTGTATTCCAGAAACATGCATGTAAAACTTGTAAAAAAAAAACAAAAAAAACATGTAACTGTTTAGTTATACTATCAAATGACTACACTTAGATGTTAAGATCCAGTACCAATGATGTTATTTCTGCTTTTGTCAGTCCCAGCAGTCATGCAGAAGCCGTAGGCTCCAGGAGGAAGCTGTACAGTGCGGTCCCAGGGAGACACTTTGTTGTAGTTCGTCCTTACACTGCTCAGGCCCAAGGCGAGATTAACCTCTACAAGAATGACAGAGTCAAAGGTGAGATGTTAAATCACCCTTTTCATAGAAATTCACCTTTCCTAGCATCCACCATTCTCGCGGGTTCTTAAAAAGTCTTATATTTCAAATCAGTTTGGTCAAGGTTTTTAATTGTCTTATATTTATTGGAAAATTACATTCGGTATTGAAAATTCCAGACAATGAGTTTGATGCTAGGGAAATCACTGTAGACTGCCGTAAAACTTCTACTGCTGTGCATTTGTTTTATTAATGGCCGTGCACTAAATACGAGAGTTTGGGATTAATATATGCTAAACAGTATGTTGTTCACAAATCTTCCATTAAAATAGTGTTAGTTCACTGGCTGCTATTGACGATGCTGTACTGGTATTTTTTTTCCTCAGCACAAAGTTTTCTATATGAACTGTTATTATTATACTGTTCTAAACATATTACATATATGTGGTTATAAACATATTAAGTTAAAGCATAGACTTCATAACCTATTGACATGACACAGGAAACGGGCTGATTCGTAGGGGGCCTGTTTTCAAGAACTTCAAATTCAAATACTTTCAAAACCAAAGCTGCGACCGATCTAAAACCAAAACAGACCACCTTAGCCATATAAGAGTCCCCATGAGTAGCGGCATCAAAAAATTCAAAGTCACTCCTTAATAAAATCCCGATTAATTATTTTTTATATAAGTATAACAAAACTTAAAAGGGCTATAAAATTCTTTTATTTTACAGTAGATGCACAAAAATATCTAAATGCAGAGATAATCACCTATTTTTTCAGGATCAT
Organism: Corythoichthys intestinalis; assembly: GCF_030265065.1. Lineage (NCBI taxonomy): Eukaryota > Metazoa > Chordata > Actinopteri > Syngnathiformes > Syngnathidae > Corythoichthys > Corythoichthys intestinalis. The sequence continues at coordinate 71,864,269 of NC_080395.1, read as the reverse complement.
TAGTAATATTTAACATATCATATAGGTTTTTGCCCAAAATACCAACTTATTTTTCCCTTTGCAGTGCATGATAAGATAAAATCTCAAAAGTGATTTGCAAGTATAAAATATAAATAAACAAATATAAAATGCATATGAGATGCCCTTTTTTATAGATACAGTGGGGCAAATAAGTATTTAGTCAATCACCAATTGTGTAAGTTTGATTTTTAAAGAATTTATTTCCAAATTAGAGTGGAAAATAAGTATTTGGTCACCTACAAACAAGCAAGATTTCTGGCTGTCAAAGAGGTCTAACTTCTTCTAACGAGGTCTAATGAGGTCTAGCGAGGCTCCACTCGTTACCTGTATGAATGGCAGCTGTTTTAACTCATTCTCGGTATAAAAGACACCTGTCCACAACTTCAGTCAGTCACACTCCAAACTTCACTATAGCCAAGACCAAAGAACTGTCGAAGGACACCAGAGAAAAAATTGTAGACCTGCACCAGGCTGGGAAGAATCTGCAATAGGTAAAACGCCTGGTGTTAACAAATCAACCTTGGGAGCAATTGTTAGAAAATGGAAGACATACAAGAAGAAATAAAAACTGGGAGAGATGTTCTAATCCGCGCTTTCGAGTCATGTTGACGGCAGCGCTTTATGTCAAATGCCTACTTTTTTAAAATGCTTTAAAGACAACTGGCCGACATGCTCATAGAAGTACTTAATTCTCAAAAATGCTACTCGAATAAATGTAATGGAGTAAATGTAATGCATTTAATGCATTGCAGGATAAATTTTAGGAGATTAAAACAAGGGCTTGCTAAGATTGCACTTTCAAACGAGTAATACATGCAAATACAAAATAAAATTCCCGAGTGTTTCGTCAAACTATGCAGAATTGCACTTTCATTTAAAAGTAAATTAAAATAACAAATGAGGATCGAAGTACAACAAAAGAACAAGTGGAGCAAAGCTTAAATGCTATAAAATGTAAAATAACTTTTTTTACCAATGTTCTTAACAAATTGTTCAAACACATATTTCCACAAAACCCGGCTAATTATACCTATAAACTAAATTACGAATGCATTAAAAAAACATATTAGTTCAAACAAAAACATATCATTTAGTGCTGCAACGATTAATCGATCACCTTGAGTAATTTGATTAGAAAAAAGCTTTGAATCAAATTTTGCTGCTTTGAGGATTCGTTTAAATAGAGTGGCGTTGTAATGTTTTGTTTTGAAAGTGTTGCATTTAGTTTTATTGATTTGAGTGGATACAGTGCCCTCTAGTGGAAACAGTGAATTCGACATACTGTAATTCATGTAATAGGGAATGGGACGTACTACGTCATTGTTTGGACGCGCCTCCATGCTGGCAATATGATTCACTTCCGGGCCGGCAGACTCAATGCGGATTGTAACGTGTGGTCGTGCTAAGCTAACTCTTTCGGTGTTTTAGAAAGAAATTATGGGTGTGTATTGTTGTGTTACCGGGTGCAACAGCTTCTCCTACGACTAAAAAAAGGGCGAGGAAAACTGGACTCACTTTTCACCGTTTTCCTGCATGGAGGACCAAATATCAGATCACGAAGGCACGACGGATGGCTGGGGCGCAGCGGTTCGTTGGAAAAGCATTTCTCTTGATCATATTTCTGCTGGAATGAGAGTGTATTCCCCTCATCTCTACTCTTGTAAGTTGAACGATTTATCCGTTTTGGTTTCAATACGTTTTTTTTTTTTTTTTTTTTTTTACTGTTGTGTAAATCTGCCTCGGTAGCAATGCTAACCTTCTCCTCCTCCTCACCTACCTGTTGTGTTACTAGGAAAACCTGCATATGAAATGCTGACAACACATCCCGATTGGTCACCATATCTCTTCTTGGGTTATTCTGAGGTCAAGCGCACCACATCGGAGCGTTATGAGAGGTTGGAAAGGCGAAGAGTGCACGCTGAAACTTCAGTTTGCTCTGCTCTTACAAACACGATCCCAAGTGTTGTTGTGAAAAGTCAATAAAATATGAATACCAAAACATGACTTGAACAACTTCTTGACAAACTGTAACTGCTTGTTGTTTACTTCAGGTCTTCATAATAAACAGGTGTAATAATTACAAAGTCAGGTGACTTAATTTTGTTATTCTATTTGGAATATGCATTGACAATTTTTGGACAGTGTTGTAGACAAGAACTGGGACTGATAAGTTGCAATAGATTTATTTCAAGTAATGCAATTTCTCCAATACGATATTTGAATTAACAGTTTAAAATCTTTAAATTAGTGCAAACAAGGCCCACCCTCTGACGGTGGCAGCAAATATTATATAATTATAAGTAATACACAAATACAAGATCACAATAAACGTGTCTTTGTCAAAGCAGTTTAAAACACTATTTACTGGCCTTGGGTAAATTGCCAGACAGGATAAATATGTGCTTTAAAGTTCTTGCATTTCCATTTTAAGTATTGCAAGTACTAGTCTCCAACACAGTATTTGAACTGACAGTTTAAAATCCTTTTAGTACAAAATGGCCCACACTCTGGCAGGGGGCAGCAAATATTATAATACATAATACATTATAAAAAGCTATATACTATATGAATACAAGATCACAACAAAACCTGTATTTTTTCAAAGCAGTTAAAAAACATCCAGTGGCCTTAGGTAAATAAAGGTGTATAAATATGTACTTTACAGTTCTTGCATTTCTATTTTAGGTATTGCAACTTTTCCAACACTATTTGAATTGACAGTCTAAAGTCTCCATAAGTGCAAATAAGAATATTATAATTTAAAAATAATAATAGAATATATAAATTCAACATTACAATGAAACGTGTCTTTGTCAAAGTGGTTTAAAAAAAAAAAAAAAAAAAAAAAAAAAAACGTCACTGGCCATAGTTAAATAGCCAGGCAGAATAAATATGTGCATTCAAGTTCTTGCATTTTCACAAGTTAAAAGCCCGCAGTTCATCGACGAGAAGGGCAGACCCAGATGGCGTCTGCTGCAGGGGCTTGTTTGAGTCCGACACAGGACAAATGGAACCACTCCATTGAACAAATTTTCTTTGTCAAATGATCCAAGAAGAGAGATGGTGACCAATCGGGATGTGTTGTCAGCAGGTTTACCTAGGAACACAACAGGTAGGTGAGTCGTAGTAGGCGAGCATTGCTACTGAGGCAGATTTACACAACGGTGTAAAAAAACAAAAAGGTATTGAAACCAAAAGTGGATAAAGCGTTCAACTTACAAGAGTAGAGATGACAGGAACACACTCTCATTCCAGCAGAAATATGATCATAAATGCTTTTCCGACGAACCGCTGCAATCCAGCCATCCGTCGTACCTTCGTGATCTGATATTTGGTCCTCCATGCAGGAAAACGGTGAAAAGTGAGTCCATTTTTCCTAACCCCTTTTTTTGTCGTAGGAGACGCTGTTGCACCCGGTAACGCAACAATAAGCACCCATATTTTCTTTCTAAAACACCGAAAGAGTTAGCTTAGCACTACCACACGTTACAATCCGCATTGACTCTGCCGGCCCGGAAGTGAATCATATTGCCAGCATGGAGGCGCGTCCAAACAATGACGTAGTACGTCCTAGGGCTGGGCGATATGGCCTTAAGTACGTATCACGATAAATTGAGCAGATTTACCTCGATAACGATAAATGACGATAAATTCGCCCAAGCAAACTGTTATATAATTTGAAAATGAATCAATGCATGGAATACAAATTAACAGTTTCTCATTAAATGTATTTACCAGCTTTCAATTTAAAAGTTGCACATGCAGTCTAAACATTAAGTATTAAAAAAAAATCTTGTAAACAATAAGAATTCTTGTGTGAACATTTATAACAGCTTGTATGACTTGAAAAATATCATCACTTGAATTTCATTAAATTCATTCCGCATTGTTATACACTAGATAGTGGCATGCGTTTAGATATTTAGAATAGATACAAATACGACACATCCACCCGCCCCCCAGACATTATACTTAATTAAAAAATAAAATGTTTCACAAATCTTCCCTTTCTTTTATTCGGCTCAGTTATTTACATCTTATGATTTTAGAAATCCTTACAGTATGCAATAAATAATATTCCTGTTCCCAAGCACTGTGCTTACTGTACTGTAATTTTTACAAAAAATAAGCAATACATTGTTACTCCCCGTCATCTAGGACGAGCCACTTACAAGACGAGCACTGTCGTGTATTACAAATACTGCTTTGAACACATCTTCACAGACAAAAGCAATGACACAGGCTTAAGGAGGTCAACTTTAATTGTGTAAATCACACTTAATGACGACACGATCTCCTGGTTGAAATAGACGACATCCACTTAATTCTATTGAAGATATGTAATGCTGTGGCAATTTGTCAACTTTACTTTTAAAAAGAAACGTGCACTGTTTATCCAGTAGATGGGGCTCTTGCAGTGTGTCAAACAGTGATTCAATTTAGGGCAATTGTCTTAAAAGTGGTTCATTGTTTCAGAAAGCCTCGGTTTTTCCATCCCTATCTGGAACCCGTCAAGAGTTTACTTAATGTCGGGTGAAAGTTTGGCGAAGCTAACTTAAGCCCGACTTCATCTCGTTTACTTGTAGCGTTAGCAGCTAGCATTAGCCTACCGGGCTTCTGTTTGATTGGCTTCCTGAAAACCATGTGACTCCAAACGTAAGCGCACTGTCTGCTTTCTTAAAGGGGAATGAACATAGCCGAACAACACAGAGTCAAAGCGGGATGAAAAGACTATATTTTCTTCTTTTATTAAATTACCGAATTTACCGACATGGTCAAAATTACGTCGGTCATCGTGAAGAATTTCGGTAACGGTAAATTTTCGGTTTACCGCCCTGCTCTAGTACGTCCCATTCCCTATATGGTGTTATACTTGTATAGGTGTTATACTTGTATAGCGCTTTTCCACCTTTCAAGGTGCTCAAAGTGCTTTACACTACATTGCCATCTACCTACTGGTGATGCAGCACCAGGAGCAATGGGGGCATCAGTATCTTGCTCAACGATACTTAGGCGAGTTCATCAGGGCAGAGCCCACAACATCTGGGTTGGGGGACAACTACTCTACCACTGAGCCACGCCATCCCCAAGGCTGAATCCAGCTGCTTCCTATGGTCAAGTTCAGGAATTTTAATTTATTTTTAAATGCCTTAATTGCTCTTGTGAAATAATAATATATAGAGGTGTGCATCGGCACTGCCCTCACGATTCGATTCGATTACGATTCGGAGGGCGACAATTCGATTCGATTCAGAGGGTCATGATTCGATTCTTTTCGATTCGGCAATGCATCACGATGCCTTAAAGCCTGGGATGCATTAAAATTCTAAAGCAAAGCATATTTTTCGTGATTAATGAGGCAACACAAGCGGGTCGGACATTAAACAACTTTTTATTGGCTCTTGTGTCACTCCTGGTTGAAGTCAAATGAAAATAGTATACTTTCAGATATATATACTATGTAAAAAAAAAAAAAAAAACATCACAGCATTTAATTTGTGCTTTGAATGAGACCAGGGCTTTCTCTTTTTTTTTACACACAGTAGCACCTCTTTCTCCGCTTCAGCCATTGTTATGTTATGTCCTATCTCTCTGCTCTCTCGATTGCAACTGCGCATGTATGTGATGTTACTCCGGTGAGGAAGCGGATTTGGGTTCCTCGTCCCCCCTTCATTGCTTTGAATGTAAAGTAGCTTCCTCTACAGGTAAACATGAGAACAATAATACAAATGGGGAAACCAAATCTGTTGCATCACCGGAATTGCGCAGGGAAGATTTTTGAACGTACTTATATTAGAGCCTAGTTCGGGCCTAAAAAAATCCAGCCCGACCCGACCCGGCCCGGCCCGCGCGTAATAAAGCCTGACCCGGCCCGAGCAATTAACTTACCTTGCAGGCCCGAGCCCGAAAAAACCTGAAATTTCATTTTTTATTTTGTATGCCCGAGCCCGAAAAAAAAGTTTTACGTTTTATTTGTAGGCCCGCGCCCGTTTCATTTCTGAGGACTCAGGTGGAGGAGGAAATGCGGGGATGCGATGCGTGGTTGCGTTTTTGTGACGATGCCATGTGCATAATGATAACAAATTAAAGCCCGTCTTTTGTAACAAATTCTCCCAGTTAAACAAGATTGTAAGATGCATATTCAATAAACATTTATATCTTTTATAAATTATCTCTGTTCTATCAGGTGGCTAGTTCATGCGTCATTTCCTCAGCAAAATGCAATAGACATTTATTTTAATTTCTTCGAGTTGGCAGAAAAAAACGCAAGTTTTCTTAATGTTTAAATAGTCTACCTATTTTTCTGATCATTATAAATGCATTTACTCAACGAAATAACGCTGCAAAGGTTTGTTAAATATATTGATGCATCGCCACATTGATTATTGTTGACACCAGTAATAATATATTTGCAATTAATCTTCTTTTGAAAGTCCAATCGTAGCAAGCCAAAATAAATGTTTTTTGCAGGCAGAAACACTTCTTTGTTATACATCCCTAAAATTAATTCTGTGATGCATTAAATGTTTGTAATCCGATTACTCGATTACTCGAATTAACAAATTGATAGATTATTCAATTACCAAAAAAATTGATAGCTGCAGCCCTAGTACCTTATGTTGGTCTTATCAAGGAGCAGCTGGATTCAGCCATGTTATATGAGTTATGTAATATTCACTGTTGCCACTAGAGGGCAGTGTCTCCACCCAAACCAATAAAACTAAATGCAAACACCTTCAAAACAACTAACCAACCAATCAACTAATTGATTGACAGAATAATCAATTACTTAAATAATCGAAAGCAACAGCCCTAATTGCCTTCATTGGGTAATTAACAGCAATTTAATTAGTAACAATGTCTTTTGGCTGGTTTACACAAATGACAAAATAGCTGTGTATCATTTTCTTTTCCATTTTGTTGAGAGTTTTATTTTTCACCTTACATTTCCTTTCCTCTCTGCCCAGTTCTGAGCATCGGAGAAGGTGGTTTCTGGGAGGGTAGCACCCGCGGCCAAGTAGGTTGGTTTCCAGCCGACTGTGTGGAGGAGATCCTGGCCAAGGCCATTGAGGAGAGGAGCTGTAAGTTGAATGACTCAATGTTGACTTTTGTTGCAGAATGGAACACTGGCTCATAGTATAGGGCAAAGTTGCGGCAGTATTTTTCTGTTCAAATTCTAGTTGGAAGTGTCCTTTTTTATGTGTCTAAGACTGACTCTTTGCGTTACCCCAGGCTGTGGTATACAAAGCCAAGAAGTGCTGCTTTGCCCTGCTAACTCAGCTGTGCTCTGATTTCCTCTTGGGGCAAGCTAATGAATGTATCAAACCATGCTACGTCTCCCATCCACAGCACCGTTGTCCTTGTTCATATTTCCTTGGGATGTTACATTTTTGGCTGCACAAACAATCAATTAAAGATTTTTTCCGCTGGTTTGCTCATGATGTCTTCTCATGTCAATGTGCAGTATTCTGTATCGTTTACTAAATTAAGATAGGCTGAATTGGATTTAATACTGTAAAAACTAAAAACGTAAATGTATTGACTTTGAATACAGTTAAAACCATCACCGAATTCAGGAGTTCAAATGACTTTTTTTTAGGGAGTCTTATTCTTGGGTTATGTGGAAATTTCTCCATGAATAATGAGAAAGCAAATGTTCTGCTGCACTCTCTAGCTTTCTCATACACACAGTCACATCTTTCTGCTAATCCATTTCATTCAATATCTGTGATGCAGCAGGATTCGAAATGCTTTGTTTCAGTTCAGGTTAGCATCCTTGAAGAGTAGGCTTGGACATTGTTTGAATGCAGTGTTTATGTTGTGACAATACAAGATAGGCCACTGAGTGGCGCTGTACGAGTGTGTACGTATAATGCGTAGAAGAAGAGATGAAAGAGCCTGGCTAGGATGCTATGTGATGTGTTGTGGGATGTACTGTATGTATGTATATATTAGGGGTGTAACGGTACACAAAAATCTCGGTTCGGTACGTACCTCGGTTTTGCGTCACGGTGGTTCATTTTCGGTACAGTAAGAAAACAAAATGCAAAATATAAATGTGCTAGTTGTTTATTACACACTTTTGTGCTTTCAACAATAGGAACATTAGCCTATACAAAGCTAGAATTCTGCTCAAAAAGTAGCGGGTATTTAAAGATAATAATCCAACAACAATTTGCCTTTCAGACCCCGCGTGTTGGTCAGCTTTCTTTCTGAAAGAAAGAGGAAAAAAGAAGTCCTGTGCTAAAGAGAAAAGCAATCCCAATGACAAAGATTTCAACATATATTTTACGAATGAAATGCCTCGATGAATCATTTTTTTCCCCTTATGAACGGTTTTCAAAAGCTTTATTGGTGGATTTTCTCAAGTTAAAGCGCCACACAAAAATTAATACATTTAATTGTGCAAGCAGGATCTGCGTATTATTCTTATTATTTAATTACGGGTGTTTTAGCTCATTTCAATTTATTTTATTTTAATGGGCTATTATTTATTTTATTTTGTGTTTATATTTTACAAATGTGATGTAGTATTCATTTATATTATATATTTTATGTTGTATAACTTTAGTTCCTATGTGAATATTAGTTCCTACTTGTTTTGTTGTGGTAGGAGGGTTTTGTATTGAACACGGGGCCGTGTTGGTTATTATTATAGCAGAGAAGACAGCAGTAAATTGGTTGTTATTATAGCAGAGAAGACAACTGTAAATCAACAAAGACAAGTCAGCTGTGCCCCGATCTACCACTCAAGAGATCTGATGGACTCAAAAAGTGGGTTACGATTGCATATTAGTTTGAAAATCGACCGGATCCACCGTATTTTTACATGAGTTACTTCCGGTCTGACCGATCCTAGCTATTAGTATTGACGCAGGAGGGCCGCGTCTCGCGTCAAATAATAAACTCCGCCGTTCTTTTCGCATGCCTCGCGTTGAGCCACTTCTGGGACACGTCTAACACGCGGCCGCACTGCGACTGGTTTGCATTGGCTGATTCACTTTAGCGCCCGCGTTTCGCTGCGTTCTCGCGGCGGCCACGTTCTCGCGCCGTTGACGTTTCTGGGTTATACTGTATACTGTCCGTGTTGGTCCTCATTATTGTAGAGAAGACAGAGTAAATATAATCTACACAAAGAAACCGATCGACTAACAGCCTCGAAAAGTAAGGGTTACATTACGTCACAAACTCGTTCGGTACGCCTCCGTTCCGAACGGAGCACCCAGTACCGAAACGGTTCAATACAAATACATGTACCGTTACACCCTTAGTATATATGTATGTATGTACATACGTGTGTATGTGTATGTTGGTTACTTTTTACCAATTTTCCTCCCTTTGCTGCCTCAACAAAAGAATGGCAACAGAAAAATGTCATTGCATGACTTTGCGATCTTTAAATTTATAGGGGAAGATCAGAATTTTTCACATTTAAGCACCATCGACTTGCGCTAGCTTAGCCACTCCGGAATCCTGAAAGTAACAAATAACTGACAAGCTGCATGGAATCAACTCCACCGACTAATGAAATTCCCGCTAACCCGAAGATTGAGCTTAATGTCAAAAGGTCTGAACTTCGGGTTAAGGTTTAGGGGTTAGGGTTAGTATCATATCAGTGCCAATTTAAAACAATACAAACTGACTGCACAATAATCAACAACACACAAATGAATTTCACGAAGGTGGGGGCGGGCGCACCACCTGGAAGTGCGTCATACACACCCGCGGTCAATTTGGGCATAAAACGTGATGGCAACTAAGCACTTACAACACAATCAAGCACTCAATCAGACTAATAACATATCCCAAAGATGCTAAACTAACACGTCAATTCACGGCATAAATTTGCAACACGAATATGATGTAAACAATGCTTGCCGACTGCCGCGATGAACTCCCGTCGTTCCAACGGCAAATCTACGAAACGACCGCACATGTATCGGCTCCAACCTATTGCTGGAACCCTCCAGAACGAGGTACATTCATGGATGCACACAGATCAACATTCCATCGCACATCTAAACAGGTGGCTGCACTCGGCATATCTCAGTCCCAAAACACTTAGCGTGTGTGACTCGAGACCAAAACAGGAAGTAGCTATGAATGGTTACCACGGAAACGAAAGCGTAGTGGGAACCTTTGTAACATTTTCTATTCAAAATGCTCTTCGTACATGACTTCAATATTACAGAATAGTAACGCACAGATACTAAGGATTACTGGTTGGAAAAATGAACGCGTTAGATTGCTCATTACTGAAATAAAGTAATCAGACTACAATAATGCGTTACGTAGTAAATAAATTACTTAGCATTAGTGACAACACTGCGTCTTAGTATAATGTCCACGACACGGCATGTGTGGAAGCAGGGCTTTAATTCCCGGGTCACAGCACGAAGACTGATGACGTAAATATCATGAAAGGCCGAACGTCATTTCCTCTTTCTTCGCAATAAGGTCAAAAGCGGTAAAAAAAACATCGCAAATACCAACATGGCGAACTGGAAAGAGCAAAATTAAACTGGAAACGTAACGAAATTAAATTGCTACTGGGTCGTAAAGTCAAGGTGAGACAGTCCATCATCCATCTTTGCACTGCAAAAACACACCACCTTAAAATTAGTTGATTCCCTTGTTTTCAGTGTAAATCTACTAGAAATACCGTAATTTTTGCACTATAAGTCATACCTGTCTATAAGCCGCTACCCACCAAATTTGATAGGAAAGCGGCATTTGTTCATAGATAAGCCACACTAGACTATAAACCACAGCTTTCCTCACTGTATTATGGGATATTTACACCAAAAGATATTAACCGGTAACACTTAATTTGACAGTGGCATCATAAGACTGTCATAAAACCAAGTGAACCACCATCAAGCTTTGAACCAATTGGCTCATTGGCTTCATTGCTTCAAGATGCTTCATTTGGCCACCACTGCTCCCTTGGGGGAGATAGTCAACCTCTGCTGCCACCTGCTGTCAACACTGTTGTCGTCCAACATGCCTCCTAGCATGGATTGCAGCACTACAGATGTAAATAACAATCAAAATCAATGTTCTGTGCTAATTATATCTTCAGTTACTGTTCAAGTTAATTTCATTAATTGCTAGTTATGGTATTTGCTAGCACTTTATTTGACAGTGGCGCCATAAGACTCATTAGGCAATCATAATTATGACATGACACTGTTACGAATGCTTATAACAGATGTCATTTAGTGTTATCCAGCAAATTATCTCCCTTTCAAATGGATGTAAAAGATCCGAGCTGGACATAAATGGAGTTAGCGACATAATTTGCCGGATAACACTTAATGACATCTGTCATAAGCATTCAGTAATTCATGGTAGTGTCATGTCATAATTATGATGTCTTATGACAGTCTTATGATGCCGCTTTCAAATAAAGTGTTACCTATTGCCCCAAATAAATCAGCAAATGGACTATAAGCAGCAAGATTCAAAATGAAGGAAAAAAAGTAGCGCTTTATAGTTCGAAAATTACAGTATGTGAAATTAGCTGCCGGTGCTTCAAGTACATTTCACTCCCTTAGATTTCTTGAAATCAGAAAAATAGCTCAAAATAAACCTGATTTATTATAAGCAATAAATGAGTACATTTAAACTTCTAAACAGCTTGTTTGTCAGAAATGTTCTTAATTCAAGGGTTGATATTGTTCAAAACATTACTTCAAAGCATTTTTTTCTTGATTTAGGAGAAAAATTATGATATTTTAGTAGGGCTGTCAAACGATTAAAATTTTTAATCGAGTTAATTACAGCTTAAAAATTAATTAATAGTAATTAATCGCAATTCAAACCATCTCTAAAATATGCCATATTTTTCTGTAAATTATTGTTGGAATGGAAAGATAAGACACAAGATGGATATATACATTCAACATACGATACATAAGTACTGTATTTGTTTATTATAACAACAAATCAACAAGATGACATTAACATTATTAAGTCTGTTAAAGCGATCCATGGATAGAAAGACTTGTAGCTCTTAAAAGATAAATGTTAGTACAAGTTATAGAAATTCTATATTAAAACCCCTTTAAATGTTGTCGTTTTAATAAAATTTGTAAGATTTTCAATCAAAAAATAAACTAATAGCCGCCATTGTTGATGTCAATAATTACACAATGCTCATGGGTCGCACCCAAGCGCCAGCAGAGGGCAACAAAACTCCAAAAAACACAAGTAACAAGTGGAGATTACACTGTACTGTCATTTCAATCTGTTCAAGCGGGGCATGTGTGTTAATTGTGTCAAATATTTTAACGTGATTAGTTTAAAAAATTAATTACCGCCCGTTAACGCGATAAGTTTGACAGCCCTAAATTTTAGTTGTGTGGGCTTGAAAGAACAAATAGTAATATTTACTTAAAGTGGATTTCCTAGTATCTATTATTTATTTAGTATTTATTTTTTTATTGAATACATATTTTTATACTGGAGTGCCGTGTCAAATTTTATTGGTGATAACATTCTTGCTGACAATGACAATAAATTCTATTCTATTTTATTCTATTCTAATAATCTGACGCAATAATCTGTTAATTTGTCTTTAACACTCAAAACAAGATGGAGACAATTATTTGACTAGATTTAAGACAAATAGTCTGATCAAGACATTATAAATTTGCAGTGTGATAATGTGTGGTTTATTTTGTTGCTAATGCCGGCCAAAAACGTCGTGATGTCCGGATATAGACTTCATTACCTTAGGTTATCAAGTCTATGGTCCGGGTTGTAAAATTCTGCCAGCCGCCCTCCCCACACAGAGAGCGTCGAGTCGCCAACAAGTCTGAAATTGTCCAACCCGGGTAATTCCCGGGACATCTCCCGATGTCTGAAAGCCATGACACGGGCAAATCCTGCGTCACCTTACATAGGGCATTGGGAGTTCAGCTGGAAGTCTGAAAGTCGCTTTAGATTGCAGTTGTTACCTTGCATACTTTTTACTTGCACCTATACCAATCGTCTTTATTTTATTTTTATTTTTTTTCTTAATTGCTGTTGTGTGATTGTCTGATGGTCCTCTTCTAGCTGTATCCTCCCTCTTCCAATCTGACACTGTGGGCACAGAGTTAGGGGGAAAAGAAAATGTTCCTGTAAAGATGACAAGATATAAGCCGGCTCAGGGGGGATGGTGTTTCTATGAAAGTGCGACAGCTGGTCTGATGGACTATACGAGCAAAAAACAGGGCATTGTAATGACTCAATAAGACAAACTGAAGACAAGTGGCAACTTTAGGCTAGAAAACACTGCTATTTCAATTAAATGTAGTGTATGTTTAGATTATTTAGTTTTAAAGTTCAACTGTCACCTATGTGTTTTCATAACATTCTGTAAATATTTGCATTAACACCAGTTGCAAAGTCTTTAAATGGCTGTTCTGTTTTGGATGAATAGATACACTGCAAAAACACAGCTCGTTAAAATGAGTTAAATTCCCTTGTTTTCAGTGTAAAAAAAAAAAAAAAAAAAGAAAGAAGTGAAATTAGCTGCCAGTGCTTCAAGTAAATTTTATTCAGATTTTTTAAAAATAGCTAGCTAAAATAAGCTTCACAGACTTATTTTGAGCAATAAATTACTATATTTATTCTTTAAAAAGCTTTGCAATGTCAAATGATCTTAATTCAAGAATATACCGTAATTTCCCGAATATAACGCGCACTTTTTTCCCCCAAAATCAATTTGTAAAATCGTGGTGCGCATTATACACGGGTACAGTGATGGAGACAGAAATATATATATTGTATACATATATATATATACATACAGTATATAAAGACCGATTTTTTTTTTATTGACGGCCATGTTGTGTTGACGAAAACGTATGCAGCGATCCGTTCCTGACCATTACGGTACATGACGTCACCATTTTTTTCGGTAATACTTCACTCTGAATGATTTCGTCTGTGTTAAATTCTGCTTTTTTCACTCTTCATAAAGCACATAATTTAGTTTCTTGAACTCATTTGAGTCTACGTTGATTGCAACTCGGACCATAACAAACGTAACACAACACTTACTTCCTGTGTCCGTCAACTATATCTGTCCCTTGGGAAACTCAAACCCAAATAACAATAGTTCCTCTTGTTACAGTAGCGATGCGCTCGTTCCGATTTCCAACTTCTGTCCTTACTTTTATTTTACTATATCAATCCATGGAAGAAACATTTATTCATCATGATGAAACGATCAAGTTATACAGCAGCCTTTTAAAGAAAAGTCACATCTGTTTTGTTTTCTCCTAGATTCTGGTAAGTTGGAGAAGTTGTCAGATCATATTATTACCGTGCATATTGTCAGTTTACGGTAATGTTTTGAACTACCAATGTGCTATGCTTGTGCTGTGTTTCACCAGTTAGTAAAATGACATTTCTGTATCTGTACACAAGCTCAGTTTTCTTGTATTCTTCTATTTATTGGTGCTAAAATTAGGGTGCGCGTTATACAAGGGTACAATAATTTTCCCTAGATTTTACAAGTAAATTTGGGGTGCGCGTTATACACGGGTGCGCCTTATATTCGGGAAATTACGGTATATTGTTCAAAACATTATTTGAAAGCAGATTTTTCTTGATTCAGGTGAAAAATTACCAGCTTTTAGATGTTCGGGCCAAATAAGAACAAATAGTAATATTTACTTAAAGTAAATGGAATAATCTGACACATTACAATATTCTGTTAACTAGTCTTTAACACTGAAAACAAAACTGCCTAGATTTAAGAAAAATCATGAAGACGTTATAAACTTGCGGATGGATGGATGGATGGATGGATGGATGGATGGATGGATGGATGGATGGATGGATGGATGGATGGATGGATGGATGGATGGATGGATGGATGGATGGAATACATGAAATGTGAATTTATGTAGTTTTTTTTCTAACATTCACAGTTTCTCAGCAAAAATAGACAGCACGCCCTTTTTTGTGGGGCTCGACTGAGGTAACAGTAGTAATGTCAGGCAGCACTTGCCAGCTGGCAACTTTTTAAAAATAAAATACCACTATTTTCAATGTTGTATTACACACAGTTAAGTGTAAACCAATATCAGTGAACAAACACACCCACATAAGATATATTTTTATATTGGATCAAATAAAATAAAGTGCAAAGCTTCTCTGGAAATAGTGCAAGATTAAATACTCATTCAGTGTTTCAATTACCTCAGCCTCAGGCTAGAGCAAAATAAACATTTCCTGTTGAGAAAATATACAGTGGTATGAAAAGGTACAGTGTATCACAAAAGTGAGTACACCCCTCGCATTTCTGCAGATATTTAAGTATATCTTTTCATGGGACAACAGTGACAAAATGACACTTTGACACAATGAAGAGTAGCCTGTGTGCAGTTTATATAATAGAGTTCATTTATTTTCCCCTCAAAATAACTCAAAATATAGCCATTAATATCTAAACCCCTGGCAACAAAAGTGAGCACACCTCTCAGAAACTACGCACATCCTTAAATGTCCAAATTGAATACTGCTTGTCATTTTCCCTCCAAAATGTCATGTGACTATATAAGTGTAGGCAAAATGAACTCTATACAACTGTCATGTGACTCGTTACAGGAGTGCTGTCATCATTGCTGCAGATTAAAGAGGTGGGGGTCAGCCTGTTAGTGTTCAGACCATACGCTGCACTCAACATCAAATTGGTGTGCTTGGCTGTCACCCCAGGAGGAAGCCTCTTCAGAAGACGGTACACAAGAAAGCCTGCCCGTCTCATCAGACCATAGGACATGGTTCCAGTAATACATGTGCTTTGTTTACATGTCTTCAGCAAACTATGTGCAGGCTTTCTTGTGTACCGTCTTCAGACTGGTTTCATCAATCCACAAAGTATTTTGCCAAAACTTCTGTGAAGCGTCCAAGTGCCTTTTTGCGAACAATAAACGGGCAACAATGTTTTTTAGAAAGCAGTGGTTTCCTCTGGTGAGTCCTCCCATGAACACCATTCTTGGTCATAGTTTTACATATAATTGATGTGTGCACAGAGATATTGGACTGTCCCAGTGATTCCAGTAAGTCTTTAGCAGACACTCTACGGTTCTTTTTTACCTCTCTGAGTATTCTGCGCTGAGCTTTTGGCGTCATCTTTGGTGGACAGTCACTCCTTGGGAGAGAAGCAACAGTGCCAAACTCTCTCCATTTGTAGACAACTTCTCTGATTGTTGAATGATGAACATCCAGACTTTTAGAGATTGATTTGTATCCTTTCCCAGCTTTATACGGCGATCTTCAGACAGCTCATTTGACCGAGCCATGATGCACATCAGACAATGCTTCTCATCAAGACAATTCTTACCACTTGTGTGTTTTATAGTGGGTGGGGCAGCTTTAAATCACTCATCAGTTATTGGGCACACACCTGACTTAAATTGTTTGGTAAAAATTGGTTTCAATTGCTCTTTACGTCTCCTTAGGCCAGTACTTCTCAAATGGTGGGGCGCGCCCCCCCAGGGGGGCGCAGAGCGATGCCAGGGGGGGCGCGAGTGACCTCGGGGAACATGCTTTTTTTTTTTTTTTTTTTTTGCCGTACTAGAATAAAGTGTACTTGCACATCCACTCCGTGGGTGGCAGTGGCGCTCTCATTTTCAAAGTGCGTGCAGTATTTTTGAAGTAAGCAAGAGCACACGGAAGAGACTCATGCAGAGCTGGATTCACGCAGCGACCCACTGTCTTCTTCGGTTCTCACGTGTCCGGCTGAGAAGTGCCGTTTTCGGCTTGGGATCGTCACGACCACCGCCCTCACCTATGGTTCTCCCTCGGCCGCCGAGAATGCGCTTTTTTCGGGCCGTTTGCCTTTGACTTTTAATATAGTGGGAAATGAGGAAAGACCACTGTTTACTGAGTCTAAAAATGATTATAGCGGAGAAGCCAAATCAGTTAAGACGCCACTTAAAGACATTAGACCTCAATCTCATTGATAAGCCGCTTGATTGTTTTTCAGCGAAAATGTGCCGAATATTGCCAATTGTCACAATCGTCCCGCTTTGTCAGTGTTATATCAGTAAACCAGTGAGCACTGTGGTGAATCAGCGAAAATAAAAGCTTTCCTTCTGTCCAAAGACTTTTTTCCCCCCTTCTATTCAGTCTTGGTTTTTTTCGGTCAAATTTTTTGGCATGTTGTCCTGAAGAGTAAATGTTTCTAATCAATTTGAATTTGTTATTATTTACTGATTTTATTACATTTTATTTTTCAGTATCAAATGGTCAAAAATGTACCTTGAGTGTATTTTTACAGTTTGGATTTGGACAGTTTTTTTTTTTTTTTTTTTTTTTTTTAACTTCAGGCAAATTGATGCACGTTAAGTCTTTTCTGTTACAAGCAACACAATGTTAAAAAAAGTTATACTTTATTATAAGTTGATCTGTTACTTTTTTCTTTAATAGAAACAAAAGGACACAATGTTAGGCTGAGGCGTACTTATAATAGTAATATAGACGAATGATACTATTTACAGTGGCGGCAGAGAGTTGGGGGGGGGGCGCGAAACATTTACGTCTTCCTTGGGGGGGCGTAACAGAAAATAATTGAGAAGCACTGCCTTAGGCAGAGGGTTCACTTACCTTTTTCCCCCTTCTGTCGTTGTTTGCATGCTATCCTCATCAAAATATGAAAACCTATAAATGTTTGGGTGGTTTTAGTTGAAGCAGACACTGTATTTTCATCTGTGTGATTTTGACACAGATCAGATCACATTTGATCGTGATTTTATGCAGAAATGTGAGAAATTCCAAAGGTTCAGATAGTTTTTAATACCACTGTAAAATACACTTCAAAATGTGTTAGTAATACTGCATTTGATAGTTCTCACTCTGTACATTTGCCATTAATTTCCTAGTAGTGATCAATGATAACTTCCTTTTCGTCTCTTTTGGTTTGTCTTCTTTTTCCCGTAATGTCAGTTGTTGGTTTAGGCGCATTACATCCACCACCCCCTGGAATGGAGGAGGACTAACTCCCATGAATCCATGGTTACATGCAATTTAAAAAAAAATTTTTTTACACAAATGCCTTCTCCGCCCGACTGCGTGCACCGAACCGTAATGCCTGTACCATTATGGTCCATTATGATACAAATACACTCTTAACTCATTTGCTCCCAAAAACGTATAAATACGTTCTATTTTTAAATGTTTTAGTGTCCCAAAAACGTATCTATAGTCTTTTACGATTTTTTTTTTTCAAAAGAGACATCTCTAAATTCTGATGCAAGTTCGCTCCAAAGCACAACGCTCAAAATCCATTTTAAAGCAATAAAACTGGCCACTGGAGGGCAGTGGCGCATTTGGTAAGGACTCATATTGGACCATGAAAGGAAATGAATGAAGAGAAATAGTCAAGAAATGGAAGTTGGAAGAAGTAAGAAGCATGAGAAAAATGTGGAGAACGATGTAAACACAAGGCACATGCCCCACACAAGTTCCCTAGGTGAATTCTGTTATGAGGTAGTGGTCACTTTTGTAGTGACCACTACCAAATTCTGTACTACAAAAGAAAGATTTTTTAAAAATCTATCTTGATGAGACAGACAGGCGGTGATGAGGGAAAAATTTACCCCGTCTGCCGATACAGCCACGGCCACAACAGCGTCATCTCTCAGTTCAATAGTTTAGTTATGTGTAAATAAATTGTTACTTTGCTATCAAAAGCTCTATTTGTCTTGTTGTTTATGTTATTTTGTAGAAAGAAAACATTATTCAGATGTTTGGGAAGTCACAAAAGCAAAAAATAGCTGTGTTAAAATCAAAGTTATGTTTGAAATGTATGCTTTTACAAAAAGCTCAATTTCTCAGTTTTTTCATCAGAAATTGGAAAATCGCTCAAACTAAGCTATTTTGTAACGCTGATATCTAAAGAATGGAAAAATATATGAACTTACTTTTTTTTCCTGCTGATCGAAGAGAGTCTAATCTTTCTTTTGGTGGGTTCCATGTTTATATAGCAGTAGAACAGAATTTTCTGTGGGCCTTGCAAAATCAGTCAAAATCCATAAAACGTCCGGAAGCGAAAGGGGTTGCTCCGGTGAAAATGGCTGGGAGTGAATTAGTTAATAGATAGAACGATAGATATTTGAAATATTTAATTTCAACCAAGGCTCCACACAGTCAGCAAATTCAGGCTTGAATGTTCAGATGACTAAACACAACAGCAGCAATGTTTTGAATTGACAAAGAATAGAGATGTGGTTTGTTTCTTTTTCGTAGTCTTGTATTAAATTGCCTGAGAGTATTACTGAATTCTCTCATCCTAATATAATAACAACCTTTCAAAGGGATATTAACGTTCATTTCATTTTTATGATATGCCAGATTCCCGAGCGGACCGTGCTGACAGACGGAAACTGTTCAGGCACTACACTGTGGGCTCCTATGACAGCTTTGACGCTTCCAGGTAAGCCCCTACACAGGCTTCTTCTTGTGAAATTACCTTTATTTCAATATAATTTGAAGACTTCAAAAGTTCAATGTTTTCATATAGTTTCTATTCAAATTTTTATTGATTTAGTAGTCTGCAATCATCAGGAAAGACCGTGCCTGATAAAGAATACAAGCTTTTCCTTTTTAGTTCAGCGAAGAGCTTAATTAAAAGTGACAAAGCATTTCAAGATGCTGTGCACCAAAGTTCTTCTGCTTTGCAGCCTTGTTCACTACTGTCAGATCCACTTGGATGTTTGTGTGCATGTGCGTACGTTTTATGTAAATCCATAAACAATTTTACCCTTGTTTATTTGGTAGAACTTTCAGTAGTTGGTTCTGCACAGCAGTGGTTCCCAACTTTTTTTTTTCAGGGACCCATACTTTTACCATTGTAAGCTTCATCGACGATGTACACATTTCTCTACTTTTTATACATTCGCGACTTAACCCTTTAACACCGGCCGTATCGGCGACGACACATTTATGCATATCACCTTTGAAGCCTCGTCACGCTGTAAGTACGTCACCCACTACATATCCCAGGAGCCATTGTGAATTCACAAAGGAAGGACGTCATCCGAAAACTTTTAATACACACACACACACATATATATCTATATCTATATCTATATCTATATATAGATATATATATATGTGCTGCAACGATTAATCGACTAAATCGAGTATTCGATTAGAAAAAATGATTTGAATGAAATTTTGCTGCTCTGTGTATTCGTTTAATTAAAGTGGCGTTTTAATGGTTTGTTTTGAAAGTGTTTGCATTTAGTTTTATTGATTTGGGCGGATACACTGCCCTCTAATCCGCCTCATTTCACATGGCTGAATCCAGCTGCTCCCTGTTAAGACCAACATAAGTTTTTTTTTGAGCTCATGTTTTTTTAATGCATTCGTAATTTAAGTTTATAGCTATATTTAGCCGTTTTTTTTTTTTTTTTTTTTTTTTTGTGGGAATATGGGTGTGAACCATTTGTTGAGAGCATTGTAAAAAAAAAGTTAGAATTTTATTTCATTTAAGCTAGCGGAATTTTGCTATGTAAGTTTGCCAAGTGTTTTTTGTTGTTGTTGTAATAGGTCCTCATTTATTTATTTTTTCATACCGTTTGAGGCTCAGCTCAGGTATTTAAAGTTTTTATGTTCCTTATCCGATTACTCGAATATTTGAACTATTTGAACCATCTAGACCCCTTGCCTTCACTGCCACCCAATTAGCAGCGCACCTGACCCCATCAGTCCGCCCCTGCGAGTGGTGGGCCCACAGGGGTGGGGAAAAGCCACGTTGTATCTTCGGGCCCGTGGCAGGCCCGGCCACCAGGCGCTCGCTGACGGGCCTCCCATCCAGGCCTGGCTCCAGACGTGGGCCCCGGGCTTCCTCCAGGCAGGGTCTCGTTTTTCCCTACTCTATTCATCATGCGGTTTGGTGAACCATAATTTGTCTGGCCCTTCACCTGAGACCTGTTTGCCTTGGGTGACCCTACCAGGAGCACAAGAATCCCAACAATAAAGCTCTCAGGATCATTAGGGCACACAAATCTCTCCGCCCCGATAAGGTGATGGTTCCTTGGAGAGGGTGTTATTTTATATTTACTAAGGATGTAACAATACTCAGTTTTATATCAAACCGTTTGATACGTCCTCTTCGATTCAATACGCAAAAACATTCGATCCAAATGAAAAGCTCCCAAAATGTATTTTCCGAATTTATTTTTGTCGTCTCTCTCGCCAAAATGTCTGGCGCAGCTTTGCCTTGAAAAAGCAAACTCTCCCGCTAGCAGCCCCCCTCGTTCACTCCTCCCCGAAACTGCATGAAAGGTGGGAGCTGTGGTGCACGAGGATGATTGCTCGTGAAGAAAGACATAAACTTGAGGAGGCGGCTTGCCGGCTTCAATAACGTACAGATCCGTTGTTTGGCAGCATTTTGGGGGAGCTGATATGCTATCACCACTCGTACATATTAAACAAATACTGCCTTTACGGATACGTACAACAAATTCAATCAATATATTGTTGCCGACTCGATTGCTACGAATAACCTCGCTTTGACAACAGACAGGTTAAGACCGTGGGTGACAGAGAGCTAACTCACGGTTACATGATGAACAATGAGTGGCAAATTAAGAGCACTGTACTTCAAACTTTTCCTGTTTATGAAAGTCAATTGTCGAATGCTGGTGTTGTGCAGTAATGAACAGACGTGACTTCTGTGGCGTTTGTTAACTTTTTTTAAAGCCCGACAACACTCGCACGCACACACTAGATATCATCAAATAGCAACCTATATGTGCTACATTACATCCCCCCAAATCCCATACCATTGACTGCGTGAGCCCAGAGTGATCATGGGACGCATGGTCCATATACAACATCGATGAATTAAAAAACCGCAATGACTGAATGTAAGTTAAGCAGGCCAAATCAATCCATAACAGTGACTATAGATAAAGCTGCAAATAGTGTTAATTCAGTACGTAACACAGATGGACTCGGACCACAAATAGGATGTTTTCCTCATGAGGTAAACATACCTGGCATGAGAGTAATAGCAATCAACAGTGTGCCCCGCATCACTTTCCAAACAGTAAAGATTGTTCTCACCACGTTTATACAAAATTTCTTCAGATCAGGAAGAAGTAAGCACATAAATATTCTGAACTATAATGCATGTTTTTATGATGGCATTGTTATTTTTGCTTGTTAGCAAAATAAAAAACCCCCAAAATTTTTTTAAATGTTTTTGTTTGTTTCAGAGCATTAAATACATTCAATCGAATCGAAAATTGTGTCCCACATATCGAAAATCGTACCGAACCGTGACTTGACTGTATTGTTGCATACCTAATATTTACTGTAATTTACTGCCACACGTTGCCGGTCGGAAAAAAAAAAAAAAGAAAGCCCAGATCACACCGGTCCGTGGTGGTGGTGACCAGACCGGTGTGGTTAGGGACCACTGGTCCACGAAATAATAACTAATTAATCAGCTTGATAGCAAAAAAATCAAAGATCAGGCTCTGAGGATCAATACATTCTGGCCCATTCTACATTGCTACCAAGTTTCAAGAAGATCAGCTCATGAATGAGTACCGTATTTTTCGCACTGTAAGGCGCACATAAAAAAATTCAGTTCAACCCAACAATGCAACTTTTATGGCCAAATTACACCGGATGTGTATGCGGTCCGGATTAGCCAAGATATAACGGAAGAGCCAATATGTTACCATTCTATCATATTGTTCAAATTACACCGGCTGCAAATGCGCTGCAGATTGACTGCAGACAAGCTCCGCCATGCTGGAGCCCGCCGGATAGTTTGGCCTATTTTCTATTTTTGTCGGATATGCATCCGTCAAAATGGGCAGAGCCAGACCTGGAATAAACAGGCCAGGTGCTTATTCACAGTTTAAACACCTGCGAACATGGACGATGAACAATTCATTATGGAGGTAGAAGGTCACAAAGTGATTCACGACACAGCAGATCCTTTTTATAAGGACAACTTCAAAAAGGAATCTACATGGAACGCCATAGCAGAAGCTATGATGATGGACGGTGATTTATGCAAGTTATGTACTTTAAAACTAATTAAATAGTAGGGAACATGTTGTGCTGTTAACTACAGGAACTTTTACATTTTAACTTAATACTTTGATTTATTTGTACTTATATCTGTATAATCTAGTTCAGTAAACAAAAAGAAAGAGTAGGTAAACAGAAGGCTTTCACTATAGTACTGGAAACAACATTCTAGCAAACCCTATGGAATCAGTAAATGTATTAAGGGAATTTATTTGTTAACTCATTTGCTCCCGAAAACGTATAAATACGTTCTATTTTTAATATTTTCAGTGTCCCAAAAACGTATTTATACGTCTTTTACTATTTTTTTTTTTGTTAGTTTTTTGACAAGAGGCATCTCTAGGTTCTGTTGCACCTAAACTGCGATGCACAATGCTCAAAACTCATTTGAAAGCAATAAAACTGGCCACTGGAGGGAAGTAGGGCATTTTGTAAAAACTAATCTCAGTCCAAGAAAGGGAGTGAAGAAAAATAGTCAGGAAACGGAAGTTAGAGGGATCTTGTGAAGACGCGTGAGAATTTGACAAAAATGTGGAGAACGATCGGAGAAAAAAAAGGCAAACGACACTGGAGGAGTGTTTTGAAAAGAAAACGAAACCATCGTCAAAGAAGGACTAAAAAAAATCTATCTTGATGAGACAGACGGTGACGGCCACAACAGCTTCAGGTTCCACACGCATTCTGCGGAGCTCATGTTGCGTTACTCCTGAGCCCGAGGAACGATGAAGATGATGAAGATGATGAAAAAAGTGAGACCGATCTTGATCTTGATTTTCTTGCTGCTTCGCTACTGTGCAGACGTCTCTCTGCTTTGCTCCTGCTTCTCAAGCTTCAATCATCTTTTTAATCATTTTTAAACACCTCTAAATTACTCAGGAGGTCTTGGAATTATCTTTTAATCATGTTTATATTCAAACAAAGGCTTTTTGAGCATTTTTGAGCCTTTTAAAGTGCTTTTTTGTCGTTACTGGAACACAAGTCTGCCTTATCGGAGCTGAGGAATTCGGCTAACGAAAGCTAAGTAGCAGCAACATGCCTCCCCTGTCAATGGATGATTACCACAAACTGCTCCAGAAGATAGCAGTACTGGAAACAAAAATCTACCGGCTTGAAGTGAATATGGAGGTAAACGGACAGCTCGGGAATGAAACCACTCTGCCGATCTCCCAAAACAGCGAGTGGGAGCGGACCCATAGAATGCAAACAAACACCATCGAGACTCAACGGGACCCTGGCAGAACCCAGCACTGGCAGATTTACGATGAAAAGGAATGGCCACCTCTGCAGAAGAATGCGTCATCTACTCCGGCACCAGAAGGAAAATTATCACAGATCAAGGCAACAACAAAGGCTCAAAGCAAAGTGCCTCAAGCTGCTGGAATTCTACTGGAAAATAGATTTACGCCACTCTCCGAGACTCCTGACCCAGGGAAAGTTGGAACACCCAGCTCGAAAGAGAGGTACGATGCTAATGCATGTGCTAGCAGGCTACAGAGAAAGCGACCCAATGGGCCCCGCACTCTGATAGTGGGCGACTTTGCTGTGAATGGGATGAAACACTTTTGTAGCAACAATACCAGAGTATGTTGTTTAAACAAAGCTACGGTGTCTGTTATCTCTGAACGTATCCTGAGCATTGCTGCTCAGCATCCAACAGCCACTAGTCTGATAATACACACAGGAGCCCTCGATATTGCGAAGCAAAAATCAGAGCTTTTAAAGCAAGACTTCACTGAACTGATAAACAAAGTCGGAACTTTAAATACTGAGGTGTTTTTCAGTGGACCCATACCCGCGCCCAGGCTGGGGGATGAAAGTTTCAGCAGAGTGATGATGCTTAACAAATGGCTCAAAGCAACATGCGCTGGACAATCGATGTACTTCATTGACAATTTCAACATATTTTCAGGGCGCAGGCACCTCTTTAAGAACGATGGCCTTCACCTAAATAAGTCAGGAGTGCGGTTACTAAGCAGCAGCATGTTTTATCTCTTGAGGCACAGACAGTCTGCTTATCTCGAGGAAAGGAGGCAAGCTGTCCCAAAACATCGGATAAACATGATGGCTGGGATGAGTGCTGAATCAGACAGTGTGCACGCAGGATCAATCTCTCCTCCAAAAATGGAGCCGATAGTCGCTGAAGGGGAAGTGACTAAGCTAGCCCCGCCAGGCTGTGACCAACCCTCCTCTGCTGAGGCTCCACTGCCTCAACGGAAGGAGACCCTGGTAGCAGGTGATCGACCCCCTTCAGACGAGACTCAAGAAGTGGCTCCATCAGCTCAACAGGAGGAGAACGACCCGACCGTGCAATCCTCTGCTGTCGAGGCCCCATCCAGCACCAAATCCTCGCACTCCAAGACGCCACCATGCCGCCGACTCCAGGCTGAGGCCCCATCCAGCCCCAAATCCTCACACTCCAAGACGCCACCACGCCGCAGACTCCAGGATAAGGCCCCATCCAGCACCAAATCCTCACACTCCAAGACGCCACCACTCCTCCGACTCAGTCAGGCTAAGGCCTCATCAAGGCCTAAATCCCCACAGTCCCGGAAGCCACCCCGCCGACGACTTAGTTTGGATGGAATAATGAGTCAACCTGATTGGGACTCCATGGGTCTAGATAGCAAGGTTAACCAGTCTCTTGATCTCCTCAAGTTCATGTCTTCGCTTCCACCCTGTACCTGCCACACCCGACAGGTGCCAGGGGAAGATGGCAACAAACCAACCAGCCTCCACTGGAATTCTCTCGGGGCAAAGCCAAAGCACTACAACTCTGGAACTACACGGTATTATCCTTCTATGGAGGGAGCCATGTTTGCGACACCAATATGATGTGCACCGGGTCCAGGCTGTGAAAACATTACAAAGACTTTTCTGTCCCAGCAAAAGCCGGGGCCTTATGGAGTACAGTATGTATGCTCAACAATCCCAGTGGTGATAAACAACAAAAAAAGGGCTAGACTGGTGAGAAATAAAAAACGTTCAATAAATTCTGCCAACCTGTTAAACATAGTATGTCATTCCCAAAGCTCACCAGTGAATCCAGTCTGGCATCTCCAATTGGCTCTGCTAAATATTAGATCTTTAGCTGGCAAATCTTTCTTAATTAATGATTTTATCTGCAAACATAACCTTGACATGTTGTTCCTAACAGAAACTTGGTTAGATCAAGATAAGAGTTCGACAGTTCTGATCGAGGCAACCCCCGCAAACTTCAATTTCTTTAGTGCGCCAAGAACCCATAAGAAAGGAGGTGGGGTTGCCAGTCTGATCAGGGACAGTTTTCAATGCACGAATATTTCATGTGGTCAGTTTGATTCCTTTGAGTATATTGTCATTCAGCTAAAAAGCCCTTGCAGAGCTGCCTTGGTAACAATTTACAGACCACCGAAGTATAACACAATGTTTTTTGATGAGTTTACCAAAATACTGTCTTCCGTGTGCATGGACTTTGATTGTGTTGTTTTAGTGGGTGACTTTAACATTCATATTGATAATCCTGAAGAAGGATGTGCTAGAGAGCTTTTAAATATTTTGGATACATTTGGTTTATCTCAGCATGTCACAGTTCCAACACATAACAGAGGGCACATACTGGACTTAATAATATCCAAAGGTCTTAACATCTCTGAGGTCACAGTGAATGATGTTGCTCTGTCTGATCACTACTGCATTATGTTTAAAATGACCACCCCTGTCCATCCTCTGAAAAGGGAAACAGAGTTTATTAGGAAGCGTTACATAAGTGATAACACATGTGCGTTATTCACACAGGCCTATGCCTCATTATTAACCCCTACAATAGCTCCAGTGGAAGAACTTGTAAATAGTTTCAGTTCCGGTGTGATGACTGTAATGGACACTATTGCCCCGATTAAGACAAAAACCTTGTCAAGAAAGAAGAGGTCACCCTGGAGAAATGCCATACTAGCTATAAAACAAAAGCAAGTTTGTAGACGAGCAGAACGCAGATGGCGAAAAAACAAACTCCTAGTTTTTTATGATATCTACAAAGAGAGTCTTCGCAAATACAACCAGGAACTGAAAAATGCTAGACAATCATATTTTTCAGAGATCATTAGTAGAAACACCCACAATACTCGCACACTATTTTCTGTTGTTGACAAACTGACAAACCCACAAGCATCAATACCTCAGGAATTGGCATCTGAGGTGTCCTGTAATAATTTCGCAGCATTTTTTACACACAAAGTACTAATGATTAGACAGACTGTGTGCAACTCCGGATTAACAAATGTTACACTAAATGCCTCCCAACATGTCCCCCACGTCAATCTTAGACAGTTTAGCCTCTTGGACTATGCCACTTTAACAGAAATTGTGTCGAAACTAAAGCCCACAACATGCTGCCTTGACATCCTTCCATCAAACTTTTTCAAAACTGTTTTTCATTGCATAGCCCCAGACATACTTCAGATTATAAATACTTCCCTCCAAACAGGAGAGTTTCCTCAGACTTTAAAAACTGCAGTAATAAAACCTCTCCTAAAAAAACCTAATCTGGATGCCTCAACCATTAGTAATTACAGGCCAATATCAAATCTGACATTCCTGGGGAAAATTATCGAAAGGGTTGTGTTTGAACAGATCCAGACTTTTATGATCCAAAACAATCTTTTTGACTCATTTACGTCTGGATTTCGGCCACAACACAGCACCGAGACCGTGCTTATCAAAGTCCGAAATGATATTCGTCGGAATACCGATGCAGGCAAATCATCTGTTCTGCTACTATTGGATCTCAGCGCCGCATTTGACACGGTTGATCACAACATACTACTCAGCAGATTGGAACAGTGGGTAGGGCTTACTGACACTATTCTTCAGTGGTTCACATCCTATTTACATGATAGGGATTTCTTTGTGTCAATCGGAAATTATCAGTCAGAACGAACCAAATTCACGTGTGGAGTCCCTCAAGGGTCAATTCTTGGACCACTCTTATTTAACATCTATATGCTTCCGTTAGCTCAGATAATGGAACAGTATGACATCTCCTATCACGCCTATGCAGATGACACACAACTGTACATTTCTGTGTCCCCACATGATTATAGTCCCTTAGTCTCCCTGAGTAAATGCATTCATCAAATCAATGAATGGATGTGCCAGAATTTTCTCCAGTTAAATGTGGAGAAAACAGAGGTGATCATTTTTGGGCCAAAAAAGGAAAGGTCAAAGATAAGCAGCCAACTTAGCACAATGTCACTTACAGCTACAAATCAAGTCAGAAACCTTGGCGTAATTATTGACTCAGACCTAAAATTTGATAGCCATCTAAAGTCCGTCACTAAATCCGCTTATTACCACCTAAAAAATATAACCAGAATTAAGGGGCTTCTGACTCAACAAGACATGGAAAAACTTATGCATGCATTCGTTTTCAGCAGATTGGACTACTGCAACGGTATATTTACAGGTCTTGATAAAAAATCAGTCAGGAAGCTGCAGCTAGTACAGAATGCTGCAGCCAGAGTCCTCACAAATACAAGGAAGCTGGACCACATTACACCGGTTTTGAAATCGCTACACTGGCTTCCAGTGAGTCAAAGGATAGACTATAAAATACTACTGCTCGTCTACAAAACACTTAATGGCCTTGGACCAAAATACATGCTTGACTTGTTAGATTCCTATGAGACATCTAGACCCTTAAGGTCGTCTGGAACGGGTCTTCTGCATGTTCCAAGAACAAGAACCAAGCAGGGTGAGGCAGCATTTAGTTATTATGCTCCTCACCTCTGGAACAAGTTACCCGAAGGTCTGAAGTATGCTCAAACCGTTAGCTCATTTAAATCAGGGCTAAAAACGCTTTTGTTTAGCACTGCATATCCATAACTGTCTATATATTTCAATCTACCTGCCTTCTATTCCTCTTGTGCTTATCTCCATTGGTGATTTCAATGATTATTATTAGTAGTAGTTTTTGCTTTATTTCTATTTTTGTTTTATTTTTATTTATTTATTTTTATTCTGTGATTAAATGCGATCTTTTGTCTTGGTTTTTACGTTGTGTTGATTTAAATGTGATTTTTATGGTTTTCATGTGATGTAAAGCACTTTGAATTGCCTTGTGTTGAATTGTGCTATATAAATAAATTTGCCTTGCCTTGCCTTGCCTTGCCTTGATCCGGACTCATCAGATTACTGGGTGCGACCTCATTCAACCGGGAGCAGCCGAGAGCCTTCCCCGTTGTTATGTGCGCAAATAGTTCAACAGTTCAATAGTTTAGTTATGTGTAAATAAATTGTTCCTTTGCGATCAAAAGCTCTATTTGTCTTGTTGTTGTTGTTTTTTTTTTTTTTGTAGAACGAAAACATTATTCAGATGTTTGGGATGTCACAAAAGCAAAAAATAGCTTTGTTAAAGTCAAAATTATGTTTAAAATGTATGCTTTTACAAAAAGGTCAATTTCTCGGTTTATTCATCAGAAATTGGAAAATTGCTCAAACTAAGCTGTTTTCTAATGCTGATTTCTAAAGAATAGAAAAAGATATGAACTAAATTTTTTCTGCTGAAAGAAGAGAGTCCCATCTTTCTTTTGGTGGGTTCCATGTTTATATAGCAATGGAACAGAATTTTCTGTGGGCCTTGCAAAATCAGTCAAAATCCAGTAAAACAGCCGGGAGCGAAGGGGGTTGCACCAGTGAATGAGTTAATAGGATACTTACCCATGGCGAAAGCAAAAAAATAATAAAATAAATAAATAAGGGGAAAAATGTTCAGTCAAATCAAGTCCACCCCTCTCTCTGCTTCTCTGTTGAGTACAAACTCATTGCCACATTGTCGCGCGCGATAATGCGAGAGCTCACAATAGTGACAGAGCTGCCAGACCCCAGTTGCGCACAGCCGGTATGTTTTGTCCTATTATTGACATACTGCAGAGCATGCCGTCAACACGGAGCGGAGTGGATCCGCACTGTAGACGCATCTGGTGTAATTTGGCCTTTAATCCGATGCACTTTATAGACAGTTTTCCTGAACGAAATAGGGCGACGCCATCTTGGACAATGTCTGCCTCGAACTTCCGGTTTAGAAAAAACCTCATGAGTTGCAATTGAAGTTAGCAGTGTGTTGACAAAGTTAAAACTGCAAAATCAAGCCAGGTGAACCCACGAAATCTCCGAAAATTGATTCAGCACAACGTAGATGAGACGTAGATGAGATTGGATTATAGTTCTCATCACTTTGTTGATTATTCGTGGAAAAAATTATAACAACCTGTCAGCCTGTGTTGACGTGAGGTATAGATTGATAGGCCGGACACTTGAGTGACCAAAATGAGCCGAAATTCCAAATTACATTACATTTGCCGAATGCAGAAGGGCTGACACGGATTTTGTTGTTACAAGGAAATACTACAAGGTATATACAGTGGGGAGAACAAGTATTCGATACACTGCCGATTTTGCTGGTTTTCCCACTTGCAAGCCGTGTAGAGGTCTGTAATTTGTATCATAAGTTCTCTTCAATTGTGAAGGACGGAATCTAATACAAAAATCCAGAAAATCACATTGTATAATTTTTAAATAATAAATTTGTATTTAACTGCATGAAATAAGTATTTGATACATTACCAACTAGTAAATATTTCGGCTCTTAGTTCTTTTTTAAGAACCCCTCCTGTTCTCCACTCATTACCGGAAGTAAATGCACCTGTTTGAACTTGTTACCTGTATAAAAGACATCTGTTCACATGCTCAAACAAACAAACTCTTACCTCTTCACATTGGCCAAGACCAAAGAGCTGTGTAAGGACATCAGGGATAAAATAATAGACCTGCACAAGGCCGGGATGGGCTACAGGAAAATAAGCAAGCAGCTTGGTGAGAAGGCAATAACTGTTGGAGCGATTATTAGAAAATGGAAGAAGTTCAAGTTGTCGGTCAATCTGCCTCGTTCTGGGGCTCCATGCAAGATCTCACTTCGTGGGGCATCACTGATCATGAGGAAGGTGAGGGATCAGCCCAGAACTACACAACAGGACCTGGTCAATGACCTGAAGAGAGCTGGAACCACAGTCTCGAAGAAAACCATCGGAAACACATTACGCCATCATGGATTAAAATCCTACAGCGCACGCAAGGTCCCGCTGCTGAAGCCAGTGCATGTCCAGACACATCTGAAGTTTGCCACTGACCATCTGGATGATCCAGAGGAGCAATGGGAGAAGGTCATGTGGTCGGATGAGACCAAAATTGAACTTTTTGGTCTAAACTCAGCTCGTCGTGTTTGGAGGAAAAAGAAGGATGAATACAACCCCAAGAACACCATTCCAACCGCGAAACATGGAGGAGGAAACATCATTTTTTTGGGGCTGCTTCAATGCCAAGGGTACAGGACGACTGCACCGTATTGAGGGGAGGATGGATGGAGCTATGTATCGCCAGATCTTGGCTGACAACCTCCTTCCTTCAGTGAGAGAGAGACCTGAAGATGGGTCGTGGCTGGGTCTTCCAGCATGACAACGACCCAAAGCACACAGCCAAGGCAACTAAAGAGTGACTCCGTAAGAAGCATCTTAAGGTCCTGGAGTGGCCTAGCCAGTCACCAGATCTGAACCCAATAGAAAATTTATGGAGGGACCTGAAAGTCCGTGTTGCCCGACAGCAGCCCCGAAACCTGAAGGCTCTGGAGAAGATCCGCATAGAGGAGTGGGCCAAAATCCATGCTGCAGTGTGTGCAAAACTTGTCAAGGACTACAGGAAACGTTTGGTATCTGTAATAGCAAACAAAGGTTTCTGTACCAAATATTGAGTTTGATTTTTGTGATGTATCAAATAATTATTTCATGCAATTAAAATTAATTTATTAAATTATTATTAAAATGTATTATTTAAAAATCATACAACGTGATTTTCTGTTTTTTTGTATTAGATTCCGTCCCTCACAGTTGAAGAGAACTTATGATACAAATTACAGACCTCTACATGCTTTGCAAGTGGGAAAACCAGCAAAATCGGCAGTGTATCAAATACTTGTTCTCCCCACTGTACATATAAACAAAAATAGGATGTCTTTCTTTTTTATTGTAGATATTGATCGCAATAAAACATTTGAACAACATGACTAACATGATCAATTTCTTGCTTTATTTAAAATGATTGGTGCATGTACAAAACAGTGCAATAAATCACAATTTATAAAATTATTTGAGAAATAGCATATGAGAATGTGATATCAGACAGCAGAGCTCTGGAGCCTCCCGACACATGACATCACGGCCTCCAGACAGGCTTTGTCCCACTGTCCTCTGTAATTCCAGCTCCAATAACGTATCTTGCTGCTATAGTTGCTGCAGTTAAAATGCTTGCAGATGGATCTCGGGATCGAGCTGACGGTTCGCTGCGAGGTGAGCGACCGCCTCCAGCCCCAGCCTCTCGGCTGCCCCCGGGTAGAACGACGTAGTCTCGATATATGTCCATCAATGTACAGTAAGTGTTGCTGTGAGGCACATCAACTTATCTTCCTGTGCCTAACAGCGTTTTCCACCTGTAAACAAACGAACAAAGAACTTGTAACACTTGCTTTTATGGGGAGCCATGCAACACTATTTATTATTTACTATTTGTAGTAAATAATATTAAAGATCATGCATAGACTTCATAACCTATTGACCTGACACGGGAAACGGGGCCGATTTGTAGGGGGCCTATTTTCAAAAACTTCAAATTCAAATATTTACAAAACCAAAGCTGCTACCGACCTTAAACCAATACAGGCACCTACAGTGGGGAGAACAAGTATTTGACACACACCAAGGGGGTTTCCCATTGGCAGTGTATCAAATATTTGTTCTCCCCACTGTACCTTAGCCATATATGAGTCTCCATGAGCAGGGCCATCAAAAATTTCAAAGTCGTTCCCTTATAAAATCCTGATTGATTATTTTCTATATAACACAACTTAAAATGGCTATAAAAGTCTCAGACTTTACACTAGATGCACAAAAATCACCAAATGCAGAGATAATCACCTATATTTTCAGGATCAATAGCAATATTTAACATATCATATATATAAGTTTTTGCCCAAAATAGCAACTTAATTTTTTTAATTTATTTATTTATTTATTTTAAGTTTTCAACAGCTAATAAATCACTCAATTTAACATCAGAAACTTAATACTTGAGGAAAACATACAGAATCAACCATAAATAATATGTAAATAGATAATTAATAAATTCTATATACAATCACAACTTATTACAGAATAGAATATCCCTTTATTATCACTATACACTATATACTGCTAGCGAATGAGGTTAGCGGCCGCCTGGCGTCAACAGAGCTCTTCTGGCAAAAATTATTGTGAATAAATGCTTAAATCCCTGAATTCTTCATAGATATAGACGCAAAACAGTCTCGATTCTTGGTTAAAAGCAAAGAAACCGTACAGTTAGCGTTTATTTTACGTATATTGACGACGTACTATGCTACTATGTTCGCGAATGAAGCTAGCGGCCTTATGGCGTAAAGGGAACTTTTCTGGCGAAAATTCTTGTGAATAAATGCTTGAATCCCCGAATTCTTCATAGATATGGACGTAAAACTGTCTCGATTCTTGGTTAAAAGCAAAGATACCGTACAGTTAGCGTTTATTTTACGTATATTGACGAACTACCATACCAATTAATAAATTCTATATACAATCACAACTTTTTATAGAATAGAATATCCCTTTATTATCATTATACACTACAGTATATACTGTTTGCAAATAAGGCTATCGGCCGACTGACAGAAAAGGAGCTTTTCTGGTGAAAATTCTTGTGAATAAATGCTTAAATTCCTGAATTCTTTCTAGATATGGACGTAAAACAGTTTTTTGATTCTTGGTTAAAAGTAAACAATGAGGCTAGTCAGTTATGAAAATTAGCCGCCTCCATGTGTAAACAAAGAAGAAAATTCCTGCGAATAAATGCTTCAATCACGCATGCATGGTATGAAAAATCAAATATTTACCTTGAATCCTCGAACAAATCACTCCTGAGACAATCCTCCCTGTTTGTGTTCGGTACAACTTTCATTGTTAAATCCAATCGTAAGTAAATCCAAGCTGAAATCCGACATGAGCGTGTGCCATCTTCGGCGATCACTAAATGAAGCTGGGCTTCCGCCGATAAGGCATGGCACAAAGAATGACGAAGTGACACGTCAATAGTGATGATGTCTATGGATCATAATTTCAATCATCATCGTAATATCAATAGCAAAGGCAAGAAGTCATTTCATGCGCCAGATTTTAGGTTTCGTAATTTTGGAGCCCATACCTTCCATGAGACAGCGGCAGCATGACTACACGAATGCCCGGGACCCGCAATACATGTACGGCCTGCAGTTTGGACGTCTCCCTCTGGTGTTACCAGCACTAGAGGTGGGAATCTTTGGGCACGTAACGATTCGATTACGATTAAGAGGGTACAATTCGATTATAAATAGATTCTTGATTATCTTCCACGGCCGAATTGCGAATAATTGGAAATTTTGCACACCTATAACCAGCACTCATGGTTTCTGGTACGGAGCATTGAGGCACTGGCTTGGTTCTACGTCCGGCTTCATGAAGACAAAATTCCCGTGCTCGTGTATGAGGACACATCCAATTTTGTGGCTGTGCCTGGCAGAACGATGCGGTATTTCCAAATCGTGTTTTTTCAGTGGTTTTAGTGAGTGAAGCCACTCCAGCGCCATTGTAGTCAATAGTAAAAAAATGGAAAACAGAAGTTGCGGGTAGACATAAGGAAGTAAAGCGGAAGTACCTCGGAAACATATATGGATCAATTTTGGTTCAGGGCATGCAAATTTCGTGTAGCTCCATCTAGTGGATGCATAACACTACTACTACTACTACTGCGCCTTATAACAGGGGTCCCCAACCTTTTTTGTACCACGGACTGGTGTGATTTGGGTCTTTTTTTCATGG
This sequence comes from Corythoichthys intestinalis, assembly GCF_030265065.1. NCBI lineage: Eukaryota > Metazoa > Chordata > Actinopteri > Syngnathiformes > Syngnathidae > Corythoichthys > Corythoichthys intestinalis. Next base: position 71,829,245 of record NC_080395.1, on the reverse strand, counting down.
ACTGGCAATGTGCGGCAGAAAAATACAGCAAATATAGAATAAAACAAAGGGCTAAAAACAAATGTTAAGTGCAGGTAAAATATAACTCACCCGCTGAATCAGTGGGAGGCCTGAGCTTGTTCCGCTGAGACGAGATGGTCCCATCTAGATGTGATGGGAGACAGTGAGACACATGCATGTCCAGTCTGCTCCGTAACTTTGTCTTGGTTGCCGTCATTGCAGAGAAGCCCTCTTCACAAAGATACGATGTTTGAAATTGTAGCAAGGTTTTCAGTGCTCTCGTACCAATGTCGGGATTTTCCTGAATGACTTTATTCCAGAACCTTGGTGTTGTTGTTGTCTCAAATAAACGTTTAAGGTCGCCGTCATTTACGATCTGTACAAGCTGATCCTCCTGTTGCACATACATGCTCGAATCACTCGGTTTATTTGCAAACGGGTCACGAATCCACTCCTTCGCAGTTCGTGGGCCACATATTATGCAGAGCGGACTCGCCGCCTGACAATCACCTGTTGCGACAAACCCATATTTTAGGTAGAATTACAATTATTGGTATTGTCTGTTAAAAGAAGATTTTGTTTTCCTCGAGGTTGTCGGCTCATCTTCTGGCTCGTCAGGTGCCCTTTTCCCCATAAAAAATCTGTCCAAAGACGTCTGTTTTTCAGTCATCTTTGCTAGTTTGGGGGCTAATTATTTCCAGGAACAAATGTGATGCGCCCGCCCTACGGCCTCCGCCATACGTTATTACTGAGTACAAGCACACATAGATATAAAAAACAAGATGTACTAGCAGTCCAATGGATTTCTATGACGACATTTTATCCAGTTGTAGTATTATATCTAGAGTAGACATGGATATTGGTGTGTTAAGGGCACAGGCCAAAGTTAATTTGTCATTAATAAATTATTTATCATTTCTGTGCGGCCCGGTAACAAATGGCCCGGCGGTTGGGGACCTCTGCCTTATAATGCTGTGCGCCCTATATATGGAAAAAGTTTTAAAATTGGCCAATCATTGATGGTGCGCCTTATACTCGTATGCGTCTTATAGTGCGGAAAATACGGTAGTAGGACTTCAAAATTAATGTCCACAAGAACAACAACAACCTGAGTAGCGATTTGACTGGCCTCCAGCCTGTAAAAAAATGTTTGGGATTGAAGAAGGCACTCGAGACACATAAGAACACAGATTATAATCACAATGATTTGAGATTAAAGTGCGTAACACTACCTCCATTATTGTGACGCTTATCATGACTCAGTAAACAAATTAATTAGTATTATTCTCTGAATTTTTGATTAATAACTGGGAGCGTTAAATTGCCCTAATCATCTAAATACTTGAATGATACAAGCTTTTAAATACAAAATCTGAACCTCCCTGATTAAAACTCACTGTCATCTGTTAAAAAGAAGTGCATGCAAAATTAACCCATGTCCATTTATTGTTAGAGTGCTTATCATTTCACTTAACATTTCAAGTGAGTATGACACCAATGATGAAATGGACCGTTTGTTTTATATTCAATTTTTGAATCCTGTGCAATGAAAATGAGTGACTTCCGGCTCCAGTCTCGGGTTTAGGACGAATGCGAATGTGATGTCACCCAAGTCAGCACCTCACAATACAGCATTGCTTTATAACATGCAGATGGACTGCGGATTCAGCTGATTTTGCGGATTAATTCGTTTATTTTTTGCATCACACCAGCCAAATGGCTTCAGGCTTTTGTAGCTGCACCAGGGAGAGGCATGTGAGCCTTTTTGGGTTTCAAAAGGTTCCCGTTCACCGCAGATATTGGGCAAAACAAGCCCTACTACTGTGGCACCATTGGACTTAAAAGGAAGTGAGTGAACACTGTATTTTGTATAATGTCGAATACTTAGATCATGGCACACGTTTTAATACGGAGGTGGCTTGCATTTGTCAAATCTTCAACCTCATCAGAAATTGCAACTTTATGTTAAAAATGGCTGCGAATACAGTGATTACAAAGTAAACACTACAAACTTCCTTTAAATAAAGGACTATTTACTTATGTTTGATCATGGACCGACATGTAGAAAAGTTGTTCTCAGACACATCCTGCCTTGTTAGCTGCACAACAACTGCACGCCGCTCTCTGTTTACGTCTTCGCCGTGTAGTAAAGCATTATTTTACGCCATATACGTGTTGACCATGTGGCAGCTATGTGTTCCTCCGACGTCGGCCGGTTTGTCTGGCGGTACTCTCCAGCTGCTTCCCTGGCGAGCTCTCCTGTCTGTAGCAGGGGAACGAGCTGTAACTTGCTGCTGTCGTGTGACATGGTCCGGGCTAGTTTTGTGTGATTTTTTGCTTCGAAAAGTGAAAATAAGACTTTGAGACGTCACTTGGTTCGGGTTAGCATGTCGGCTAGCTGTCATGCCTCTTGGTTTGTTTACATTCTCCGAAGCTGAGGCAGGGAAATGAGAAAAGCCTGACTAACTACAGTGGCATAAAATATCGTTCGGGAGGTGCGGTGCGACGGTAAAGGTGAAGTCGACAGTTTTGACCATTACGGAGTAATTTTGCCATGTCGTACTGAATAAATGCAATTTTAGTATTTCATATTTCATTTAGCACAACACTGTTATTTGTCATGACCATGCCATTTATTAGTAATTGATGAAAAATACTTGGATAAAAAGAATATCCTGTAAAAATATTGGAGCAGAGAGACTGAAACAGTGACATTTTGCGTCTCTCCGTCGCCTTTTCCTCATTCTGAATAATTCCCCCTCAATGGGTGGAAATTCTAAATCAGATGAAACCATGACCCTGCCAACGTGAACCTCCTGTTGGGAATGCTAGACCCTTATAATGGTAGACATGGCTAAACGGCGGATTAAAAGACTAATTTTTTATCATCTGCTTTTTGCCAAACTGTTGTTGTCGAGTCATCTCAAAATATGATTCTAATTCACATAACAATGCTATTTCAGACTGTTATTTAACCCTGTCATATGCAGTTTAATAGAGCTGTGATGTAGGGGGAAGCGAGTAGGAAGCGTTCATTGCTATTGTGCACAACACTGTCGATTTGTTGCTGTAAATCCGGGCCATCGAACCATTCATACACTATTTTTATTTTACCGATCCAGGCCTTCACAGACCAATGCACTCTGATTTCATATATCTCAGACCAAAACCAGATCCAAATCATATTATCTTTACACTTCTAATGATTTTCAATGTTTAATTGTACTTTATCGAGTAAAATATACACTATATAATATATAATATAACACTAATAGATGTGTAACTTTTTGGGGGGGTATTCTTTTAGCATTTTCTCTTCCTTTGCCCTTGACATCAGAGTAGTGCGCTGACGATCAGTCTTGGTTGCCTGCATGGGGCTGCATGCTGAGAGAAAGGTAGGCAGGCAGGGGAGCCCGATGTTATTTTTTTCTACATGAATCAACAGCTCTCTGATAAAGTGCTGATTATGCTGTTGTGACTTAGCCCCTATTAAAATTGCACATGCATGTATGAAAATATTGCTTGTTTGCAGATGATTTGTCTGTTCTCAGATGTTAAGAATCCCCATTCACAGTGAATGCACAAGCTAAAATAGTTCCTTGCTGTACATCCTCTGTTCATGACCCCCTGTTGAGCTACACTGATTTTGGATGTTCCCCAGGGTAAACTCGCACTTTATCCGCACAGCGTGCTGGCCGATATGTCCCTCATCCAGAGTCCCGTTTCTTTAACCCTACCAATCCCCTGGCATCACTTGTTGAAAAAGATTACATTGTCGATAAATTGTAAAGCTTGTGTTGTATGCTGCAGTGCACTGACCTTTTGCAGCTGTCCAATTTGGGTGGACAATTGTTTGTGTCCATGCGCGTGCGTGTAAGGGAATGTCGTGAGATAACCTTCAGTGTGTCAACAGTGTGGGCATCCTTCCTCTCCAGACAGATTGTGTTGCTAAGGGAACCGTTGCTAGGATTGCACCTCTCGCTCTTTCCCTCTCTAAGTCTCTCACTCGCTCTCTCTCGCTCTCTCTCTCTGTTTCCGTTTTATATTTTACCCTTTCTCTCTGGAATGGCCAGTATTAAATATTCACTGTGATTTTCACACCAAATATAAACTGCTGGCCAAAAGTATTGGCACCCCTGCAATTCTGTCAGATAATGCTCAATTTCTCCCAGAAAATGATTGCAATTACAAATGCTTTGGTAGTAATATCTTCATTTATTTTGTTTGCAATGAAAAAACCCCAAAGAGAATAGAAAAAAAAAAGTGAAATCATTATCATTTTACACAAAACTCCAAAAATTGGCCGGACAAAAGTATTGGCACCCTTTGAAGAATCATGTTATGCTTCTCTAACGTGTGTAATTAACAGCACCTGTTACTTACCTGTGGCACATAACAGGTGGTGGCGATAACTAAATCACACTTGCCGCCAGTTAAAATGGATTAAAGTTGACTCAACCTCTGTCCTGCATACTTGTGTGTACCGCATTGAGCATTGAGAAAAGAAAGAAGACCAAAGAACTGTCTGAAGACTTGAAAAGCAAAATTGTGAGGAAGCATGGACAATCTCAAGGCGACAAGTCCATCTCCAAACACCTGAATGTTCCTGTGTGTACCGTGCACAGTGTCATCAATAAGTGTAAAGTCCATGACACTGTGGCTAACCTGCCTAGATGTGGACGGAAAAGAAAAACTGACTAGAGATTTCAACGAAAGATTGTGCAGATGTGGGATTAAGAACCTCGACTAACGTCCAAACAAGTTCAAGCTGTCTTGCAGTCCGAGGCTACAACAGTGTCAACCCGTACTATCCATCGGCGTCTGAATGAAAGGGACTCTATGGTAGGATACCCAGGAAGACCCCACTTCTGACATAAAAAGCCAGGCTGGAGTTTGCCCTAACATACCTGGGAAAGCCAAAAACGTTTCAGAAGACTGTTCTCTGGTCAGATGAGACAAAAGTAGAGATTTTTGGGAAGAGGCATCAACATAGAGTTTACAGGAAAAAAACGAGGCCTTCAAAGAAAAGAACACGGTCCCCAAAGTCAAACATGTTTTGGGGTTGCTTTGCTGCCTCTGGCACTGGACTGCTTGACCGTGTGCATGGCATTATGAAGTCTGAAGACTACCAACAAATTTTGCAGCATAATGTGGGGCCCAGTGTGAGAAAGCTGGGTCTCCCTCAGAGGTCATGGGTCTTCCAGCAGGACAATGACCCAAAACACACTAGAAAATGATTTGACAGAAAGCACTGGAGACTTCTAAAGTGGCCAGCAATGAGTCCAGACCTGAATCCCATAGAACACCTTTGGAGAAATCTGAAAATGGTAGTTTGGAAAAGGCTTCCATCAAATCTCAAAGACCTGGAGCAGTTGGCTCCAAAAATCTTAAATTCCAGCAGAGCATTGTAAGAAATTCATTGATGGATACCGGAAGCAGCTGTCGCAGTTATTTTGTCTAAAGGTTGTGCTACCAAATACTAGGCTGAGGGTGCCAATACTTTTGTCCGGCCCATTTTTGGAGTTTTTTCTAAAATGATAATGATTTTTTTTTTTCATTCTCTTTTGTGTTTTTTCATTGCAAGTAAAATAAATGAAGATATTACTACCAAAGCATTTATAATTGCAATCATTTTTATTTTATTTTTTTAGCACAAACCTAGCACAAACGAATGACAGTTGTTGTTTTTTTTTTATTTGGATCTGAAGGGGGGGGCAACTTCACAGAGGTATAATGTCACCCTGACTTAAGTTCTTAAGCTGTTATTTACCATAAATTCCAACATGTTGTATACATATTTTAGGACATTTTTCAAATTTAGGTCAAATTTTAGTTCCTGTTTTTTGTGTACTAACTACTAACTACTTTTACTCGAATTATTTAAGTACTTTGTTTTACTATCGTCGAGCATTGTCCAAACGTTCACAGCTTTAAAAAAAAAAAACAGACAAACTCAGCTTTTTTCATACGTTAGCTTATGCTGAGTTTTGATTTGACATGAGCGAATATGTTATTTGGATTGATTAGTGCAATTATAACAGCATAACAAAAAGCAGTGAATTGAACAAGCAGACACCGAGGACCAGGATTTATTGAAATCTATTAACCGATTAGTCAGTGAGTTAAGCGCAGACGGTCGTAAATGAGGGTCACACATCGTCACGCGCGCGCTAACAAGCACGCAGCTCGTGGCGCGCACCTAATCACGTTAGCGCTCCATCCACATTGAGCCCATCCTCAAACTGATGAGCTTCAGCCTTCCCAGGTCCCGCTCGCACGCAAGCTAATGTCGCCTCCGCTGGAGCTTGCAGTCCCATATTGCCAGCAGGAACCTCCACAGAGGCAGCAGCAGTGGGGGTGACCGCGCTTATAAGCCCGCTTCTCCGCACAGGAGGCTGCAACGGTTCTTAAGGAGAGTCGGCGAAAGAAGAGAGGGAGGGGAGGGAAGGAGGCAGGCACGTCATCTCAGTCGCCCTTTTCTTTTTTTTTTTCCTGGTCTCGTCTCTTTCCTGGAGATGCTGTCGCCGAGCCGCCGTGGCCACTGTCGTACCGTGTGATATACACAGAGCCCGCTGGGGTGGGGTGGGGTCGGGGTTGCCCTGCCCCGGCTGGACTAGCTCTCCTCCAGTATGAACCTCCACTCGGCCAGGGCGTCCGTGGCCATGCTGCGAATGATGGGCTGTGCTAACGGCCGCTCTGCTCGGCATCTTCTTCACAGTGACTGCGTGGTGGATGAGAAGACGGTGGTACTCCAGAAGAAGGAGAATGAAGGATTCGGTTTCGTCCTGCGAGGGGCAAAAGGTAATTCGCACACTTCCCTGAATAGATTTTAGCCATTTTTTTCTTGCAGTTCCTTCAAATCGCCCACTCATGACAACAGTCAGAGTTGGACATTCGCTCAGATGACGACATACCCTACTTTTTGACTCATCTTATTTAGAGGACTTCAGGTTTGGGAATAAATGGAGTGGCAGTTCACCATTTTGTATGTTTAAAGAAACTTTATTTGTGATTTAGGTTGTGCACACACTTGAGGAAGCTTACCTCAACATTTTTCCCCAGGGCTGTCATAACATTTCACAAATTCATTTTCTTTCCAATGTTAAGTTAGAAGCACCTTGTAGAAACAACCAGCACTTCTCCTGCAAACAGCATGAATTATCTGTGACGTGAGTGGCCTTACCACGTTGCTTGATATTTCACAAAGCCTTGAGATTGCCTGTAAAAATAGACGGTTTGGACTGCTGCATCAGTTTCTTTGACGTTTCTCACCACGTCATAAACCGCGATGTATGTCACTACCGTGCGGAGTGACTGGTCTATACTGTGACTATGCCAAGAGCTAAATTTAGTCTTTCCTACTCCCATCTTGAAGACACTGTAAGAAAGGGGGAGGTCGAGATTTGGCTTGAAAAACAAGAGGAATGTTCCAGTAATTCTAACACACACTTCCATCACCCTGGGGAACTGACCCAGCCGAGTTTATCCTGCAAGGGGGTGAACACACATACACAAACACACCAACACGCATTCATGCTTGAGCTGTCACACAGGCTTACATCCTGCTTTGCTTTCTGATATTTTGCTATTCTTTGCTCCCTTTTTAACTGCTTTGGCCATATTTCACTGTCACCCTCACAGACGGACACCGCAGCTTACTCATCCCGATCACGCAAAACTCGCACATGCTTGTGGGCTGTCTGTCTTCCAGTAGGATGAATTTATAGGAAGTGTCACATGTCACCATTCTAGCCACAATATTCTGTGACCTTCCCAAGAGCAAGCAACAGATGCAACCATGTGTGGGAAAAGTAAAGGACGCACACTCAGATAAAACCCAATTAACAGTATGTCATTGCACTGTAAAAAGCAACCTATAGAATTTACTCAATGAATTTGAGGTAACAATTTACACTCATTTAGTTAGTGTAAACTTGACCTAATTTTACTTAATAAACATTAGTGAAATGTGTGACAATAATACAACCCCTAGCAAAAAGTATGGAATCACCAGTCTCGGACAAGCACTCACTCATTTATCATGTTCATCACAAAATCAGATGAAAAGCTTGAAAAAAAAAATGAATTAGTTCAAATCTCACTGGACCAGCACCAAACAAAAGTTCTAACATTCAGGAACACTATAGGAAATAAATAAAAAAACAAACATTGTGGTGGTCAGTAAATGTTACTTTTATAGAGCAAGTGCAGGGAAATGGTGCAAATGTGGGGCAAATAAGTATTTAGTCAACCACTAATTGTGCAAGTTCTCCCACTTGAAAATATTAGAGAGGCCTGTAATTGTCAACATAGGTAAACCTCAACCACGAGAGACAGAATGTGGGGGAAAAAACAGAAAATCACATTGTTTGATTTTTAAAGAATTTATTTGCAAATCATGGTGGAAAATAACTTTGGTCAATACCAAAAGTTCATCTCAATACTTTGTTATGTACCCTTTGTTGGCAATAACGGAGGCCAAACGTTTTCTGTAACTCTTCACAAGCTTTTCACATACTGTTGCTGGTATTTTGGCCCATTCCTCCATGCAGATCTCCTCTAGAACAGTGATGTTTTGGGGCTGTCGTTGGGCAACACGGACTTTCAACCCCCTCCACAGATTTTCTATGGGGGTGAGATCTGGAGACTGGCTAGGCCACTCCAGGACCTTGAAATGTTTCTTACGAAGCCACTCCTTTGTTGCCCTTGCTGTGTGTTTGGGATCATTTTCATGCTGAAAGGCCCAGCCACGTCTCATCTTCAATGCCCTTGCTGATGGAAGGAGATTTTCACTCAAAATCTCTCGATACATGGCCCCATTCATTCTTTCCTTTACACAGATCAGTCGTCCTGGTCCTTTTGCAGAACAGCCCCAAAGCATGATGTTTCCACCCCCATGCTTCACAGTGTGTGTGGTGTTCTTTGGATGCACTTCAGTATTCTTTCTCCTCCAAACACGAGAACCTGTGTTTCTACCAAAAAGCTCTATTTTGGTTTTATCTGGCCATAACACATTCTCCCAGTCCTCTTTTGGATCATCCAAATGCTCTCTAGCGAACCGCAGACGGGCCTGGACGTGTACTGGCTTCAGCAGGGGGACACATCTGGCAGTGCAGGATTTGAGTCCTTGGCAGCGCATTGTGTTACTGATAGTAGCCTTTGTTACTGTGGTCCCAGCTCTCTCTAGGTTATTCACTAGGTCCCACGTGTGGTTTTGGGATTTTTGCTTACCATTCTTGTTATCATTTTGACGCCACGGGGTGAGATCTTGCATGGAGCCCCAGATCGAGGGAGATTATCAGTGGTCTTGTATGTCTTCCATTTTCTAATAATTGCTCCCACAGTTGATTTCTTTACACCAAGCGAAGTGTGAAGAGTTACAGAAAATGTTTGGCCTCCGTTATTGCCAACCAAGGACATATAACAAAGTATTGAGATGAAATTTTGATATTGACCAAATACTTATTTTTCACCATGATTTGCAAAAAAAATTCCTTAAAAATCAAACCATGTGATTTTCTGTTTTTTTTTTTTTTTTTTGTCCCTCATGGTTGAGGTTTACCCATGTTGGCAATTACAGGCCTCTCGAATCTTTTCAAGTAGGAGAACTGTGGACCATTTTTTTTTCAATTTCCACCACAGGTTTTCAATAGGGTTGAGATCTGGGCTATTTGCAGGCCATGACATTGACTGGATGAGTCTTTCTCCAAGGAATGCTTTAAAAGTATCAGCTCTGTGGCATGATGCATTGTCCTCTTGGAAAATGACTAACATATTTTCAATTGAAGGGATAAGAAAGCTGTCTAAAATTTCAATGTAAACTTGTGCATTTATTGAAGATTTAACCACAGCCATCTCCTCAGTGCCTTTGCCTGATATGCAGCCCCATATCATCAAGGACTGAGGGATTTTTTAATGTTTTCTTCACACAGTCATCTTTGTAAATCTCACTGGAAATGCACCAAACAAAAGTTCCAGCATCATCACCTTGTCCAATGCAAATTCTTGACTCTTGACAAGGTGATGACAAGATGACAAGACTGCAAGCTGTCATAAAAGCCTAAGGTGGTGCTACTAAATTTTAGAGATGGCGTTTTGATTGTTATTTCTTTGTTTGTTTCTCATGATTCCATATATTTTTCCTCAGAATGGAGTGATTCTATATATATTTCCCTGCACTTGCTCTATAAAAGTAACATTTACTGACCACCACGAATATTTTTTATCTATTTCTTTTAGTGTTTCGGAATGCTAAAGGGTTGCATTTTTTAACTAATTCATAATTTTTACCCCAAGCTTTTTATCCTTGTAAATCTCACTGGAACAGCACCAAACAAAAGTTCCTGCATCATCACCTTGTCCAATGCAGATTCTTGACTCTTGACAAGATGGTCTGAGTAAGTCTCGTCCGAGACTGGCGATTCCATACTTTTTGCTAGGGGTTGTATATTCATATAATTTGGGTAAAGTTTACTTAACCTTTTGACACAGATTATGTCACTTAATACCTCACTGATTCTTGAGAATTTGCCAAAAACATGTCTCACCTGGAAAAATGCTTATTCTGTTTGAAAATAATTTTCACGAAAAAACATGAATCAAATGTATAATCAGAGGGTTTTATACACATATGTAACAGGCTTTTATTGGTGGACTATAAATTTTAATAATTTTGTGACATTATGCTGGCCCATTGCCTTCAAAATCAACTGTCCCCCGATGGGAGCTTTTCTTTTCAATTTGATTAAAAAAACCAAAAGTAATTATGAAATTTAATAATAACCTTACCAGATTAAAAAGTTTATTGTTATGTTTATAAAAAACTACAAAAAACTGAATTTTGAAAAAAATTAACCATCATTTTCTGATTGATCAAAATGTGTCCCTCAATCACCATCAGATTTGTTGTAAAATCAATAAAATCAGGCAAGTACAAGGTCCAATCCATTCCTGAGAACCTCTTTTCAAACCTTCACTTCTTCTTCCTGGTTCAAGATCACTCAAGCTCCTATAAGTTTGCCATTTTCTCTAAAACCTGTATATATTCTTTTAAACTGCTTCTGTTGCCACCATAACATGTCCCCACCGTATTTTTTGTGTATAGAAAAAAAAATAAAAATATAACATAAAAGTTTAATATTTAAGAAGAGGTTTGTGGCAGAGAGTGAAAACAAGGTGGCTAATGTGGACTACCTCTGCAAAGCATGGAAAAGACTAGATTTTTGTCACTACTGTCAGATGTCACTACCGTCAGACTTTCTGTCTGACGGTGGTGGCATACAGACTGACGGTAGTGACGAAAACGTCCAAATGGTCCCTAAAGAAGGATTAAATATGACAATATTTATATATATATAATAGGACAATTATAGTTTTTATTTTTTATCTATCTTTATTTTATCTGTATTTGTGTATGAGAATAGCAGAGTTTCTTCTTTATTTCCTTTGTAACGTTGATACGATTCACTTCTGGTCAGATGGCCCCAGCAAGCAGTATTAAAAACAAAAAAAAACTTTTCACTTCTCTGCAGTGTCCCTCCAATTTTAGGTTTCCAGAGCACCACCTGGAACTTCTTCCCCACCTCACATGGGAAGGGAGCCCCAGACGGGGTTGGAGGAACTGTGAAAAAGGCTGCAGATAGCCTTATACTGAGTGGAAAGGACATTGTGGATGGCAGTGTCTTTCATGAGATGGTTGGGAGGAGTCTGTGCAGTACCAAGGTCTTCATTATCACAGAAGCTGTCATGCAACCATATTATGCACTCCTAAGTCAGACACTAAAAGCTGTACCTACCACTCGGAAAATCCATCAGGTCATCCCAACAAACCAAAAAGACTTTGAGATCAAATGCAGGTTGCTGTCCTGTTTCTCCAGTGAACCAAAGATTTGCAAATGTTTCAGCCCTACGACATGCCAGTTTAAGGCCAGCATACCCAGGGCCGAGAAGGACGCAAAAGAAAAAGAAAAGTCCTCTGGCAATGCTCATGGAGGAGATGGAGCAGGAAGGGGAGGAGTGAGCCACAGGAAGTGGAGGAAGATGAAACACCAAACAGCAGGGTTCCACTTCCTGATGGGACTGTAGCCGATCTATCTGCTGATAAAGTTCAGTGCGGAGATTGGCTTGCAGTGATTTATGACAAGAACTGGTGGTTGGGAAAGGCTGTAATGGTGGATGCTCAGAATGAAGATGTACAGGTGGAATTCTACCATTCTCATTGGCCTAATCCACAATTCAGTCCAAAACAGAGAGAAGGGATGTGTGCTTCATACCATTTGAACATATTCTGGTCAAACTCGTGGAACCATCTGCACCAGGTCGTGCAAGCAGAAGAAGGGAGATATACAGCCTGTCTAATGAAGTCATGGACTACATAGAGGAGAAAAACGTTCATTATAGGGGCTGACAAAGCTGAATGAGTGCTGGAGTGATAAAGTTGTTGTTTCTCTCCAATAGGACTATATGTTCAATACACAGTTTATATGCACTAGATGGCAGTTTACAATGTTATGACTTAAACATTATTTTCCAATGTTATTGATTATTCTTGTCTGTGATTCGATTATTTTGTTCTTTGATTGTTCCTTATGTTGCCAATCAAATATGTATCACAGTGATCACACTTGTTCTTTGTTTTGCAAATTGTTAAATAAAGTTGTAATACGAAAAAGCATGACTGGTGGTTTATTATGGAATTATATATGTGAAAATGGAGGGCACTGTCACCACCGTCAGATATGTGTCACCACCGTCAGAGGGACTTTTATTTGCTTTAAATACATATGTTTGTAATTTGTTACTTCAGTGCTCCTGGGCTATAGAGGTAACATTCTATTTTATTAGAGAAATGTGTTTTTAGATTTAAAAACAAAACATTATTGACATATCTACTGTAAGTGAAAAGTAAACATTGGATTATGTAAGATCTTATCGAGGAGTATACTTGAAACGGTATAAAAAATAAAGGAAAGTGAATATTTACCATTTAGCACCATATATGTGTACTTATAATGAAAGGCATTGGTTTGAATGCTCCAAATTGGTATTGGACGGGAAAAATAAAAATAAGTGAGCTTTTTGTTGTGTCTGACGGTAGTGACAAATGCAACGCAGTGACTCAAAAAACATCAATTTTATGAAAAAGGTAAAAATTGGGGAGCTGACATCGGTACATTGATGAACAGCTAAGACATTGGTCTATAATAACATTACTTCAGATTTTGCAATCAAACCTTTTTCCCCCCCCAAGAAAATACCTGTTTTAGGCAAATTCTCAAGAATCTCTGACCTATTAAAATTGAGTATTATTTACTCATGGTTGTAGTGTATTTCATTGTATCTTTTACTGAATGTTTTTATTAAATATTAATTCAAATATAAACTTAATTATTACTATTGTAGATTAGGTTTTTACTGAAGTCATTGTACACAAGAGAAACATTTGATTGTCAACTGTTTTTTTATTGACAATTTGCTCATTAACCATTTCACAATTTGTCTGCCCAACATAAATTGCATGCAAACAATGAAGCGGCCCTCCTTTCAGTTTCAAGGAGGACGCGTTGGCGCATTACCAGCCTTGAGCACACAGATAGATATTAGATATAGATATTATCTTGTTTGTTCAAGTTTATGCTGATTAAAATTGGGTAAAGAGAGTTAATTTTAACCAATTTAATACAGTTCAGTTGCTTTCCTAAATATTTTTAATATAATTTATACAATTTATATGGATCATAATTACTACCCACAAAAATCGTATTTTGGGTGGCAGTGGCGCTCTCATTTTATGTGTGCAGTATTTTTGAACCAAACAACAGCACACAGCAAAGAGCACTGGAGATATGAAGAGCTAAGACGAGGAAATGTGATAAAGCGTATGTAGCGTTTTGCTTTTGGCTTTGACTTTTAATACAGTGGGAGACGAAGAAAGACCAGTCTGTTTAGTGTGTCTAAAAATGCTTGCAGCGGACAGGAGGAAGCCAAATCAATTAAGACGTCACTTAAAGACATTAGACCCCAGTCACATTGATAAGCCGCTTGATTTTTATTCAGCAAAAACGTGCTGAATATTGCTAAAAATCGTCCCGCTTTTTCAGTGTTACATCAGTAAACCAGCGTACACTGTTAGCATTATACAAAGTGGCATACCAAGTAGCTCAGTGCAAAATAACCCCTACACCACGCAAAGGAGCTGATACTGCCTGCAGCAAAAAAATACAAAAAAATTATTTGTCCAATGACACTACAAAGACTTATTACAATCTCTCCTTAAAATAAGACTCAGGGTTTTCTTTTGCAACAAGTGGAATCGATTGAGAGCCAGGCGAGTGGGCCGAGCTCTAGCGGCGACGAAGACAAGCGAAGTTGATCCTAGCCGGATTAAACGGTGACTGGCACAGGGGGTGTGGAAGTCATGGGAAAAAACATGACAAAAAGAGGAAGTGGTCGTGCCATAAACGTATTGCACTAAACCACAGTAAATGTACACATATGCATTTAACTACTATTTGTGTACTGTTCACTGGATTGAACTCCAAACTACTCACGCACGGGCTCAAATGTACTGGGAAGCAACTTCAGAACCAGTAGCAGCAATGAAGAAAATTTATTTGATTTTCCTTCATTTAATAATTTATATAGTTCTTTGATACCTCAAAATACTTCCAAACCGCAGACTTGTTGGCTGTGAGTCAGTAGTAGCATTGTGTTTTGATTACGTCATCACAAAATGACTAGAGTTCTTCACGCTATTCTGTGGTAAACTTTCAGTCTTTTAACCGAAAACCAAAAATTCAATTTTAGCTATTCTCGGCCGAAAGTTTTCGGGGCCAAATTTTCAGTCACATCTCGAATTGAAACTGTCTTGATTTAACAACATGAGTGTGCCTCTTTCCTTGGTGTAGAACAGTTCTGCAACACTATTTTCACTCCCATATGGGGTAAATAATTAAAATTGTTCGTTTGCTCTCGTCGTCATGCTGTCATCTCTCTTTTTGTTTCTGTCTATGCAAAGCGGATACACCCATTGAGGAGTTTACACCCACCCCTGCTTTCCCTGCTCTGCAATATCTGGAGTCAGTGGACGAGGGGGGTGTGGCATGGCAGGCGGGACTACGGACGGGGGACTTCCTCATTGAGGTAAGAGCTGCAAAAAATATCATTTTTCCTCAGTTTTCAATTGGTTTGCAAAACCTGGATTTAAATAGTGGGATGGGAGTATTAAGTCTTTTGCGTGTAAAAAAAAATACGGCAAATATCTTGTTCTAGTACTGTTTAAGAAAGCATCTGGCATCTCTTTGTGGTAATGGTCAGTAATTTGTTGTTATCTCCAAGTGTTTTTGGAGTGTTTCAATATTTACTGTAGTTTTCAGACTATAAGGCAAACATAAAATCCTTCATTTTTCCCCCAAAAGTCGTATTGCGCCTTTTTTTGTATGAATTCTGGTTGTGCTCAATGACCTCAAACCTATTTCTTTAGAGCGTAATTGCATTGAACTGCTCCAGTAAAGTGCTCAAGACACATTCATCATTTATCAAACTCCTGTATAAAACAAACAATAATTACAATATCAAAAATGCTAAATACATATTATACTGCATTTATCTACATGGTTACCATGCACAAAGCGCTTTACATTAGCACACGTTTACCCTTTCTCATACACATTCACACACCAATGGTGCTGCTGCCATGCAAGGCACTTCCAACCTGCAGCCGGGAATCAAACCGCTGATCATACTGTCCCAGGACAACTAGAGGTACCAACTGCGCCACGGCCGCAAGATAAAGCACAGAGATAGAGAACAAATTAAAAGTGTTTCACCTTATAATCCAGTGTGCCTTGAAGTCTGAAAAATACGATAAGTAGTGCTTCAACGATTAATTAATTAATTCGAGTAATTCAATTAGAAAAAAAGCTTTGAATTCAAATTTGCTGCTTTGATGATTAGTTTAATTAGAGAGGCATTTTAATGGTTTGTTTTGAAAGTGTTGCATGGTTTAGGAGGATACACTGCCCATTGGTGGCAACAGTGAATATGACATAACTCGTCAAGGCTGAATCCAGCTGCTTCCTGGTCAGGCCAACATAAGGCTTTAATTTTTTTGTTTGAGCTAAAATGTTTGTTTATGCATTTGTAATTTAGTATAGAGGCATATTCAGACTTTTTTGTGGGACTATAGGTTTGAACGATTTGTTAAGAGGATTGTAAGAAAAAAAAAAGGTTAACATTTTATGGCATTTAAGCTTGCAGACTTTTGCTGTGCAAATTTATTAGGATCTATTAAAATAACAGATCAATTTGACTGATTAGACATTTAAACTTTTTTTTTTGTTCCTTTGTATTACTTGGATCCTCTTTTTTTTTTTTTTATACCGTTTGATGCTAAGCTCAGGTATATCAATGTATTTTTCAATGCATTTATTGCTCGTGTGAAAGTGCAACCCTGTATAGTTTGAAGAAACACCTAGGGATTTTTTTTTATTTTGTATTCGCATTTAATGCTCTTTGGTACCAATGGATGTGCAGGTCAACATAAATGTCAATGCAAGCATGCACACGCAATACATTTTTGTTATCCGATTACTCGATTAATCAAATTAAATTATCCATAGATTAATCGATTACTTAAATAATCAATAACTGCAGCCCTAAATATAAGTATTTCATATGGAAGAAAAAAAACCTTGATGGCATCTTTTGCATTCTTCTGGTTTAGTGTAGACTGCATTGTGTCCCACGTAAATGCCAATTTTGCTTGGAATTGTGCCTCATCACCTAAAGAATAGCTTTTAGAATAAACTAAAGCATTGTTGTGGAATTAGTTTGTCTTCATTCTTCTCAGCTTTATTGATGCTGTAGTGGTAGCACTGTGGTTGACTGGTTAGCATGATTCCTCAGAGTTCTAAAATTGAAGGTTCATTCGCCCTTCCTTTGCGGCGTTTGCGTGTTCTCTCCATGCTTTTATGGGTTTTCTCTGTGTAGCCTACTCCAGTTTCCTTCCATATCCCCAAAACATGCATTTGAGGCTGAATTAACACTCCAAATTGTCCATTGGTATGGCTGTAAACGTGAATGATTATTTGTCTACTTGTGCTTTGTGTTTGCCTAGCAACCAGTGCAGGGTGTACCCCGCTTACTGTCCATAGTTAGCTGACACACTGTAGGTTCCCTGCAACCCTCATAAAGAAAAGCAGAACGGAAGATGAATTCACAAATGATGGTGTAATGATGCATGATAATGCATTTTTCAAACAATATCGATAACCAATAATTTCCTCCTCCTTCCAGCTGATAGCCGATAATTCTATAAAAGATATATACACTGCTGGCCAAAAGTATTTGCGGCCCTGCAATTCTGTCAGATATGCTCAATTTCTCCCAGAAAATGATTGCAATTACAAGTGCTTAGGTCACAGGTGTCAAACCGATTCCAGAAAGGGCCAAGTGGGTGCAGGTTTGCTTTCCAACCAATGAAGAGGACACCTTTTCACCAATCAGATCTTTTACATGTGTAATCAGTTAAACTTTGTCAGGTGCTGCTTGTTTCAGTAGGAAGTTCATTGGTTAAACACTCTGCACGGTATCGGTTGGAACAAAATCCAGCACCCACTTGGCCCTTTCTGGAATTTGACACCTTTGGCTTAGGTAGTAGTATTTTCATTTATTTTGCTTGCAATGAAAAATCACAAAAGAGAATGAAAAAAAATTAAAACATTATCATTTTACACAACTACTCCAAAAATTGGCACCCTGAGCCTAATACTTGGTAGCATAACCTTTTGACAAAATAACTGCAAACAACCATTTCCGGTATCCATCAATGAGTTTCTTATTATGCTCTGCTGGAATTTTTGACCATTATTCTTTGGCCAACTGCTCCAGTTCTCTGACATTTGAAGGGTGCATTCTCCAAACTGCCATTTTCAGATCTCTCCACATGTCTTCTATGGGATTCACCTATGGACTCATTGCTGGCCACTTTAGAAGTCTCCAGTCTTTCTCTCAAACGATTTTCTAGTGCTTTTTGAAGTGTGTTTTGGGTCTTTGTCCTGCTGGAAGACCCATGACCTCTGAGGGAAACCCAGCTTTCTGACACTGGGCCCTACATTATGCTGCAAAATTTGTTGGTAGTCTTCAGACTTCATTATGCCATGCACACGGGAGAGCAGTCCAGTGCCGGAAGCAGCAAAGCAACCCTAAAACATCAGGGATCCTCCGTCATTTTTGACTGTGGGGAATGTGTTCTTTTCTTTGAAGGCCTCGTTTTTTTTCCTGTAAACTCAATGTTGATGCCTTTTCCCAAAAAACTCTACTTTTATCTCATCTGCCCAGAGAACATTGTTCCAAAACGTTTTTGGCTTTCTCAGGTAAGTTTTGGCAAACTCCAGCCTGGCTTTTTTATGTCTCTGGGTCAGAAGTGGGGTCTTCCTGGGTATCCTACCATAGAGTCCCTTTTCATTCAGACGCCGACGGATAGTATGGGTTGACGCTGTTGTACCCTCGGACTGCAAGACAGCTTGAACTTGTTTGGACATTAGTCGAGGTTTTTAATCCAACATCCGCACAATCTTTAGTTGAAATCTATCCATCCATTATCTTCCGCTTGTTCCGGGGTCGGGTCGCGGAGGCAGCAGCTTTAACAGGGAAGCCCAGACTTCCCTCTCCCCAGCCACTTCAACCAGCTCCTCCGGCGGGATCCCAAGGCGTTCCCAGGCCAGCCGGGAGACATAGTCTCTCCAGCGTGTCCTGGGTCGTCCCCGGGGCCTCCCGCCGGTGGGACATGCCCGGAACACCTCTCCAGGGAGGCGTCCGGGAGGCATCCGAACCAGATGACCGAGCCACCTCAGCTGGCTCCTCTCTACGCGGAGGAGTAGCGGCTCGACGCCGAGTCCCTCCCGGATGACCGAGCTTCTCACCCTATCTCTAAGGGAGAGCCCGGACACCCTGCGGAGGTAACTCATTTCGGCCGCTTGTATCCGGGATCTTGTTCTTTCGGTCACGACCCAAAGCTCGTGACCATAGGTAAGGGTAGAAACGTAGATCGACTGGTAAATCGAGAGCTTTGCCTTTCGGCTCAGCTCCTTCTTCACCACTACGGACCGGTGCAGCGTCCGCATTACTGCAGACGCTGCACCGATCCGCCTGTTGATCTCTCGCTCCCTCCCACCCTCACTCGTGAACAAGACCCCAAGATACTTGAACTCCTCCACTTGGGGCAGGATCTCATCCTCGACCTGGAGAGGGCACTCCACCCTTTTCCGACTGAGGACCATGGTCTCGGATTTGGAGGTGCTGATCTTCATCCCAACCCCTTCACACTCAGCTGCGAAGTGCTCCAGTGAGAGTTGAAGGTCACGGCTTGATGAAGCCAACAGCACTAAATCATCTGCAAAAAGCAGAGATTGAATGCTGAGGTCACCAAACCGGACCCCCTCAACGCTTCGGCTGCGCCTAGAAATTCTGTCCATAAAAATTATGAACAAAATCGGTGAGAAAGGGCAGCCTTGGCGGAGTCCAACCCTCAATGGGAACGAATTCGACTTACTGCCGGCAATGCGGACCAAACTCTGACACCGGTCGTACAGGGACCGAACAGCGGCTCGGTACCCCGTACTCCCGGAGCACCCCCCACAGGACTCCCCGAGGCACACGGTCGAACGCCTTCTCCAGATCCACAAAACACATGTAGACTGATCGGGCGAACTCCCATGCACCCTCGAGGACCCTGCCGAGGGTGTAGAGCTGGTTCACTGTTCCACGGCCGGGACGAAAACCACACAGCTCCTCCTGAATCTGAGATTCGACTTCTCGGCGGACTCTCCTCTCCAGCACCCCTGAATAGACTTTACCAGGGAGGCTGAGGAGTGTGATCCCTCTATAATTGGAACACACCCTCCGGTCCCCCTTCACCACCACCCCGGTCTGCCAATCCAGAGGCACTGTCCCCGATGTCCACACGATGTTGTAGAGACGTGTCAGCAACGACACCCCTACAACATCCAGAGCCTTTAGGAACTCCGGGCGGATCTCATCTACCCCCGGAGCCTTGCCACCGAGGAGCTTTCCAACCGCCTCAGTGACTTCAACCCCAGAGATCGAAGAGCCCACCTCGGAGTCCCCAGACTCTGCTTCCTCAAAGGAAGGTATGTCGGTGGAATTGAGGAGGGCCTCGAAGTATTCCCCCCACTGGCTCACGACATCCCGAGTCGAGGTCAGCAGCACACCATCTTCACTATACACAGTGTTAATGGTACACTGCTTTCCTCTCCTCAGGCGCCGGATGGTGGACCAGAATTTCCTTGAAGCCGTCCGGAAGTCGTTTTCCATGGCCTCGCCGAACTCCTCCCATGTCCGGGTTTTTGCCTCGGCGACCGCCAAAGCCGCAGTCCGCTTGGCCAGCCGGTACCTGTCAGCTGCCTCCGGAGTCCCACAGGCCAAAAAGGCCCGATAGGCCTCCTTCTTCAGCTTGACGGCATCCCTTACCGCTTGTGTCCACCAGCGGGTTCAGGGATTGCCGCCACGACAGGCACCAACCACCTTACGGCCACAGCTCTGATCGGCCGCCTCAACAATGGAGGTGCGGAACATGGCCCACTCGGACTCAATGTCCCCCACCTCCCCCGGGACAAGGGAGAAGTTCTGCCGGAGGTGGATGTTGAAACTCTTTCTGACAGAGGATTCTGCCAGACGTTCCCAGCAGACCCTCACAATACGTTTGGGCCTGCCAGGTCTGGCCAGCATCTTCCCCCGCCATCGGAGCCAACACACCACCAGGTGGTGATCAGTTGACAGCTCCGCCCCTCTCTTCACCCGAGTGTCCAAAACATGCGGCCGCAAGCCCGATGACATGATTACGAAGTCGATCATCGAACTGCGGCCTAGGGTGTCCTGGTGCCAAGTGCACATATGGACACCCCTATGTTTGAACATGGTGTTCGTTATAGACAAACCGTGACAAGCACAGAAGTCCAATAACAGAACACCACTCGGGTTCTGATCGGGGGGGCCGTTCCTCCCAATCACGCCCCTCCAGGTCTCACTGTCGTTGCCCACGTGAGCGTTGAAGTCCACCAGGAGAACGAGGGAGTCCCCAGAGGGGGCGCTCTCTAGCACACCCTCCAAGGACTCCAAAAAGGGTGGGTATTCTGAACTGCTGTTCGGTGCATACACGCAAAGAACAGTTAGAACCCGTCCCCCCACCCGAAGGCGGAGGGAGGCTACCCTCTCGTCTACCGGGGTAAACCCCAACGTACAGGCGCCAAGCCGGGGGGCAATAAGCATGCCCACACCTGCCCGGCGCCTCTCACCATGGGCAACTCCAGAGTGGAAGAGAGTCCAACCCCTCTTGAGAGGATTGGTACCAGAACCCAAGCTGTGTGTGGAGGAGAGTCCGACTATATCTAGTCGTAACTTCTCTGCCTCACACACCAGCTCAGGCTCCTTCCCTGCCAGAGAGGTGACATTCCATGTCCCAAGAGTTAGCTTCTGCAGCTGGGGGTCGGACCGCCAAGGCCCCCGCCTTTGGCTGCCGCCCAACACCCTACGCACCCGACCCCTTTGGCCCCTCCCACAGGTGGTGAGCCCATGGGAAGGGGAACCCATGTTGCCTTTTCGGGCTGAGCCCGGCCGGGCCCCATGGGGACAGGCCCGGCCACCAGACGCTTGCCTTCGAGCCCCACCTCCAGGCCTGGCTCCAGAGGGGGGCCCCGGTAACCCGCGTCCGGGCAAGGGAAACTGGGGTTCATTTATGTTGCTCATCATAAGGGGTCTTTTTGAGCCATACTTTGTCTGGCC
Source organism: Corythoichthys intestinalis (assembly GCF_030265065.1). NCBI lineage: Eukaryota > Metazoa > Chordata > Actinopteri > Syngnathiformes > Syngnathidae > Corythoichthys > Corythoichthys intestinalis. The sequence continues at coordinate 71,807,444 of NC_080395.1, read as the reverse complement.
CCTCACCTAGGACCTGTTTGCCATGGGTGACCCTACCAGGGGCTTAAATTTCTTTTTTCCATGCTCACTGTGGAAAACTGCCATTGGCAGTGTATCAAATACTTGTTCTCCCCACTGTGTGTATATATATATATATATATATATATATGTATGGTGGAAAACACTAAGGTGACTTGAAGTTCCGCTCTGAGACCCCCACTTCAGCCAACTTTTAAAAATTGTCCCATATGCATGTGTGATACATCATTGGAAATCTTAAAATCTCAATTTTCTGGGGGAAGAACAATTTTGGACAGTATGGCATTTAAAAAAAAAACAAAAAAACATTTAAACAGCAAAACCCTATCTGACAGCATTAGAGAGCAGAAATTCAGACGACATGACTTTAACGAGATATTATCGCGTACTTATCTTGTTTCGATCAAAAAACTCCATGTAGCATGTATCACCGAGTGTCAAAACACAGCTGTGAATGGCCACAGCCGGATTTTGGGGGGATTTTATGGGTGAAACATGGTAGTATAACATGGGTCGCGATGCAGAAATCGCAGACATCGAGGAGTGGTCGAGATTTTCATTTGAATATATTTACCCTTTTAAACGTTTTTTTCCAATTTTTCTTTGTTTGGATCGATTATTTATCATCTAGAATATTGGGGAAAATGTGACAGTAACAAAAAAAATACAATTAAGAGCTAGTTAAGAGGTAGATATCCGTGACTTTTTTACAGACGCCAATTTTTTCATTGTGACGTTATTTGTTTAAAAGTTTAAAATATGCGAGTGAATAATTTTTTAAAGTCGTTTTTTTTTTTTTTTTACTCAATTTTCGACATCAATAATGATTCTAAGCTAAAAATGAGACATTTCGAATAATGAATACGATTACTTACCTTCTTTTTATGGCAAGTTTGAAACAAAAGCGGTTGCGCGACGTCTGTAAACAGGGGTTTCCAGGCTTAAACGGACAAATTAAAAATAGTTCGGGGGCTTATTGTGCCATGAATCTGCTATGGCAGCATATAGGCATATTGTTCTATCAAACACAACAGTTCTTTTGGCTTAAAATACAGCAGTTTATTTTAAAGAGGCAGGAGCAGAAACTGCTTTTTCAGCCTTGTCTGTGTTTTCCGCCATATATGTTCAAAAAATCTTCTGTGTGTTCCAACAACAAGAACTAAGCACAACGATTTACTTAAAGTGTGCTCAAACAGTTGGCTTCTTTAAAACAGGGCTAAAAACGCTATTGTTTACTACAGCATATTCACAACTGCGCCTGTCGTTCAAATTACAAGTTGTATGACTTTTGCTTTTCATCCTTCTGTTAGTTTTATTTTTATTTCCTGTTTTAAGTCAAGTTTTTCATTTTTAACTGTCTTAATCATTTAATTAGTCTTTCATGCATCGTTATATTTTAAAATGGAATAGAATACAATATTTATTGGCATTGTAACATGTTCAATAAAATTAAATTGCCAAACCAGTCAGTGCAAAAATAATTCTATTGGCTAACATTAACTGCAAGTGATAATTGCCAACTGCTCTAACATCAATCGTTGTGTGCGACAGCTAGCATTGGCTACTCTTTGGATTATGTAAAGACTGCAATTGTTTTGTACAATTTGTATGTTGAGTGATCCCTGTTATCGCGTTTGTTTGTTTTTTGTTTTCTTTCACATTTCATACAGCTTATGCAGAAAGTTTTTTTTTTTTTTTTTCCGCAAAAAAAAATCACAAGCTTTTTGTTCTTAGCTTAAATATATACTAGAATTTTTTTTATATACATTATACATGTAAATAAATTTATTTACTGTATATTTGTGAACTTATCATAATTTTGCTTGAACACATTTTTTGTTTTGGTTAAAATAAAAAACTTCTAAATGGGTAAAAAATACGTTCCCATTTATTTACCCAAATACATGTAATAAAACATTTGAGCTGCAATGGCATTACCGTTGTACTAAGATATTTTTTATGAATGATATCTTATCATTGAAATCTGATACCGTCTAATTCCTACTGTGATATTAACTCACCTCGAGGAGCTACTATCCATCCATGCCTCCATTTTCATTCAGGATTATGCAGTCCCGGAATATACACAGAAAATTGTGCTGAAAGAACACGCAAATTCCCACTTGCCATGTTGTGGGACTTACAAGCCTCAATTTCAGATAATATCCATGGTATAAATGTTATGACAACAATTTACAGTTATTTAGGATATACTCTGCATAGCATGGGCAATTGCCCATATCAACACAGGTGGGACTTACAGTTAACAGTCAGAGATATAACATGGCCATAGATGATTAATCCATGGCTAGGGACTCATCACCAAATGTATCACTACAGCCCTTTTCACACACATATCCAGGGAAATTCCCATGTAAGGTGACGCGGGATTTGCTCCGGTCATTGCTTTCACGCATGAAAAGATGTCCCGATAATGAAGCGGGTTGGACGCTTTCACAGACTTGTCCCGTGTTGCCCACTGGCGCTCTCTGTGCTGGGAGGGCTGCTGGCGCGATTTTATAAACCGGACATAAACGTCATTTTTAGTCAGCATCGGCTGTCACAGCATTGGTCAAATCATGTTTTGTTCCGGAGGGAGCGTTCCCAACGTCATAACTCCAGCCAATTTAAGCTCATCAAGACTGTGAGTGGTGGCATGTGGTAAAATGGGGCCTAAAAAAATCCAGCCCGACCCGAGCCGGAGCCGAAATTTTATCTTTTATTTTTGTAGGCTCCAGCCCGAAAAAACAGCATTTTATATTTTATTTCTCGGCTCAAGCCCGAACCCCCAACCTCCTGAAATTTTATGTTTTATTTGTGAGGACTCAGGATAAGGATGAAAAGGATATGGTGCGCCAGTCAGACCTGGATAGCACTGCTTGCTGCTGGGTAAAATGGACCGGTTGCGTTTTGTGTGATCACATTTGTGACGATGCCTGTGTCTTTTGTAACGAATTCTCAGTTGGTAGTAAACAAATACAGTGGTACCTCTACATACGAAGTTAATCCGTTCCAGGACCTTGTTTGTAAGTCGAAATGGTCGTATGTCGAGCAGGATTTTCCCATAAGAATACATTATAATTCCATTAATTCGTTCCACAGCCCAAAAACCTGCACTAAATCCTTAAAAAATACTGCTGGTGCTATTACAAATGGCAATTACACGTAGCAAAACAAATAAATTATAAATCAAAATTGGAATAATATAATAAAAAGAATAATAATAATTCCTGTAATAGTGTAACGAATCGGGTTCTAATAAGGCGGACGTTTTTTTGTGTACCTGAACGCACCGCGGGGCTGACGTGCCTGGACCGGTGAGCTTGAGTTTCACTTTCACTTTGAATGTTCTCTTGAGAACCCCGTCAATTGCGGCAGACAGCAGGCGTTTTGTGTTGAATAAGTTGTGAAAGAAATGATGAAAACGTGGCGAAGCTGGCGATTTCTTTGGAGATGTTACCACAATAAGAATTGTCAGCTTAACTTATAAAGACTGGCGAACGATGGTCGGAGGAGGACCGTGGAGATGTATTGTTGAGCCATTTCACGGATGCCCACCCCACGCTCATATTTTTCTGTCATTTGCATCTTCATTTAGAAGGTAAGCATCAACTTTTTCCTTGTTTCACCACCTGTACCAACCTTTTCTGAAACCTGTGTTGATTTGTCACACAAGAAAATCCGCCGTGTATTCGTCTGCAGTGCTGCCATTGTCGTCGTATTTCGAGCATGTCGTCGGATGTAGAAACAAATGGCGAGTCAAATTTTACGTCGGATGTCGAAAAGTTCGTGTGTCGAAGCGATCGTATGTAGAGGTACCACTGTACTTACGTTTTCTTAATGTTTAAAAAGTCTGCATATTTTTATGATCATTATAAATGCATTTAAACAATGGAATAACGCTGGAAAAGTTTGTTAAATACAGTGCCTTGCAAAAGTATTCGGCCCCCTTGAACCTTGCAACCTTTCACCACATTTCAGGCTTCAAACATAAAGATATAAAATTTTAATTTTTTGTCAAGAATCAACAATAAGTGGGACACAATCGTGAAGTGGAACAAAATTTATTGGATAATTTGAACTTTTTTAACAAATAAACACCTGAAAAGTGGGGCGTGCAATATTATTCGGCCCCCTTGCGTTAATACTTTGTAGCGCCACCTTTTGCTCCAATTACAGCTGCAAGTCACTTGGGGTATGTTTCTATCAGTTTTGCACATCGAGAGACTGACATTCTTGCCCATTCTTCCTTGCAAAACAGCTCGAGCTCAGTGAGGTTGGATGGAGAGTGTTTGTGAACAGCAGTCTTCAGCTCTTTCCACAGATTCTCGATTGGAGTCAGGTCTGGACTTTGACTTGGCCATTCTAACACCTGGACACGTTTATTTTTGAACCATTCCATTGTAGATTTGGCTTTATGTTTTCGATCATTGTCCTGTTGGAAGATAAATCTCCGTCCCAGTCTCAGGTCTTGTGCAGATACCAACAGGTTTTCTTCCAGAATGTTCCTGTATTTGGCTGCATCCATCTTCCTGTCAATTTTAACCATCTTCCCTGTCCATGCTGAAGAAAAGCAGGCCCAAACCATGATGCTGCCACCACCATGTTTGACAGTGGGGATGGTGTGTTCAGGGTGATGAGCTGTGTTGCTTTTACGCCAAACATATCGTTTTGCATTGTGGCCAAAAAGTTCAATTTTGGTTTCATTTGACCAGAGCACCTTCTTCCACATGTTTGGTGTGTCTCCCAGGTGGCTTGTGGCAAACTTTAAATGAGACTTTTTATGGATATCTTTGAGAAATGGCTTTCTTCTTGCCACTCTTCCATAAAGGCCAAATTTGTGCAGTGTACGACTGATTGTTGTCCTATGGACAGACTCTCCCACCTCAGCTGTAGATCTCTGCAGTTCATCCAGAGTGATCATGGGCCTCTTGGCTGCATCTCTGATCAGTTTTCTCTTTGTTTGAGAAGAAAGTTTGGAAGGACGGCCGGGTCTTGGTAGATTTGCAGTGGTCTGATGCTCCTTCCATTTCAATATGATGGCTTGCACAGTTCTCCTTGAGATGTTTAAAGCTTGGGAAATCTTTTTGTATCCACTTCACGATTGTGTCCCACTTGTTGTTGATTCTTGACAAAAAAATTAAATTTCATATCTTTATGTTTGAAGCCTGAAATGTCGCGAAAGGTTGCAAGATTCAAGGGGGCCGAATACTTTTGCAAGGCACTGTATAAAGAGCTGCGGTTTTGCGGACACACAAAGCGGAAGATTACAAAGGATCACATTTGTGACAATGTCTGCGTAAAAGACTGTCTTTGGTAACGAATTCTCAGTTTAGCAGTAAAAAAATTGCAAGTTTTCTCAATGTTTAAATAGTCTACATATTTTTATGATCACTTTAAATGGATTTACATAATGAAACAAGGCTGGAAAAGTCTGTTAAATATAAATAAACAGATGCGGTTTTGTGGACACACAGAGGGGAAGATTAAACAGGGGGCATGGCACGCTCTGGCTCTGCACTTATACTGTTTGCAATGACCATACAGCGCCTTCGCTTTTTTATCCAAATTATTTACTTATAACAAATATTTCTTAGTTAAACATCCAAAAATCGTTTGAGTATACGTATATAAATATATATTTATTTTAAAAAGTTAGCGAGTGAGAACCCGAGCCCGGCCCGACCTGAACGTAATATTTTGACATTTTAATTTCGTTATGTTTTCAGTTTAATTTAGCTATTTCCCGATTGCTATGTTTATAATTGCGATGTTTGTTTACCCCTTTGCGTTTTACTGCGAAGAGGGAGTAAGTGACGATCAGCCCGCTATGATATTTACCTTTATCAGCTATCGTGCTGTGACCCTGGAATTTAATGCCTGCTTTCACGCACACCGCTTCCCGGATAAGTCCCGGACATGACACTAGGACGCGACCCGTGAAAGGTCCGCGTAATCTCCGTGTCAGTTGACACGGGAAATTTTTTTCACACACAACTGCTTCACAGGTTATGCTAGCCCGCGACATTCCCGGTGTTTCAGAGTATCTGAAAGGGGCTGTAGCTAAGCGTTTGACTCTTTGTCAACGTTACAATACAATAAAATAATTTTTTTTTTTTTTTTTTTAAAGTTTTTATATCATTATTATTTTCTACACATGAGAGGTACCGGATCCGCCCAAATAAGTCCCGGAACACTGGGACGCCAAAATCAAGAGGTGGCGGATCCTGTTCCAGCGTGTTCCGGCGCAAATTAACCCCTGGGATTATGTCACAGTGGTGCAGCTACTAACAAAGAAATGAATATTAAACATGATTAATGAACAATATATACAGCTATTAGCATCACTGCAGCACTATTATCTTGTCAGTTCGGAATTCAGTATTACTGTCTTCAGTCCTGTCATTTTTATCTTTGTACTGTTGACATACAAATGACCCTGATTCTCTATTAATAATGTTTGTTAGCATATGTTGGACAGAATCATGTTTGGTTACGCAGCTTCCCATGGCTACAAAGCCACTCGGGATTAATCTGTTCTGGGTAGCTACCATGTATGTGTTGCAGTTTTGAGGTTGGGAATAGAATCTTTTGTGTTGAGTTTTCTCACGTTCCGGTGCTTCAGGGGTTTTTCTCCAGGTACTGCGGCTTCCTCCTAGGTTCCAAAAACACACATCTTCATTTAATGATCTCTTGTCCCCGGGCCCCTGCAAGTCTGTTGACAGCCCTTGCTTATTAAAATGATGATTGATAGACGTCTGTTTGATCTTGCCACAGATCCCTGGAAGCCTCAGTAGCAAGGTGCCGCATGTGTCAATCAACGTTTAACTTGTTAAACAGTTGATGTGGCAACTCATTGTGTGTAAGTGAGGAGATGGAGCGGGGTTGAGTGGACTCACTCAATGAAGCATTTAATAATGACAAGCATTTTTATACATTTTTCTTGTTTAAAAATAATTCGGTGGTACAGTAACATGTTTAAAAGTTATAATTATTACACTTGAAGTGCTTAAAAACATTTATTAAAATATACATATACTTAAGGTTTTTTTATTTTTGTTCTAAAAAAGTGAAAAATCATGTATCTTATATGTATCTCTTTCCAATGCTAAATCTGAATAAATACATTGAACACACACAAATACAAACAAACAAAAAATACTTATAATAATAATATAATTTTTTGGGGGTGGTGGGGGGGGGGTCACTTATTGTGGCAGGTTCTGGTCCCCATTACCCGCGAAAAACAAGAGATCACTGTATATCGTTTAGAATGGGCTCACTGTGTGTTTAATAAAGGAAGTAACAGGTTCCTACCTAAATTTTCCAATGCAAAAGTGTCTATGTTCAGAAAGACACTCATTGTTTGTTTTATTCATGTTGCGGTGACACCGGACATACACCGTTAATGCAGACCCCGGTTTGGATCCCATGCCGTGGCTTGACGTGCACCTCCCAAAAATCCTGATTACGCGTTACGTCAACGCATCGTGACGTGAACGTCAAAGGACTGTGATTGGTCTGCTCGGAACGTTGTTTCCAGTTCAGCACAACAACACTGCTATTTTCAAACATTCTTCTTCCCATGTTTAAGTTTTAAACATGTTACTGTCCCACTGCGCCGCCTTCATTATGTGAATGACTGTATTTTTAAAAAAGAATAACAGAAAAATGCTTGTCTTCATTAAATGCTTCATTGAGTGAGTCCACTCAAATCCACTCAAGCTGCTGAGAACGGCTTCTCACTTACTTAATGAGTTGCCACAGCACACTACCGCTAGTGTTGAACAAGCTAACTGATGATTGACAGATCTGCGCCTTTGATCGTAGCGCTACCAAGCTTCTCTGGCAAGATCAAAGCTTCAAATCTGTCAATCATTGTTAACTTTAAAAAGCCAGTTCCAGCGCACAGCTGAAGAAAAGCAGCAGGAGGAAGAGTGACAGGCTGTACGAGCATGAAGCAGAAAAATATAAATATATCTTTTTAATTAAAAACCTGATCCTTTCACCCGATTTCGATCTTTCGAAAATGGCACGATCGGCCCGATTTCCAATCACTTGATTGGATTGGGATATCCCTCGTATGTAATAAGGTTTTTTTCTCGTTTAAAGTTATTCATTTATTCAATTTAATAATGTTAATGGATATGATTATGATGGATAATGATATATGGGACAGTAACCTACCGTATTTTTCCTGAGTCATGTCACGTTTTTACATTTGAAAAATCTCAATGTGAAACTTGAGCCTGTTTAGATGACCACAAAGCCGATATCTTGGCAGGAATTGAAGAAAGACACACAGAAAGCTCTTCTTCAACAGCTTGCAGTCTTTCTCTGTTTTTATTTTTTATAGCAGTTAGGCTTGAAAAGGTCAGGATTATCAGACAGGGGCGCTTTAAGAATGTCTTTAACTGCATCAGGGCCAAGCATCTCACTGACAATAGCCACGTTTACATGGAGCCAAATATTCCAATTACAATCAGTTTAGATGTTCAAACCGAATAAATGTGTTCCATATAAACACCTCATTCGGAATGAACAGGCCCGAACCAAATGGAATTTTATTCCGTTTCACAGGGGTGGAATATTTCTTTTCCCAAACCGATTAGAAGTAGAATTATATCATGTAAACAGGGAAGCGGAATGGTGTCTGGTTGCGTTCTTTCTGCACATGCTCCGTACTGACGTGGTGATGTCACTTGGTGACGTAAGTAACGTCACTTGCAACATGGCTTCCAAGCACAGCGCACCTAATTGGAGTCCGGCGGAAAGTTTGTATTTAATTCAAACTTTAAAAGAATTGAATATAACTGCTCGCTTAGACGGGCGTAAAACGAGAAACAGTGAACTATTTAAAAAAGTTCACGAGAGGTTACACGAAGCCGGAATAGACCGGAGCGTTGACCAGATCAGAAACCAGTGGAAAACGCTGAAAACCGGCTACTACAAGGCAAAAGAGCAAAACAGCAGAAGCGGATACGACCCCACAAACTTTCTGTTCTTCGAGCCGATGGACGAAGTGATGGTAGGACGACCACTGGCCAACGTCGATGTCCACGGCGTGAACGTGGGTTTTGAGGAGGAACTGTGTGATGGGGACAGTTCTTCTCTGAAGTTAAAACAGCAGCACTCTGACGATCGATCTCCATGTTTTGCTGCTTTGTTTTGATTAATCTGCGCATGTCAGACGGCAGTTGTCAAAACGTCCTTTCGGAATAAAGGCAGACACATGTAAACGCTGGATCGGAATAGATGAAGTGACGTAAACAGCTGATCTGAAATTTCCATTCGGAATGATTTGAATCGGTATGAATAAAAGTCAGCATGTAAACGTGGCTAATGGCTTTGGAGGCAGGTAGTATTAATGTCTCCGCCACAGTGTGGGACTTTTTGGATTTAGCAACAAGTTCAGCAACAATGTAACTGGCTTTGAGGCCTTTCTCATTTACCTTTGTAGTTTTTCTCCAAAAAGTTGCCTGTTTCTCTGTGTTTTCACAAAGGCGAACAAAATAGTCCATCGACTTGTTTTGAAGCAATGGGCAAGGGCGTAAGTTTGCATAGGAACGGTAAGGACATAACACTAGTAACTTTTCAGGATGCTCAAATTGTCCCCACCAACCTTTTAAGCATCCTTATAGGCATTATATAATGATCTCAGTTTTAGAGATAATGTAGATTGTCTTCTGATATGTTGTAAGGATAGAATTGACCAGACCATTATTAAGTGAATTATTTTATTATGTTCAAACTTAAATTTACCCCTTTTCACTTGCTGAATGCGCCGGTCGCTGGTTGATTGGCTGATGACTTGACCCACCCCGACACACACATGCCTACTGACACTCACACAGCCCCGACAGATATGCATATCAACAACATACCCCCTCCTCCGCCCCCTTTAAAGATTAGGGATATTAGAGGTTTTTATTGGCCAGCAGCAGCCTCTTTAAGTAATTTAAAAAGGTTGAAAGTTGTGGAAGTGGGAAACACACCACTAATTTTGCTACTGAAAGTCCGACCTGCATCAGAGTTAGTCTAACATTAAACTGTGTGAACTTGCTTACCTGCAGAACTTGAGTAGGAAGCTGCTTAGAAGTGTCCCTCTGTTTGTGTTTTCTACTGTTAACTTTGATTAAACTGTGAGAAATGTAGTGAACTCTGCTGGAGACTATAGAACCAGACAAACGTGAGTAAGAAGCTGCTTAGAGAGGGACGGGTGCTGCATAACCTCATATGTTGCTCACACAACACAACGTACACACAACATAATCATAATTAACTATGTGCATGAAAAAAAAAAGGGGGGGGGGGATGCCGCGAGCTACCCACACTAGCGTTGCGATTGATTGGAACAATTAGCAGCCCTGATTTAGCATATCAATTATTTAGGTTCATATTCATGACAAATGTAGTCCTGACCTCTGTTCACCCAATCTGTTTGGTCTTATTAATGTCCCATCCCGAGCAAAAAGTGTACATGCAGGTTATGCTGTTATATCATTGGTAGGGATACCAATGTTGAGACCAAACTACACCCTTGGCGACGGGTGTTTCATTCAAATGACATTTAAGCTTGCTTGGTACCATGGCACTGTTGGATGACTACTCTTGTCGCGTTCAAGAACTGCTCGGATTCTAGCCATCAGCCACCTTACTCTCCTCGACAATGTGTTGGAATAAAACAAAGGGGGAAGATTGACGGGTATCACTTATGAATAAAATGAAAAGAACACGGTTGTGTAAATCAACACTTGACAAGTCAAATCAAATGTACTGTAGCACTGTAGGCATGCTTGGGTCCACATTGGCGCAGACAGCAAGGTAGCTGATGGCTAGAAATCCGAGCAGTTTTTGAACGCGACACGAGCAATACCTCGCTCATCTGCACAAGACCAACTGCAACTCGTAACGACGACACAAAATTTTTTTTTAAATGCGATATTGGATAATTTCTCACGGCATACTTGACGATTTCTCACGGCACACTAGTGTGCAGCGGAACACCGGTTGAAAAACACTGACCTATTGAATCAAATTTTTCTGTGATTATGGGTTCAAACCCGTGCTCTGGCGATTCTGTAGTGTGTTTTTAATGAACCGTCGAGTTTTTTTTTTTTTTTTAACACATTCCAAAGACGTGCATGGGAAGTGGATTTAAAACCCTAAATTGTCTATTTTTTCACTCTTTTTGTGCAACTTCCACAACCCCTGTTTCCAATATTCAGTTTTTGGTTTCTGCCAAGAATTTTGCTTTAGTAACATCCCTTGTATTATTATTATTTTTATATTCCAACATACAAAGTACAGTATCTCACAGTTAATGTCACTGTAAAAATACTAAATTGGAGGAAAAACACAATGTCTATTATGAGTTTATAATTATCATGTCTCTTGTCAGCAGCCTTGCGATGGAAATTGATTTATTCTGTGTTTCTGTTAAATGGCGCGTCACTATTTGTATGTGCATGGATCTTTTGCTCTTTACAATTTGTTCACCCACTCATTTGTTAAACTGCATATTTTTACATTTGACCTCTCTAAAATGTCTTTTTCCATCTTCAGTTAAAAAACGCAGATGTCACATTGTATGGCATTGTAGTTCAAAACTGTACTGAAAGGTTTTCAAATATATAGAATGTTCACAGCTGACCAGCCTCTAGCTAGTAAGCAATCCATTGTTAGGGTTGCGGCTCGTTTTCTTTAATTGCATGATTAAAATAGCTCCGCTGTGACTCATAACGATCATGGTACTTTTATTTTTATAAGTAGGATGGTTTTCACTGTGTATTTGGCCTGTTTGAATAAACTGAATTAAGCTGCAGCTTAAATAGGATCATCAATGATGTACTTTCATTAGAATACATTTACAGTAGCCAGTAGCTATACATTAGGGCTGAAAAGATATAAAAATTCACAATTTGATTTATATCACGATTCTTGACCCACAAATGACCTATTGCTAAGCCCCGCCACCTTGGAAAACTCTGACTTTTTTTTTTTTAACTGAAAATGTCGTGAAGCTGTATGTCCATACATAGACTTCATAATGTATTGACGGGTCAGATCGGTCATGCACTGCGCCTCGCATTCAATTAGGGGGACGCCCACATCAAGTGGAGCTATTCACAAAGACGCACGCAGCGGTCTAACGCCGGATTTCTGTTGAAAAAGTACGAATGCTGTACCACATACAAATAGGAAGGATTGTCTCAGGAGTATGTTCGAGGATTCAAGGTAATTATTATATTTTTCGTACCATGCATGCATTTTGAAACGTTGTGAAAAAAAATCAGTGGGAGAAATTAGCCTCTACTGCATTGGCATCATAGTTGGCAATATTTACGTAAAATAAATGCTAACTATACGTTGTTGTTTTTTTTCACTTTTAACCCTTAAATACCTGCAACATGAAGCAATTATCAGAGACTCCCCAAATTTGAAAAATAAGGTCCTAATGAAACTTTTTTTCAAATTTGTAAAAAGAAAAGTCAAAATGAATACGTGTAATAAGCACTCTGATATCTATGACCCTTGCTAAATGTTTTTTTTTTTTTTTTTATGGAACCTGCAGATGCATGTTTTGACTTGCATCCATAATTTTTTTTTCTGTTCAAAAAGAGATGTCAAAATTCTGAATTCGTCTCAAAATCATAAAATTTTAGGTGTATCAAATGTGATACATTTGGGAATATACTGTAGGGTTAACCAAGAATCGAGACTGTTATACGTCCATATCTATAAAGACTTCAGGGATTTAAGCATTTATTCACAAGAATTTTCATCGGAATAGCTTAGTTATCATCAGGCAGCCGCTAGCTACATTCACAAACAGACTAGTATTGTATTTTGACATATTTGCGCAAAATAAATGCTAACTACACATTCTGTTTTTTTTTTTTTTTTTTTTTTTTTTTTTTTTGCTTTTAACCAAGAATCAAGACTGTTTTACTTCCATATCTACAGAGAATTCAGGCATTTAAGCATTTATTCACAAGAATTTTCACCAGAAAAGCTCAGCTAACATCAGGCGGCCGCTAGCAACATTCACTAACAGACTAGCATTGTACTTCGACATATTTACGTAAAATAAATGCTAACTGCACATTTTTTTCTCTTAACCAAGAATCAAGATTGTTTTACGTCCATATCTATAAAGAATTTCAGGATTTAAGCATTTATTCACAGTAATTTTCATCGGAAAAGCTGTGTTTACATCAGGCGGCCGCTAGCTACATTCACTAACTGACTAGCATTGTACTTCATGATATTTACGTAAAATGCATGCATTTTTTTGCTTTTAACCAAGAATCAAGACTGTTTAACGTCCATATCTATAAAGAATTCAGGGATTTAAGCTTTTATTCACAAGAATTTTCACAGGAAAAGCTCAGTTTACATCAGGTGGCTGCTAGCTAGATTTACTAATAGACTAGCATTGTACTTCGACATATTTTAGGGTGACCAAACGTCCTCTTTTGCCCGGACATGTCCTCTTATTACGTGCTCTCCAGAGGGTCCGGCCGGGTTTCATAAATTCATGAACATGTCTGGTTTTTATGATTTTTCACGGGACCAATTTGAAGAGAATCCCTCCGGCCGCTAGGAGGCAGCGCCTGCCTGCGTTGACGTGGCTCCAACTAGTAGGGGCGGGAGAAGGAGTAGATCTTCTTCTTGTTTTTTGTTGGCAGTTTACCCTTTGTTTCATGGGGATTTACCACCATCTAATGTCGATATTATATTTTAAGTAGGAGCGCCTGCCCAGTTAAGAGTTTTTTACGATAAATACGTATATAACGGCAACGGTTGACTTCTGTCTGAGATTTGTACTGGCGTAATCTGTAAAATCCCATTTGGTGTTGCATCGTTGCGCTGCCGATGATTGTAAACTTTTATAGCAAAGTTTGATTTTGCCCCGCCCAGTACTCGCTAACAGGGTAGCTATCAGTTTGCTCAGCCGCGCTAGGCATTATGGGCGACGTAGTTTTGTGCTGCGTTTGGAAACATGCTGGTTGAATAGCTTGTCAGTTTATTTCGGTTATTGTTTGCGTACAATCTAAAACACTGAATGGGAATAAAAATTGAGTGGGGAATAACAATTTGTCAGCGACAAATGTCGTGATAGTAATTTATAAAAATGTTGAGTTGGCACATAGCCTACTGTGTGTGCGTATTGACTGGACTACATTTTCATGGGTCTGCATTATACATATATTTTCATCATTATTCGTTTTTTTTATTTTATTTTATTTAAGGTTTGATTTTTTTGGGGGGGGGAAGCATAAAGCCTGTTGAGTAACCAGTTGAGTAAAAAAATATTTCCAAATAGTGTATAATATATACTATATGGCAATCGGCCTATGTTTTTTTTTTTTTTTTTTTTAATAAAGCTCAATTTTTCTATCCGGACGGATGAGGCACACTTTAAATATATTAAAGTTATATAGGCATCTTTGAGTGGACTTCGAGTAAAAGTCAAGTATCTCGAGGCCGGACCGAGTTTCCTCTTTTTTGGAAATCAAAATATGGTCACCCTAACATATTTACATAAAATAATTGCTAACTGCATGGTTTTTTTTTTTTTTTGCTTTTAACAAAGAATTGAGACTGTTTCACGTATTTACCCTGCCATTTGCTGGCAAGAATTCTGAGTAGGTCACAAACGGCTTACAAGTCATACTCCCTTCAACCATTTTAAACTAAATAGTCATTCTATTCATGTCATTATGCTGTACAGCATCCACTTCATCTACACTGGATATTGGGCTGTGTTTTTGTATTCATTTTTTTTCTTGAAATTGAAGGATGGCAACAATGAATATGTGGCTCTAAAAGCTGCGCTATTACGTCGTCAGTATGCGTCTGCCTTAGGTTGTTGTCATGGCAACAGTGCTGAAATCTCTTCATAGTAGTGTTGTGCATTGGAGAGTATATGAGTCGACAGAGGAAAAGGAATTTGGTCACTTTTGCTGGGAAACCATGAGAATTGGGTTGAATTATTTACTGACATTTGCGTACATTCAAAACTTGCATTAAATGAAATAACGTGCACACACATTTCTTTCCTCATCCCTCTCTCCTTCATCTGTTTTGTTTGGTACTGATTGTAACAATGACACAGTGATGGTTACATCATTGTATATACAGTGCTGGCCAAAAGTATTGGCCCCCTTGCAATTCTGTCAGATAATGCTCACTTTCTCCCAGAAAATGATTGATATTACAAATGCGTTGGTAGTAAAATCTTCATTTATTTTGCTTGCAATGAAAAAAACAAAAGAGAATGGGGAAAAAAACAAATCATTATCATTTTACACAAAACTCCATAAATGGGCAGGACAACAGTATTGGCACACTTTGAAAAATCATGTGATGCTTCTCTAATTTGTGTAATTAACATTACCGGTTACTTACCTAATAACTAAATCACAATTGCAGCCAGTTAAAATTGATTAACGTTGACTCAACCTCTGTCCTGTGTACTTGTGTGTACCACATTAAACATGAAGAAAAGAAAGAAGACCAAAGAACTGTCTGAGGACTTGAGAAGCAAAATTGTGAGGAAGCACGGGAAATCTCAAGGGTACAAGTCCATCTCCAAAAACCTGAATGTTCTTCTGTCTACCTTGCGCAGTGTCAACAATAAGTGTAAAGCCCATGGCACTGTGGCTAAGCTCCCTAGATGTGGATGGAAAAGAAAAATTGACGAGCGATTTCAATGAAAGATTGTGCGGATGGTAGATAAAGAACCATGACTAACATCCAAACAAGTTCAAGCTGTCCTGCAGTCCGATGGTGCAACAGTGTCAACCCGTAGTGTCCGTCGGCGTCTGAATGAAAAGGGACTCTATGGTAGGATACCCAGGAAGACCCTACTTCTGACCCAGAGACATAAAAAAGCCAGGTTGGAGTTTGCCAAAACTTATCTGAGAAAGCCAAAAAACGTTTTGGAAGAATGTTCTCTGATCAGATAAAGCTTTTTGGGGAAAGCCGTCAACATAGAGTTTACAGGGGGAAAATGAGGCCTTCAAAGAAAAGAACACGGTCCCCAAAGTCAAACATGACGGAGGTTCCATAATATTTTGGGGTTGCTTTGCTACTTCTGGCACTGGACCGCTCTACCGTGTGCATGACATTATGAAGTCTGAAGAGTACCGACAAATTTTGCAGCATAATGTAGGGCCCAGTGTGAGAAAGCTGGGTCTCCCTCATAGGTCTTCCAGCAGGACAATGACCCAAAACACACTTCAAAAAGCACTAGAAAATGGTTTGAGAGAAAGCACTGGAGACTTCTAAAGTGGCCAGCAATGAGTCCAGACCTGAATCCCATAGAACACCTGTGGAGAGATCTGAAAATGGCATTTTGGAGAAGGCACCCTTCAAATCTCAGAGACCTGGAGCAGTTGGCCAAAGAAGAATGGACAAAAATTCCAGCAGAGCATTGTAAAGAAACTCATTGATGGATTGTTCGCAGTTATTTTGTCTAAAGGTTGTTCTACCAAGCCTGAGGGTGCCGATACTTTTGTCCGGCCCAATGTTGGAGTTTGGTGTAAAATAATAATGATTATTCATTTATTTATTTTCAGTTTTATTTTGTGTTTTTTCATTGCAAGCAAAATAATTGAAGATATTACTACCAAAGTATTTTTAATTGCAATCACTTTCTGGGAGAAATTGAGCATTATCTGACAGAATTGCAGGGGTGCCAATACTTTTGGCCAACACTGTATATTGTAATTGTTTCCTATGGGTTGACTTGTCAATAGCTATCAAAGGCAATGCAAGGCAGACACACTGAGATTTACATTACATTAACGGAAAATAACGAGGTCCATGCAGAGCTCAGAGCAGCATCATTCTTTCTTTGCATGATGTAGCAGTTGTTTGCATGCATTTGGGCTTTTCACACAAAGTCAGTCAATTTGCCTTACACACTTTAAATGGGTCATGTCATAGTCGCCATCAACACCTGCAACAATTCAGACAGTCTATCCGTCATCAGTACTGCTTGTTGACTTTCATTAAGCCAGACAAATCAATGAACGCAGACTACTCTTATTGGGTGTGATAACGAATCAGAAGTGTTTCTTTTTGATGTTGTTCTTACTGTCAAACAGCCAAAGTTCAAGAAGTAACAAGGTCAAGGGTGGAATAGATTATAATATAACCCTTCTATCTCTATAAAATCGTAGATGAGCGGCGTAAAGGAAGGTGCTGCTCTGTAATAACCATTACACTAGAACCAGGTGAAGCATGTGTGACTATTGGAACATGCAAATGCATCTGTTTCCCCTGTCGAGTGTGTGTGCGTGTGCATGTCTCCGCATAGGGGTGTGCATGGGCCTGTGTGTGCGTGTATGTTTTAACCTTCTGTCAGGTTTGGCCTTCTGCATCTCTTTTCATCGGGATAGGAGAATCTTTCCATTAATGTGTAGAATATTTAAACTTAGGACATTTGGCACTTCCTATAGCCGATTTCTTTGTTTTTAGCTTTTGTGGCAGGGCTGCCAAATGTTAAAAAGTCTTTTTTTGCCAATAACAGTGTGAAGTTAACCTTTAAAGGTGCTCTGTAATATTAAAGCAAGTGACTTTAAAATGATAGCAGACTGTATTTTGGACAAAAATCCTTCAACGAAAGTGACAGAAAAGGCTTAATTAGGCTAATTAGTCTTCCTTTCTCTGCTGACTTGATGTGTGATGTTATAATTGTCTCGGTTGGGCTGAACACAATGCATTTCATTACACTTGTTGTAATGACTGAATATAATGTAATGAATGAATAGATGTAATGAATAAAGAAACTCTGGAATTTGACCAAAAAATCTCCAAAAAAATGATAATGTCACACCCAGACTGAGCAGCAGATTTTTCCAGTCTGCGAGCATGCCATCCAGCAGATTGCTTTCCTAGTCTGCTAGTATGCCATCCATTGGCTTTCTATTCTCTTGTTGCCATGTGACCGCTCTGTCATTCCGTCAACTCGTACTAGCTAGCACAACGCTTTGTTTTGGGTGGAGTAACTATGAAATTGTAAAAATACAGCCAGATTTCATTGCCAAATTCATTTTCTATAAGTAAAATTATGTTAGTGCAGTCATATTCATTTTTTGACAGGGTCACCGTTTCATAGCACCTTTAGGAAAATTCAGAGTGCCATATGCAAGGTTGTTATAAACGGCGTTAGACTATAATGGCATTTCCAACTGTGTTATTTTTTTCAGTAGTGAGTAATCTAATTTATGGGGGCTGTAATTAGTGTTGCACCGATACCATTTTTTGGCCCCGACACCAATACCACTTGTATTTGAAATTTATACACAAAGTGAATCCAGTAGAATTTTTTATTGCACACCTGTTATGGGTGACAATAGTTAAACAAACCTTTGGCTCTCAAAGGCCAAAATAGTGCTACATTTGTGAAATTAAAATATGCAATAAGTCAAATTATCGCATGGTAAATAAAAATGAGGGAGATCATTTTCCCGGCTGTGATTTATCGCCGCATGCGTGCGTGCGTACATACAGTGGGGCAAATAAGTATTTAGTCAACCACTAATTGGCCTGTAATTGTCAACATAGGTAAACTTCAACCATGACAGACAGAATGTGGAAAAAAAACACACACATCACATTCTTTGATTTTTAAAGAATTTATTTGCAAATCATGGTGTTTGGTATTTGGTAATACCAAAAGTTCATCTCAATACTTTGTTATGTACCCTTTCTTGGCAATAACGGAGGTCAAACGTTTTCTTTAACTCTTCACAAGCTTTTCACACACTGTTGCTGGTATTTTGGCCCATTCCTCCATGCAGATCTCCTCTAGAGCAGTGATGTTTTGGGGCTGTCGTTGGGCAACACGGACTTTAAACTCCCTCCACAGATTTTCTATGGGGTTGAGATTTAGAGACTGGCTAGGCCACTCCAGGACCTTGAAATGTTTCTTACGAAGCCACCCCTTTGTTGCCCTGGCTGTGTGTTTGGGATTATTGTCATGCTAAAAGACCCAGCCACGTCTCATCTTCAATGCCCTTGCTGATGGAAGGAGGTATTCACTCAAAATCTCTCGAAACATGGCCCCATTCATTCTTTTCTTTACACAGATCAGTCATCCTGGTCCCTTTGCAGAAAAACAGCCCCAAAGCATGATGTTTCCACCCCCATGCTTCACAGAGGGTATGGTGTTCTTCGGATGCAATTCAGTATTCTTTCGCCTCCAAACACGAGAACCTGTGTTTCTACCAAAAAGTTCTATTTTGGTTTCATCTGACCATAACACATTCTCCCAGTCCTCTTCTGGATCATCCAAATGCTCTCTAGCGAACCGCAGACGGGCCTGGACGTGTACTGGCTTCAGCAGGGGGACACGTCTGACAGTGCAGGATTAAAGTCCCTGGCGGCGCATTGTGTTACTGATTATAGCCTTTGTTACTGTGGTCCCAGCTCTCTGTAGGTCTTACTAACTTGCTTACTGTAGGAACTTACTTTTTTTCCTGCTGAAAGAAGAGAGTCTAATCTTTCTTTTGGTGGGTTCCATGTTTATATGGCAATAGAACAGAATTTTCTTTGGGCATTTCAAAATCAGTCAAAATCCAGTAAAACGGCAGGGAGCGAAGGGCCTGTCTCTGATAAAATGGCTGGGAGTGAATGAGTTAATGGGCTCTAATTGGCAGACAACAAGAATGACAGTGGGTTTCTATTTCATATTCTGCACCTAACTAGCTTTAACATGACTCCTTATGCATTGTGTGTGTTTTTTTTTTCATAAATTTTATTATAGTGACTAGTTTGTGTTTTATTTAACAATGTATTGCATTTCAATAGGTTATTTATTAGGATGTATTGTCACTATATTCGTGGTTGAACAGGTTAAAAAAAAAAAGTCTATAATATCGCATATCGCAATAATTTATAAGACAATATATCACCTACTAAAATTTGTTATCGCGACAGGCCTATGTATAATACCAGCCCAACAGTGACACTGGGTTTTGGCTTTCAAAGCCCAAACAGTGCAACTTTCATGAAATTATAAGTAACAATAATTGACCACAGCATCTTGTCTCTCTATTAGCCTCTATTAGCTGCACCAGCAGCAACATACACTTAGCCACTTAGCTTAGCTTACTTCTACAGCACTTTTGAATAGGCTTGCCACCCGTCCTTTGAAAGAATCGTTCCAAATTTGGAATTAAAAGTTGCGTTCCATATTGAACCAATACGCAATATATATAGATACATTTCTATGCATTGTAGGAGTTAGGGGATGTCCCTTTTTTTCGTCGCCTGTACGGCTTTGGGCGGGAGTAGGGTGTCCCTTATTTCTATTTCTGAGAGGTGGCAACCCTACTTTGGAAACGGGTCTCAAATTACTGCGTCGTTTACTGTATTTCAGTAAAAGACTATAAAAGTAAAGTAGACGTAGTGATCTGACCAGGGATTGTTGCTCTGGTCCTTCCACTGGATAGCAGTCCTGCTGTTGCAGCCTCAAAGTTTTTGTGTTTGTTGACATGTTTCGTCTTCTTCTTTTTTTTCTTCTATAATCTTTTATAAGGTTCGAGGTATCGAAACTGGCCGATTTAACTCCACCTCTCGAAACTTTCAGGCCGTAAATCTTGCATGCAGCCATTGATTGTACTGGACGGAATTTCTTTGCTGAAATATTTCCAGACCAAATGGTATCGGCGCCCTCTTTGTTGGTACTTGCCGATACCGATACCACCTTCAGGCATGACAATCTCTCACCTTTTGGCGAAATTCGACGTTTTGAAGTCAAAATGGGTGACCTACGTGAATTGTGTAAATCCGAGGAGAAAATTTTTAAGGTGGGGTGGGAGTATTCGGGAGATTTTTTTTTTTTTTTCCGGATGCTTGGTATGCAAGCGGGGAAAGCGGCACAAAGCCAAAAAAGCGGCACCAGAGTGGCCAAAACATTGACTTATTTCAACGAAACAAAGGAAGGTACACTGTTGTGTCCTGTCTCTTCAATGCCAAGCTTGGTTGCACGTCGGCCGTGAATAAACACCTAAAGCGCCGTCAGCCAGTTGTAATTTTGGAAGACGACAGGAGATGATTACAAACTGGCAGATTGTACGTCCATCTAACTAACTAACGGCATGTTTTATTGAAGTTGCAAAGCCTGTCGCGATATCCAATGAGTCCATTTATCGCACGGTGAATAATAATGAGGGCGGTAATTTTTACGGCTGCGTTTTATCGTCACGTGCGTGCGTGCATACATTTGTGCATGCGTCTACGCGTGCGTGTTGATAGTAGGCTTGCCACCCGTCCCTTGAAATACGGAATATTTGGGAATTAAAAGTTGCGTTCTGTATTTGTCCAATACAGAACGCAGTTTATTCCGTATTTCACAATTGTCCCATGGGTCGACCCCGCGCGACCCACGGCTCCTGCGTGGTGATTAGTCGACAAATCGTAAAAATAGTCGGCTGACTAATCAGGAGAAAATGAATCGTTTGGGACAGCCGTAGTTGTTCCGTGTACCGAAACCTAGTATTTCCTCCACATCCTTCTCAACATTTTTACCCCTGACCCATATTCATGCCTGCACATTTTCAGGCCGGATCGGCCCCCTCTGCCGATACGGGTATCGATATTGGTGCATCTTTAGCTGTAATCCCTAACTGCTTATGGAATGGTCATGACAAACCAAAGTACAGTCACGTAGTGGGACAAAATAGACAACATTGCCCTCTTCGTAATATTGTTTTTTCGGGCAATACCTATAACTATTGAAGTGATGACTCATATGTACACATCATCACCATGGCAATAGTCTAGGAAATCGTGGTTATAACTGATGTCACAAGCAATGGCGGAATATCTGTAATGCTTGAATTTAATTGTCTAAAACAGTTCTGGCATTTAAAAATGTCTGCTAATGCAATTTTGTCTTTTGCTGTTTTCTGCACCATTATTAAGCAGAAAAATTCAATTCAGTTTCTTTTTGTTTCAAATTGTTAAACAAGAATCTTTACGCTCAAATGCACTTCAGAAATGTGCGTGGCACTTTATGTCAGGCTGCCAGTCAAATAATGTTTTTTTTTCTGAATTGGCCTTCAATTAACTCTGATCTGAATGCTATTGAGCATCTGTGGAAGGAGCTGAAACTTGATCTCTTAATAAATAATATTTGTAGTGTATTCAAATGAATATTGTTTAAAAAAAGAATAGATTTGCAAATCACCGTATAGTGTAATAGCCATTCGTGTCCCTGACCCAGTTCTGCTTGGTTGGCCATGTGGTTGACCAGAGGGTTAGAGGGACAACAATGGTTGGTCTTGGCTCACTAACATAATACAGTCCCTTCCTGACATTTTCCTGCGACTACATTAATGAATAGTTAACTGAGGGGATAAAGACAAAAGGGTGGATGGATGGAAACGATTCCCTAATTTCTTAATGAACTTGTATTTTGTATACTGGAATACACAATGTTGACATGTTGTGTAAATTGTATTCAATATTTTACTTGATTACCTGTCTGAAAAAAGACACAATATACAGTGGTACCTCGACATACAATCGCTTCGACATAAAATTTGACTCGCCATTTGTTTCTACATCCTACGACGTGCTCGAAATAGGACGATTTATGACAGCGCCGTAGTTTCTTTGTTTTGCCGCTAGACGGACGCACGGCGGATTTTCTTTTGAGAGAAATCAACATGGGTTCCAATGATGTTAGTGCAGGTGGTGAAAATAGGGAAAAAGTTGAGGCTTACCATTGAAATGCAGATGGAAATGATAGAAAAATATGAGCGGGGTGTGCGCATCCGTGAACTGGCTCCACAATACGGCCATAGAATATCTACGATCTCGACGGTCCTCCTCCGACCTCCGTTTGCCAGTCTTTATAAGTTAAAGGGAACCTCGGACTTAAAGACTTATAGGCTCTAATAAGCCACAATTGTTCTCTTTTACTAAAATATGTTATTAGAAACACAATAGTATTATTGATTTAAAAATCTATAATATTTAGATGTTTTGACATACTGATGTTTTATGCGCGCAGTGGAGGCTCGGGGTGATGAGGTAGATTGTCACTGTCACTAGACGAGCATTACCGGGTTACTCCAATTCCTTCTACGTGGCGAGAGGTCCAACACATGTGCACATCGGTTAAAAGCGGCGAGTACTTACTATTTATGTTTTTACTGAGTCTTTTATTACCTTGTCATTGCCTCAAAATACTTTTTGCATGTGTTTCCCTCTCATACTTTTCAGCATTGTGTTTTCTTGTGGTAGATTTAAAGAAAATTATTGATCTGTTGACCGCATTAGTCACGTACCGTATTTAAATCACCCTTATTTGATAGTACTATGTTCAGTATTTTTTAAGGCGTCTTTAGTATGTTCTGTCTGTATGCATACACAGTGGTACTTTGGGTGTCAAATTTACCTCTTGTAGGACGTTTCGCTGGTGTAGCACATTTTGGCAGAACACTTGTTTTTTTTTTCCTACTAGTGTTTCACACGGTGTTTCACTTCCTACTGGTCCCCATTAACCGCAAAAAATAGGCTATTTTATATGTATAGACTATTTCATGAAAGCGATATGCCGCAATATAATACTTTTTCAAAAAATTATTTTCGGAGAAACTACATAGCTGTGACAGCTTTTTTCCCATCACTTTATTTTTGTATTCACATCAAACAGACCTGTTACAATTTTGAAATGCATCAAGTAGTGCTATAAATTGTGCCGTACAATATGATGATATATATCGTACAAACAATTGTAATCTTACTACTGCCTTTATATGTTAGAACCCACTGCAGGCCTGTATGCCTTTTCCTTTTTTTCCCCTCCGAGACATCAACACTAATTCCACACACCTGTCCTGCACACCTGGTCATTACCTCAGCCTCCCTACATAAACACCCACAGCCCTCTAAGCCATCGCGAGTTTGTTAGGCCTCACTGAAACATACGAGCACTTCTAGTTACCCTGTCTTGCCGGATTATGATACCTTTTTTGACCTTGTGGATTTTTTGCCTCTAGCCTGCTCCTTGTCTGTACTTCTGCCTCGTTTCTGCGACCTGCTACAGGGCCAGATCTGGATTGCTTCTGCCTGGGCCCTCGCCTTGCTCGTCCACCCCAGCTCGAACAGTCCTCTGTGCCTCACCAAGAGCAAAGACTTCTCATTCCGAGATCATTGTCAATAAATCTGCTCTGAGCACTGCAATATTGGGTCTGTTTGTTCCCTGATCCGTGTCAGAACAAACTCGCCATAACATGGACCCAGCAGGGTCTTCCCTGTATGAACAGGCCGTCAACAACCAGGGCCAGCGTTTAGACGAGCATGAGCAGCTCCTGTCTCTTCTGACCCAGAGCGTGTCACAGCTTTCCCACATGGCTACTTTAATTCACAACCGACCCGCTGCCGAAGGGGAAACACCCGTGTGGCCTGAGCCAAATATTCTACCACCCACGAAATACTCAGGTGACCCGACAACATGCAGAATGTTTTTTAATCAGATAAGGCTTATTTTTGTGTCTCAGCCCCGTTGCTTTTCCCAGGAAACAGCCAAGATTGCCTTTCTGGCCAATCTCCTGGAGGGGGCACCGTTGGGCTACTTCAACGCCCTAATGGAACAGAATTCCCCCCTTCTGGCCTCGTATGATCATGTTGCAGCCGAGCTGAAAAAAATCTACGACCACCCACTACGCGAGCAGGAAGCCAGTGCTCTCCTCCTTCAGATGAGGCAAGGTGGCGACTCCATCAGAGAGTACGTCAGCCGGTGTCGCTCCTTGGCGGTGGAATCCGGCTGGGAAAGCAAGGCCCTAATTTCATCATTTAAGACTGGGTTTAACCCAGAGATCGGCAGGGAGAGAGCGCTCAGGTGCCGTTTTTCGACGCTGGACGAGGTCATTGGCACAGTCATAGACGTGTCGGACCAATACAACCAGTGGAGGCCCCATTCCATCGGCCGATCCGTTGGGCCCTCAGCCCTCCGAGGTATCGCCAAAGCTGCCTCTCCCACCCAGGGAGAACCAATGCAGATCGGCAGAGCTAAGTTATCTGCAGGGGAGCGCAGTTGCCGTGTTTCGGCAGGACTCTGTCTTTACTGTGGGGAGCCTGGGCATTTTGCTCTCAAATGCTCCAACAAGAGGCAAGCTTATGCACAAAAACATAAAGTGTCTGTCAGTCGAACCATCTCTCTTGGCCTAACCTCTCGGGTCCAACCCACCGTGGTCTTAAGTTCACCTGTCTTCTCTCTCCAGCAGAAAGCACTGATCGAATCAGGGTCAGACACCAATCTGTTGAACATGGACCTGGCTAATCGACTTGGATTGCAGCTCATCAAAATGCCCTCACCTTTGGAAGCCGTAGCCCTGGATGGAAGTCCACTATGGCGGGTAACACACCGCACACCCATTATCCAGATGAATTCCCTGGTCGTCATACTGAGAGTATCAGTTTTCATGTTTACGCCTCACCCCACGAACCACTCGTTCTCGGATTGCCATGACTGAAAAGGCACAACCCCCACATCGACTGGGACACCGGGAGGGTGGTCTCCTGGAGTCCGTCATGTGACTCGAATTGTATAACGAAGACTCAAAGGACCCAGATTGCCTCCACCACGTTAGTCACACAGAAAGACGAACAAGTTGAGTTTCCAGCCCTTGATAAGGTTCCAGTCTGCTACCATGACCTCAAACAGGTGTTCAACAAATCCAAACCCACTAGCCTGCCCCCTCATCGCCCACACGATTGCGCCATAAACCTACACCCGGGCTCAATACCCCCCAGGGGTCGTCTGTACTCTATCAGGCCCGGGAACCCAGGCCATGACAAACTATGTAAATGAATATTGGCATCAGGACTCATAAGGAGGTCCTCCTCTCCGGCAGGCGCAAGATTTTTTTTTGTTGAGAAGAAGGACAAGTCTCTCCGCCCATGCATTGATTATAGGGGGCTTGACGAAATAACCGTCCGGGATCGGTACCCGCTTCCGTTAATATCCTCTGCCTTTGAGATGCTCCAGGGTGTGCGGGTCTTCACGAAGCTTGACTTGCGCAATGCATACCACCTTATCCGCATAAGGGAGGGGGATGAGTGGAAAACCGCCTTTAATACTCCCGTCTGGATCTGGAAGTCCCACAGAATCTTGGCTCGGTTGCTCTCGACCACCTTCAGAGGTGTCGCCCACCTTGACTCTGGGGTCTCCAGTCCGTACTCGGCACAGATGTTCCTGTACACTATGCCTGCTACCTGGTTATGTCAATCCATGTATGCCTTGCCTGCTAGCATCTTACACCCTGCTGTGATGTGCTGGACTGTCTCAGGGGCATCTTTGCATAGCCTGCACCGAGGGTCCTGTCTGGTGTGATAGACCCCAGTGGCTATTGCTCTTGTGTTAAGGGCCTCTTCTTGTGCTTGCAAACTGAAGTTTGTATATGTATATATATATATATATATATATATATATATATATATATATATATATATATATATATATATATATATATATATATATATATATTAGAGCTGTCAAACGATTAACATTTTAATCGAGTTAATTACAGCTTAAAAATTAATTAATCACAATTAATCGCAATTAATCGCAATTCAAACCATCCATAAAATATTTTTCTGTAAATTATATATATATTCTGTAAAATAATTTGTTGGGATGGAAAGATAAGACACAAGATGGATATTTACATTCAACATACGGTACATAAGGACTGTAGTGGGCATTTCACTCTCCTGTCATTTAAATCTGTCTATGCTGTCCTCACTCCGAAGCGTCTACTTTTTCCAAAGCTAGACAGCTAGTGAACGACGCCTTAATAATCAGACTTCTTCCTTTTTCATCTGATTTATTAATAAAATGGCCTCAAACCACTGTCCTCTTTAGACCGTAGTGAAACTACAAAAAAAAAAGTACACAAGCATTGCATTAGCAACAACGTTAGCTTAGCACACTATACAGGTTCACGAAACATAAACAAAAAGCGTCTCATACAAAAAATATAACATTTCGCTTACTAACATAATATGTACATTATTTACAACAACCATACTTACGGACAAATCTTGTCCAAGGATCATATAAGCACAACATTACAACGTAGGCGTCAGCCCGAGACGTCGTGCAGCCATATTGAACTGGCAAGACAACAATAAACCATGTCGCAAAGCGACCACAAGAGTTCGCTGTTAGACAGCACAAAAAGCCTTGCTGTAAAACTTACCAAAAGGCAGAATACTGTCTGAGCGGGGCATTAAAATTCTACAGCAAAGCATATTTTTCGTGAATCATGAGGCAACACAAGCAGTCAGACATTAAACAACTTTTTATTGGCTCTTGTGTCACTACTGGTTGAAGTCAAATGAAAATACTTTTAGATAGCGGGACAGATCACAGCATTTAATTGGTGCTTTGAATGAGACCAGGGCTTTCTCTTTTTTTTTTACACACAGTAGCAGCCTTTCACACAGTGCAACATCTGAACTCCTGTGCAAAATCAGTAATAACAGTCACTGTATTTTAGTCACAACAACCCATCGATAAAAATATTCAAGTAAATATTAAAGAAAGCGACAAAGAAAATATTGTGGTGCAGCAGCATCTTTATCGCAATATCAATCCAGGGATCAGTTCAGTTGCAAACAAAACATCCAACTAAATTGCAATGTATTGAACAAAAGTAAAATGTTGGCCTAGCCCACTATATATGTGCAATCAACTTAGAAATGCAATCAGTAACTACCACATAACAATAAAAATAATGAATTAAAATGAAGTGCAGCAGCATTTTAGCAGCCATAACAATCTGTTTCAACATGAGGAAATATCATTTTTTTGCAATTGAGAGAGCAGAGAGGTAGTAGAGGTTAGATGGGGCCTAAAAAATCCAGCCCGACCCGACACGGCCCGCTGGTATTGAAGCCTGACCCGGCTTGGAGTGACGCGAAGAAAAAAAAAAACGCAGCAGCAGCAATTTATTTTCATTTCTTCGAGATGGCAGAAAAAGCGCATGTTTCTTAATGTTTAAATAGTCCACATATTTTTGTGATCATTATAGAAGCATTTATAAAACGAAATAACGCTGGGAAAGTTTAATATTGAAAAAAAACAAACATGCGATTTTGCAGACACACAGAGGAGAAGATTCAAAAGGATCACATTTGTGTTGCCTTTGTGTGCATAAAAAAGTGTCTTTCGTAACGAATTCTCAGTTGGCAGAAAAAAAACGCAAGTTTTCTTAATGTTTAAATAGTCTACATATTTTTGTGATCATTATAAAATCATTTACACAACGAAATAATGCTGGGAAAGTTTAATAAAAAAAATAATAATAATAAACGAGTTTGCAGACACACAGAGGAGAGGATTCAAAAGGATCACATTTGTGTTGCCTTTGTGTGCATAAGAAAGTGTCTTTCGTAACGAATTCTCAGTTGGCAGAAAAAAACGCAAGTTTTCTTAATGTTTAAATAGTCTACATATTTTTCTGATCATTATAAAATCATTTACACAACGAAATAACGCTGGGAACGTTTAATATAAAAAAAATTAAAAAAAACGAGTTTGCAGACACACAGAGGAGAGGATTCAAAAGGATCACATTTGTGTTGCCTTTGTGTGCATAAATAAAAGTGTCTTTCATAACGAATCGCAAGCGCCACAGCGGAGGAGAAGAAGAAAAAGCGGGCGGCGCCACTGCTTCATGTGAGTGCCCAAGCAAATGCACAATACAGAGAGCCTGCTCTTGGTTTTATCCCTTTTTTTTTTTTTTTTTTTAATTTATTAGTCCGGCGCGGGGCAGCCCGACCCGACCCAAACGTGAATGCTTAACATTTTGGGCCCAAACCCGAACTCGGGCACAACATCTAACCTCTAAGAGATAGGACATAACATAACAATGGCTGAAGCGGAGAAAGAGGGAGCAAGAAAGATTCTTGATGCACCTAAGACATTGAAAGCTGACATCTGGAGACATTTTGGCTTCTATGAGGTTGGTGGGAAACTTGACCAGAGTTATGCAGTGTGTAAAAAATGAAACATGAAAATAATAATGCAAATGGGGAAACCAAATCCATTGCATCACCGGAAGTGTGCAGGGAAGATTTTTGAACGTACTTATATATTTTAAAATGCGCTGAATCGATTCGGCTTGTTGCCCGCATCGAATCGAATCGTCCATGCCCCGCATCGGGATGCATCGCCGCATCGATTATTGTTGACACCACTAATATATATATATGTGTGTGTGTGTATATATGTATATATATATATACACATATATATATATATATATATATATATATATATATATATATATATATATATATATATATATATATATATATATATATACAGTTGTGGTCAAAAGTTTACATACACTTGTGAAGAACATAATGTCATGGCTCTCTTGAGTTTCCAGTTATTTCTACAACTCTGATTTTTCTCCGATAGAGTGATTGGAACAGATACTTCTTTGTCACAAAAAACATTCATGAAGTTTGGTTCTTTTATGACTTTATTATGGGTTAACAGAAAAAGTGATCAAACCTGCTGGGTCAAAAATATACATACATGGATCTGAAAAAGCGAATCATTGACTTGAACAAGTCAGGAAAGTCACTTGGAGCCATTTCAAAGCAGCTGCAGGTCCCAAGAGCAACAGTGCAAACAATTGTTTGTAAGTATAAAGTGCATGGCACTGTTTTGTAACTGCCACGATCAGGAAGAAAACGCAAGCTATCACCTGCTGCTAAGAGAAAATTGGACAGGAGGGTGAAGATTCAACGGAGAATCACCAAAAAGCAGATCTGCCAAGAATTACAAGCTGCTGGAACACAGGTGTCAGTGTCCACAATCAAGCGTGTTTTGCATCTCCATGGACTGAGAGGCTGCCGTGCAAGAAGGAAGCCCTTGCTCCAAAAGCGGCACCTTAAGGCTCGACTGAAGTTTGCTGCTGATCACATGGACAAAGATAAGACCTTCTGGAGGAAAGTTCTGTGGTCAGACGAAACAAAAATAGAGCTGTTTGGCCACGATGCCCAGCAATATGTTTGGAGGAGAAAAGGTGAGGCCTTTAACCCCAAGTACACCATGGCTACCGTCAAGCACGGTGGTGGTAGTATTATGCTGTGGGGCTGTTTTGCTGCCAATGGAACTGGTGCTTTACAGAGAGTAAATGGGATAATGAAGAAGGAGGATTACCTTCAATTTCTTCAAGATAACCTAACATCATCAGCCCGAAGATTGGGTCTTGGGTGCAGTTGGGTGTTCCAACAGGACAATGACCCCAAACACACATCAAAAGTGGTAATGGAATGGCTAAATCAGGCTAGAATTAAGGTTTTCGAATGGCCTTCCCAAAGTCCTGACTTAAACCCCATTGAGAACTTGTGCACAATGCTGAAGAAACAAGTCCATGTCAGAAAGCCATCAAATTTATCTGAACTGCACCCATTCTGTCAAGAGGAGTGGTCAAAGATTCAACCAGAAGCTTGCCAGAAGCTTGTGGATGGCTACCAAAAGCGCCTAATTGAAGTGAAAATGGCCAAGGGACATGTTACCAAATATTAGCGCTGCTGTATGTATATTTTTGACCCAGCAGATTTGATCACTTTTTTCTGTTCACCCATAATAAAGTCATAAAAGAACCAAACTTCATGAATGTTTTTTGTGACAAAGAAGTATCTGTTCCAATCACTCTATCAGAGAAAAATCAGAGTTGTAGAAATAACTGGAAACTCAAGAGAGCCATGACATTATGTTCTTCACAAGTGTATGTAAACTTTTGACCACAACTGTGTGTTAATTATTTTTAAATTTATTAGGATCATGGAAGCTCCCACTCGGGGAAAACATATATCCTGTTTATACATAATATAATAAAAATATATATGGAAACTCAGCACTGGCCTGCACACTGTAATCCATGACTGCACTAATGTTAACTTTATATTATAAAGTATTGTGTATATACATATAGTAGTATACTGTAAAATTAATACTATATACAGGTATATGAGCCTAACAACCTAGTTACACTTAAGCGCCACTAGGGGGGCGACAAAGCATTGCAAATAGACAATCAGAGAACATGACAGCAAATTTAATGTGTTTTTTTTTTTTTGTACGCTTTGGAACTATGATACGTCATGGTTTGTTAGATCAGGGACATCCAGAGGCCCTTTCCATAGTACTGCTGAAAAGATAGCAGCCCTACAGTGTAATATGTGTAGTGACACTGCTGCCAGCGCACATGACCCATGCAAAATAAATGTCAATGGATGGGAATTACGCTACTAGTAAGTGTACCATCGTGATGGCAATATGTATCGTCATATTGCACAGAACTAATCTGACCACGAGCAAAGGGTGGCGCACACCCTGGACTGGTATTTTTTTTAATCACAGTGCACAAAAGTAAACAAAAAACATTCATCCTGTCACTCCTCTTGCGCGTCGGAAGTCGTCTCCACAACAACACAATGGCGAACGGGAGAGGTGAGAATATGCTCCTGTCCACGGCAAATTCAGTTTTAAATGACCAAAAACACATTGAGTCACTAAAACCAACTGTCTGTCTCGCGCTAGCCATTTTGAATAAACTTCTCCATTTTCGTCTCTCCTCGTATGTTTACGTCCTCGCGCTAGAGTTTCTTGTCGCTTAACCAAAGTCATGTCTGCCCGTCGCTGATTGGTCCACTCCGCTGTCAGTTTGCTGTGGCTTGCTCTGCCCTGGGAATTTGATCCGCGGAATAGTCGCCAGACTCTATAGCTGGAATAGCGGTGAGTCTGGAGTTCCGGTCTATCTAATTGGACTCAGTCATGCGTGAACTCTCTCAGGGCGCTTTCACACTAGCACTGTTTGGCCCTTTTTAAACAGACCACAGTTCTTTTTCTCAGATAGTCCGCTTCGTTTTGTAAATGTGAACGCACATCTAAACTCTAGTTCGGACCAAACACACAATCTGTGGTCCACTCAAATTGCGTGGGTCTCAGTCCACTTAGAGCGCACCCAATGCCGTTTGTGAATGCAAGCGGAGCAGGGTGCGCTTATGCTGCATTACTTGCAGCATCACAGCACAACGCTCCAGGCTCCCTCTCACCCACGAGGGAAGTATTTCCTCTTCTAAATTTGTCCAATCAATGAGTGCGCCTTTCGTCCACGTGATGCTACTCGGAAACTTCGGTACACACAGTGCGAATACTGAATCTTTTCAAAAAGTTATTTGCAATTGTTGCGAAGTAGCTCTCCAACCGGACCCTTGTCCTCTTGGTGTAATGTGAAAGTGCACTCAGATGTGTGATACTCTTGCAGAAAAGTAAGAAAAGCTCTGCGAGGTCTGCCCCAGTGCTCTGATACCGGCCCAGCCAACCGGGGTGTGCTGAGCAACTGCGGCCCACCCCTCACCCTCCTTCCGTAGCTCTGGCAAAGAGGCCACGGCCACCCCACCGGGATCCAGGGTAGTCCACCGGACCATCTGCGTCACCATTGTCCGTCCCTCAGTGAAGGGATGAGGGGACGTGCCACCGCCCCTCCAAGGATCCCCAGCCACCCCCACAACCCCGCAACCGACTTGTCGGCACCCTGCTGACCCACCGGCACCCAACGGATGGTCCGTGCCGGGGCCCGAGGGAGATGCCTGGGTAAAAAAGAGAAAGGCTGAAGCAGGAGAGTGCTGAGAAGCTACCCCAGGGCAGCGTGGGACCGGAGCCCTTACCCCAACCCCCGTAACCGCAATCATTCTGTTGTAGTACCTCTATCCAATCAATCAGTGACCACTATCAAAGTGGTCACTTGTGCATAAATCAACCCTAATATGTTCCATTCAGAGTTGTCGTAGGGGTATCACATTAAGTTAGATTGAGAGGAGTTCACTTTGAGTAGTGGGTAAAGAGCAGTCACTCAATGTTGGGCTAAATATTATCTCATCACTGAAGTCTACCTTCGCACTTCTATACAAACACACTAAAGCCCAAAAGAGGCAAAAGTGTCACATGACGTGCAGTCTTAAAATAACAGAGTGGCAGCAACGTTTCCTATAAATAATTTATTTATCGGTGCAGCACATAAAGAGCAGCATGCCTGCACCCACTGTGCTCTGGGAGCTGCTGTTTATTTTTAAATCAATCCCAACATATGGCACTGTTGAAATGCGGCATGAGACCAAAACCTATTAGGTTGGCTTCACGGGAGAGGGAAGGAAATGGGGAATGAAATTTGGCAAACAAATCCATTGACAAAAACTGAATCAAACGAATTCTTGATTTAATGATCACTTGTGATAATGATCTGCACCTCCAAACAGTGATCAAAACAGCAGCACCAGTCCCACCTCCGGCAGTATTACACAGCAACTGTTTCTTAGCAACCGCGAGCATGCCATGCGTCACTGTGGACACACTGATAATGCAGCTTTTAAGAGTAAAGCCTCACTGAGACTCCGGAGATGCCTAGTTGGAAGTGTGCTTTGCATATGAGTTGACAGTATCAAAAAAGGATGTAGCACTTGGTAGAAGTGGCTTGAGGGCTGGAGGATGGATGAATCCGCATCTGCTGGATGTAATGGATTGTTTGGGGTCATCAATAGTTGATATTTCTGTCACTAGTCATAAGGGTCATGATTGAGATAATTTGAAGAAGTCATCGTCAAGAATAGTTATGATATATCTATATACACATTTTATTTATAATGACTTTATATGTTCATCAATTTGGATATGCTCTTTCAAATGTTGACAGTAAGACATGTTGTTTGCAAAAGGCAGTGTATTCAGTACTGCTAATTTTGTGTTATAAGTTACTTAATATGTGATTGTAAAAAGTTTAGTGACTCTAGTCATCGTACATTTCATTGAACAGTCTTTATAACTACTAACTGAGGAAAGAAAAGAGGAAAAATCAAGCTTAAAGTGCTGTAAAAACAAACAAAAAAAGAAGATATATATATATATATATATATATATATATATATATATATATATATATATATATATATATATATATATATATATATATATATATATATATATCATAACCTTTTGGAATTTCCCACATTTCTGCATAAAATCACCATCAAATGTGATCTGATCTTTGTCAAATCACACAGATGAAAACAGTGTCTGCTGTAATTAAAACCACCCAAACATTTATAGGTTTTCATATTTTAATGAGGATAGTATGCAAACAATGATAGAAAATAGGTAAGTGAACCATCACATTTAATATTTTGTGGCCCCTCCTTTGGCAGCAATAACTTCAACCAGAGGCTTCCTGTAGCTGCAGACTTCTCTAAAAAACTGCTGTACTTCAGTCAGATTCCTGGGATTTCTGGCATGAATCGCTGTCTTTAGGTCATGCTACAGCATCTCAAAGAGGTTTAAGTCTGGGCTTTGACTTGGCCACTCCAGAACATGTATTTTGTTCTTCTGAAACCATTCTGGAGTTGATTTACTTCTGTTTTTTGGATCATTTTCTTGTTGCAGCATCCATCCTCTTTTTAGATTCAACTGTCTGGCAGACGACGTCAGGTTTTCCTGCAAAACATCCTGATAAAAGTTTGAATTCATTCTTCCATTAATGATTGCAAGTTGTCCAGGCCCTGAAGTATCAAAAAAGCCCCAAATCATGATGCACATCAGGACCTGGAAACACGGGGTCTGTACTGGACTACATTAAGTTCTGTATAGGAACTGTGGCTGTGGAAAAATTTTTTCAAGGTCTTCCCAAATCAGAAGCCCTGGATGACCAGCCAGGTCTGCTCCCTCCTCAAAGCCCGCAACGCTGCCATCAGGTCAGGAGATTGTGCTTTCTACAGCAAGGCCCGCACCGACTTGATTTAAGGAATTAAAAAGGCCAAAGTGGACTACAGGAGAAAAATAGAGTCCCACTTCAACAGCAACAGGCTACGGGAAGGATGGAGGGGCCTGCAGTACATCACACCAGGAGACCTGAGGAAGTCGGTGGCGGAGGAACTGAACTGCTTCTTCGCCCGGTTTAAATCACCACAGAGGCACTCACCCACTCCAGCCCCGCCCCTCTCAGGACCCAACACCCCCCTTTTCACCATAGAGGAGCCTCATGTGAGGGATGTCTTATAGTCAGTGAATCCCAGGAAGGCTGCTGGGCCGGATGGAGTACCAGGAAAAGTACTCAGAGCATGTGCAGACCAGCTGTCCCACATCTTCTGCAGGAGCTTCAACCTCTCCCTGTCCTAAGCAGTCATCCCAACCTGCCTGAATCCTCTACCATCATCCCGGTTCCCAAAAAGACACCAGTATCGGGCCCAAATGACTATCGCCCTGTTGCCCTCACCCCAATAATTATGAAGTACTTCAAGAGGCTGGTTCTCCTGCACATCAAGGAACACAATCAACACCCACCCCCACCCCCCCACACACACACACTCACCAGTTTGCATACCGGGCGAACAGACCCACAGACGACGCCATCACGACAGCTCTGCACGCGGTACTGTGTCACCTGGGACAGCAGCAGAGCTATGCCAGGATTCTCTTTGTAGATTATACTTCTGCATTTAACAGCATCATCCTGGATATTCTCATTACAAAGCTGGACATCCTTGGCCTCCCCCCTCCTCACATGCTCCTGGATCAAGGACTTATTGTCCAACAGACCCCAGACTGTGACACTTGGCCCCCACCATTCTTCCACCCGCACACTGAGCACCGGCTCACCACATGACTGCGTGCTGAGCCACCTCCTGTACTGCCTCTATACCTACGACTGCAGTCCAATCCACAGGAGCAACACCATCGTCAAGTTTGCCACAGTGGTTGGACTAATCTCACAGGAAGATGAGGCATCCTACATAGAGGAAGTCCACAAACTCTCAGCCTGGTGCTCAAACAACCTGGCCCTGAACACCACCAAAACCAAGAGGTCATCATGGACTTCAAGAGGAACAGTGCCGACCCACTGACCCTGTACATCAACAACGAGTGTGTGGAGAGGGTCCACACCTTCAGGTTCCTTTAAGTCCAGATCTCAGATGACCTCTCATGGACAGTAAACATAACAGCTATCATAAAGAAGGCTCAGCAGCGTCTGCACTTCCTGCGAGTCCTCAAGAAGAACAAGCTGGATAGGAAGCTGCTGCTGGCCTTTTACCACTTATCCATTGCGAGCCTGCTAACATACTGCATATTCACCTGGTACGGGAGCTGCACTGCTGCAGACAGGGAGAGGTGCCAGAGGACATTCAAGGCAGTGTAGAGGATCATTGGCCGTCCTCTCCCCTCCCTGATGGACATCTACTCCTCCCAGTAACTCAGCAGAGCTCTAAACATCCTCAAGGACAGCTCACATCCTGTTTCCAGCTGTTTGATCTGCTCCCCTATGGGAGGCGCTATAGGTGTTTAAAAGCAAGAAGAAACAGACTGAGGAACAGTTTCTTTGCTAAAGCCATCTCCACCCTCAACAGCCATATGTAATGCCACATCACCCAATGTCCAATATTCATTTACATGCAATATACAATGTGCAATACTTACTATGTGCAATATTCAATGCCTCACTGTCAACTGCTGCTACTTAACTTCTATTTGTACATATTCTATCTGCAATACTTATTTACGTGCAATATTAATATGCAATATTTAATACATTCACTGTCAACTGCTGCTATTTCACTTCAATTATTGTAATGCCTGAACAGAGGACTACCTCATACACATTTTATATTTATTTAGATTTTATGCTATTATTCATGCAAGTCACTTTTGAGATTTTTACTTGTCTTGCACTGTAAAGGGAGATGCGCCACAATTTTATTGTACAACTGTATAATGACAATAAAGGGCTATTCTATTCTATTCTATTCTATTCTATTCTATTCTATTCTATTCTATTCTATTCTAATTTTCCTCCACACATGATGTTGTGAGTTACTCCCAAACAATACAACCTTGGTTTCATCAGTCTGCAAAATATCTTGCCAAAACTTATGTGGAGTGTCCCATTTCTTTTTTGCGAACATTAAACAAGCAACAATGTTTTTTTTAGACAGCAGTGACTTCCTCTGTTGTGTCCTCCCACGAACACCATTCTTGGCCATACTGTATGTAGTTTTACACATAGTTGATGTGTGTTGCTGTGTGCACAGATATATTGGACTGTGCCAGTGATTTCTGTAAGTCTTTAGCAGACACTCTAGGGTTCTTTTTTTTACTTCTGAGTATTCTGCTGTGAACTCTTGGCGTCGTCTTTGGCGAATGGGCACTTCTTGTGGGAGAAGCAACAGTGCCAAACTCTCTCCATTTGTAGACAACTTCTCTGACTGTCGACTGATGAACATCCAGACTTTTAGAGATGGTTTTGTATCCTTTCCCAGCAATATACAAATCAACAATCCTTGATAGCAGGTCTTCAGACAGCTCTTTTGTCCGAGCCATGATACACATCAGACAATGCTGCTCATCAACACAGTTCTTACTTGAGCTGGGAATCTTTGGGCACCTAACGATTTGATTACGATGACGATTCAGAGGCTCCGATTCGATTACAAATCGATTATTGAGGCACCGCCCCACCCCTTTTTAATGTTTTGTACATTAGTTCCAAAATTGTTCAAAAATCCTCTCAGGCTAAACCAAACTACTATTTCTGTATCAAGTTAACATATAACAGTAAACAAATATACAAAAATAACAGTAAAGAAAATACTCCAGTCCCCATACTGTATCAGCAGCTTTAAACTACATTAAATTAATTTATTGTTGTGAATCAACCGTTACAGTTGTTAAAATTGCTCCTGTTATTCCATAATTTCCCTTCTGTCTACTGTAGACATGTCAAAGTTTTAAAACTGTTTCATCATTTAAAGATAGGTTCAAGACAAGATTTTGCCAATTTAGGGGTATTTTAGATAAAAAGTTAATTAGATTCGCTACTACAGAGCCTTCTAGAGAAGTCTACTGCTTTAAGATGGCAGCTGTTTACTAACGCCGGCAAGTCCGTCACTTCGCATCTCTGTTCAATAATATATGTTCCAACTCCGCCGTCGTCTGTCATTTTACATCTAGTTCTACATATATATGATATCTACTGTAGCCGTTTGTTTGTAGCAACTAGCAACCAGGCGTTGTTTGTAGCGGCTGTCGGCCGCAGTCAGGTATGATTGTTTTTTTTTTTATCTAGCGTCATAAGTTGAACATGATATTTACTCTCGGTTTGTTCCTCATTGCGTCCCAAAGAACCCGCTGACTGTGTTTTACTTCCGCTTTACCTGGTATAATTCAATAATCGGAATTTGAAAGTTTGTGAATCGTTCTCAAATCTTCCACGACCGAATCGCAAATAATTTAAGAATCGGAAATTTCGCACGCCTCTAGTTCTTACAAGGTGCGTGTTTTATAGTGGGCAGGGAAGCTTTAAACCACTAATCAGTGATTGGGGACACACCTGCCTTAAATTCTTTGGTTAAAAAAATGGTTTCAATTGCTTTTTAAGTCCCCTTAGGCAAAGGGTTCACTGACTTATATTTTATAAATGTTTTAAATGTTTGGGTGATTTTAGTTAAAGCACTGTTTTTTTCATCTGTGTGATTTTGACAAAGATCATATCACATTTGATGGTGATTTTATGCAGAAATGTAAGAAATTCCAAAAGGTTCAGATACATTTCATACCACTGAATATATATATCTTAATTAAAAAAAAAAAAAATTAATTAAAAAGTCCTTTTTTGGCGGGATACCCAAGCACTATTTGAGGGACATCTCATATATGTTTGCAGACAGGAAGGAATTGCGTGGGCGATGGGTTAGGGTTCCATGTTTCTATTAGTAATACTTGACAATGATATTACACAACATAAACGTTTACTGCTGCAGTCCCGGGTAATTTGCAACAACAACCCAATAAAACTATTCCAGCATGTTACACTGATGTATTCATTTAATTTCCGAGTTCCACCCCAGTCATTGACCTCATGTTAACCTTCTGATCATAAAAATCCTCCCTCATGGTTTTTCACATGAAATATACACAAGCAGAATATAGCACAGAAAATATGATGTTTAAAAATATAATAAATTATTATTTTAAAGGCAACATTATCAGTGCATCCATCACTTTAATAAACCACTTGTCCTTATTGATATGGGTGGTGAGCTGGGTACTGTCTCAGTTCACTGTGCCCGTACAATTGATTAAACACAGGAAGAAGCTCTGGTGTGTTGTTGTATATTTTATGTTTTTTTTTTTTTCTTTTTTTTTTTTTTTTTTTTTTTTTTGTAAACTCTATGTTTATGCATTTCCCCAAAAAGCTCTACTTTTGTCTCATCTGTCCAGAGAACATTTTTTCAAAACGTTTTTGGCTTCCTCAGGTAGGTTTTGGCAAACTCCAGCCTGGCTTTTTTATGTCTCTGGGTCAGAAGTGGGTATCCTGGATATCCTACCATAGAGTCCCTTTTCATTCAAACGCCGACGGATAGTACAGGTTGATACTGTTGTACCCTTGGACTGCAGGAGAGCTTGAACCTATTTGGATGTTATTCTAGTTTCTTTATCCACCACCCGCACAATCTTTTGTTGAAATCTCTCATCCATTATTCCTTTCCGTTAGCCACAGTGCCATGGGCTTTACTCTATT
Source organism: Corythoichthys intestinalis (assembly GCF_030265065.1). NCBI lineage: Eukaryota > Metazoa > Chordata > Actinopteri > Syngnathiformes > Syngnathidae > Corythoichthys > Corythoichthys intestinalis. Next base: position 71,767,809 of record NC_080395.1, on the reverse strand, counting down.
AATGACACTGTGCACGGTTGACACAGGAACATTCAGGTCTTTGGAGATGGACTTGTAGCCTTGAGATTGCCCATGATTCCTCACAATTTTGCTTCTCAAGTCCTCAGACAGTTCTTTGGTCTCCTTTCTTTTCTCCATGCTCAATGTGGTACACAGAGGGACACAGAGAGAGACACACAAAGGTTGAGTCATCTTTAATCCATTTTAACTGGCTTCACGTGTGATTTAGTTATTGCCACCACCTGTTATGTGCCACAGGTAAGTAACAGGTGCTGTTAATTTCTCAAATTAGAGAAGAATCACATGATTTTGCAAAGGGTGCCAATACTTTTGTCCTGCCCATTTTTGGAGTTTTGTGTAAAATAAGAATGACTCTCTTTTGTGTTTTTTCATTGCAATTAAAATAGATGAAGTTAATACTACCAAAGCATTTGTAATTGCAATCATTTTCTGGGAGAAATTGAGCATTATCTGACAGAATTGCAGGGGTGCCAATACTTTTGGCCAGCACTGTATGTCTGCCAGGCAATTAAAAATTAATTAAATAATTAATAACAGGATTTGTAAGTAATCAATCGAATTAATCACATTTAAATTTCATATCTGCTCATGGTCCCCTAATAAAGACTTTGAATTCTAGCAAATTAAAATACAGTAGTGCATGGCTAATCAATTGAATATAGGCAGAAGAGAACATTAGAAATCTAATTTGTTATTGCACTATGATCAAAGTATCATTTTTTCCCAACAGCCCATATTTTGTATGGTATTTTCACGTCATTTTAAAGGATACAGCGTACAGTAAATATCGTACAGGAAAACACTCCATAAGCTATACTACGCTAGCACCACCCCCCGCTCGGATTTTCTTTAAGTTTTACAGAAATAAACAATATTCATTAGGGCTACCTTTGGCCAGGTTTAACTGGTATGTTGATACATGAGGCCAGAGTCTCTCTCTATATATATATTTTTAAAAAGGTATAAATCATATTGTCCCGTTAATAAAGCTTATGTGTCTAGACACAGCTCTGAATGGCCACAGCTGGATTTTTTAGGGAGATTTTATGGGTGAAACATGGTTATCTAACAAGGGTCATGACGCAGAAATCACAGACATCAAGGAGTGGTCGAGATTTTCTTTTTCATATATTTACCCTTTTAAACTTTTTTTTTTTCTTCAAATTTTTCTTTGTTTGGATAGATAATTTATCATCTAACAGATCGGAGAAAATGCGAAGGTAACAAAAAAAATACAATTAAGCGATAGTTATGAGGTAGATATCCGTGACTTTTTTACAAACACCATTTTTTTCATTGTGACGTAATTTGTTTAAAAGTTTAAAATATGCGAGTAAATATATACATATATATATATATTTTTTTTTAAACTAAATATTAGACATCAATTAATGATTCTAAGCCAAAAATGACATTTAGTATAATAAATATAATTAATTACCTTCGTTTTATGGCTAGGTTGAAACAAAAGCGGTTGCGCGACTTCTGTAAACGGGGGTTTCCAGGGTAAAACGGACAAATTAAAAATAGGTGGGGGGTTTAATGCACCATGAATCTGCTATGGCAGCATATAGACATATTGTTCTTTCAAACACAACAGTTGTTTTGGCTTAAAATAGAGCAGTTTCTTTTAAAGAGGAGTGCAAGAGCTGAAACTGCTTTTTCAGTCTTGTCTGTGTTTTCCGCGATATATGGCCATTTTTGGGTTCCAGTCCACCTCGGTTTGTGCACCATGAGTCCATATACTGTAGTCTTTTTTCACTATACAAATCCCAAGGATCAGAGGAGTGAATCTTTTACTTAACAAACAATTCAATTCATATCTTGATTCACAGTCGGGTGGCATTCGTTCATTCGCTGCTATCCCTCCCACTTCAAACAGATTCAACTTCTGTGGCTGTCAATCTTAGCGTATGAGTTAAATTCTAGGGCATTTCAGGTCATTCCCTGTTGATTTTTGGTCACTTCTTTTTGATTTGGAGGCATTTACAGGTCACTTTCTGTTGATTTTAGGTTACAGAACAGGAAGTGCCAGGGAATGTCCCCAAATGACTGGGAAGTGACTCAACAGCATCAGAAAGTGACCTGTAAATTACCTGTAAATTTGCTAAAATGAACAGGAAGTGACCTGTAAATCACCACAAAAACAGGACGTCTGCCTGTGAATGCCATTGACGGCACTAGATGTCCAATCTATTTTGACTGACCTCCCAGGCAAAATTGACTAGATGTCTAGCGCTGCCAATAGCAGCCAATAAAATGACACAGAACACTTTTCTAGTGGAAGGTTTTGGTACCAACCTGTTTGTTTCTTTTTTTTAAACAGTGATACGGTTGAATTAGGCCATGAAAAGGTCTACAAACCCAGCTCATCAATCAGCGTGGACCATTGACAGACCAATTGATTTATGGGATTATGTATTAATAACTGCGACAGAAAAACATGCTTGTCATTAAAGTGGATTGAAAATCAGATTAATTCCCATCTGCCCACTTCCAGTTAAATGTGCAGGATGATGCTTAATGTTGTGGAAAGTCTGCGATGATAATAATGATAAGGACTTGTAAGCAGTCTAATAGTTCCTTCTGCTTCAGATGACAGAGGGCTGTCCTATTTTTTTTACTATGTGTGTGTTGGTGTGTTATTGATTAGACGTAGAACCATAAAGTTGCTGTGTTATGCTTGCTGGTAGTAGCTAGTTTATGGCCTACAGGCTTTATCTGCCACAGAGTTGTACACTATAATTGCTTTGATTCTCACATCTTTCCAACAAGGGTGGATATTATTGTATTATTGTTGGCATGTGTATGTGAGAGGTCACATTCAAAGGTAGGCTATTTATCATCATTACTTTGTTGTAAATGGGATACAAAAAGTTGGCTTCAGGCTGAACGGTCAATATCAACCCATAGGGCAGTTTTGTATAAGGGATGTCCCTGATCCAAGGTTGTGATCGGAAATCAGGGGGGGAAAGATTTGATTTTGAAGCTGTATTTTTAGGGCCCGAGCACCAAGTGTGCGAGAGCCATATTGGAATGCAAAGGATTATTATTATTCTTTTTTCAGGGCAAATGAAAATGGCCAATTTGGAGGCCTGAACATGCACGAAAACTCACAAAAAAAAAAAAAAAAAATACATGCGGCTTTGCGTAAATTTCGATAATCTTGCGACGTTACGAAAAAAATTTAACAAAATGGCTCAGTGGCGCCCCCTCGAATTAAAAAAATAATAATTAAAAGGCCTCTCCATTTAGGTTTTATTAACATAGAGCAATGAAATTTGGGGAGTCGATACCTTGTGCAAAACTGCTCCGAAAAGTCTCTGCATCCATATTCCAAACCCAACAGGAAATTGGGTATTTTGGATTGAATGTGAAATTTTTATCGATTTTCAGGGTGCACATTTGAGACCTTGTCAACAAGGGAGTTAGTTGGATCGTCTTCAAAATTGGTGAGACTGTGCAGGAGACATATGAGATTTTAGGTTTTCAAAATGGTGCGTTTTCATTCATGGGTCTGACCTGGGTGGGGTGCCAAAGTGGGCCATTTTTTTAGGAAAATGACAAATTCAGTAAATGACTAATAACTCCATGATACAAGGTTCAATCTTTTTCATATCTGGCATGTATGTGAGGTATCTCAGCCTGAACACTGCATTGAAATATTCCCCATTAGGCCTGGCGCCCCTTGCTGGGAACAGGAAACGCCTTTTTTTTTTTTTTTTATTATTAGACAGGCTCCTCATGCAAGGGTAAAAAAATAATTTACCTCAAACCCACATCAAGGGAGCCTTGAGACATGTGTTCAGGTGCCTGAGTAAAAATATTGAGGTTGTATGACTTTATTTCTGATGACTTTATTTCTTTATTTCTGATCCCAAAAAACGAGATGAGTTTTGAGCAAGTTAGGTTCTGATGAGATGATGAGAGGGAGACGATTTGCCACAACCCTGACCTGCGTGCCGTCCGAGTTTGCGTGACGTCCGAGTTGCGCCAAAGTGCAAGGGCCCATTCAGTCCTTCTTGCAAGCCTAGTTTTTATTGTTATTTTTATTTTTAAGGGCGACAAAGCAACTAAATAAAGATGTACACGGTTAATGTCAAAATGAATAGAACGTTTCTTACTACGCAACACCATAAAACAAAATGGCGAAAGCAAATATAAACACTGCCAGTAAGAGGATGTTGTGGTAGCTGTCAAAGGATGCTAGCGGTAAGATTAAGAAGAGTATTTTTACATATATCTCGTTAATACATTGCCGAGGTATCAGATTGGTACTCTCAAAATCAGGTGAATCGGAGCCGAACACGGATGCAAAAATGTGTGATCGGCAAACCCTTATTTGGTATGTCTCCCTTCGCAGGATGCTACCGGTAAGATTAAGAAGAGTATTTTACATTTTCTCGTGAATACATCGCCAAGATATCAGATCGTTACTCTCCAAATCAGGTGAATCGGAACCAAACACAGGTGCAAAAATATGTGATCGGGACACCCTTATTTGGTATGTCTCCCTTAACATCGAATTTCTGTGCCATTTATCTACACTAGGGCCTAGGGCAAATTATCTCACTTTTGAATGGATGTAAAACATCCGAGTTGGCATAAATGGACTTAGTGACAAAATTTGCCGGAAGACACTGAATGACATCTGGCAAAAGTAATGATGTAACAATCACATGATTGGAAATCGGGCCGATTGCGCCATTTTTCAGAGGATCAGAATCGGGTGAAAAGAATCGGGTTTTTAATTGAATTTTTTTTTTTTTTTCTGCTTCATGCTCGTACAGCCTTTCACTCTTCCTCCAGCTGCTTTTCTTGGTCCGCAGGCAGCTGAAGTTTGCTTGTTAAAGTTAACAATGATTGACAGGCGTTGAAGCTTTGATCTTGCCAGACAAGCTTGGGAGCGCTACCTTCAGAGGCGCCAAATGTTATATTTATGACGGTCTTATGACGCCGTTGTCAAATGAAGTGTTACCTATTAACCCAAATAAATCAACAATTAAGCCGCAATGAACAATAAACCGCATGATTAAAAAATAAAAAAAAAGTAGCAGTTTATCGTCCGAATATTACAATACATTATAATTTGATTAATTTGTTCTATAGCCCAAAACCTATGCTAAATCCAATATTGCAGGTACAGTTACAAATACTGTAGCAATTACACATTGCAAAGCAAACAAATTATGAATCGGAATAATAATAATACAATAAATATAATCTAATGAATCGGTTGTGGTTGGCGTCGGCTACGGCGGACAGCAGCCATGTTGTGTTGCACAAGTTGTGAAATAAATTATTAAAAACCTGACGAAACTGGGAACTTCCTTGCCGATCGGTAGTCGGAGGAGGACTGTCAAGATCGTAGACATATTCCATCATTTCCATCTTAATTTCTAATGGTAGGCATCAACTTTTTCCATTTTTTTCACCACCTGCACACACTTTCTTGGCACCCATGTTGATTTATCTCACAAGAAAATCCGCTGTGCTACCGTCTTGAAGGAAAACAATTAAATTGCAATACTGTTGTAAATCGTCGTATTTTAAGCATGTCGTCGTATGTCAAGACGAATAACAAGTCAAATTTTTCGTTAGATGTCTAAAGGATTGTATGTCGATGCGATTGTATGTCGAGGTACCACTGTATTAAAAGTCAAAGGATGCCATAAAGGGGTTAATCACTGTGTACAGTATTGTGGCAGGCAACGTGGAGAAAAATGAGACAGTATTTTTGTTTCACACTTGCTGCTCTTGTACCTCATACAGCGCACGACCCCAAGAGACAGTGCCTTTATCAAAAAGAAAACACCAGAACATAACGGCAACCTCCCATCTCAGTCATTGCCACAACTACCCATGAACCATTGCGGGCGTAACACATAATAAATAACAGTCGTTACAGTATGAATATCCAGATGCAATGAATCCCTTAGTAATATTCCACAAAATCAGTGTTCATTTTGGCCGCCTCTTTTAATTTAGTCATAGTCTTAGTCTTTTTGACGATAATACTTTTTAGTCTTAGTTATATTTTAGTCATTTCCAAATGTGTTTGTCTTCGCCTAGTTTTCTTTAACGAAGACCAGTTTCATCTAGTTTTAGTCGACGTGTACTAAAAATGTTTTCATCTGTAAAATTTTAAAAATGTACTCCTAATATAAATAAATAAATAAAAGGTTTCCAACTACTTCAAAGGAACTTTGACAGACGAGCACAGTCGACAATTACTTAAAATGTTTTCGTCTGTAAACTTAAAAAGTTTTAGTCCATTAATGAATAAATGGTTTCTAACAATTTGAATGAACTTTGACAGACGAGCACATATTGTAGCATCTGCAAGGACAATGCCAACCTGGTGATAATGCAGACTCAGCAGGAAAACAGTACACTATTTTCAATTAATTAAACCCATCTGGACGCCACAAACTGTATGCGAAAAAAGTTGTTTAATTAAGAGGATGCTCGTTAATGCTATGCTAATGCTAAGTTGCATTTAGCCGTAATAAATCACACAGCATAGACCTTTATAGTGCGTATGACACCAAAAAGCTTGTTTAATTCATATTTCACGCGTTGTTTTATGCTCCTGATTTGAAATGGACTGATTGGATGTGTGTGGAAGCGATCGTTTTATATGTTCAATTTTTGAATCCCGCGCCATAAAAATGAGTTACTTCCGGCTCCAGTCTCGGGTTTAGGACGAATGCGAATGTGACGTCACCTGGGTCAGCATCTCACGATACAGCATTGCTTTATAGCATGCAGTTGGACTCAATTTCAGCTGATTTTGCGGATTAATTTGTTTATTCCTCGCATCACGCCAGCCAAACGGCTGCAGGCTTTTGTAGCTGCACCAGGGAGAGGCGTGTGAGCCTTTTTGGGTTTCAGAAAGTTCCCGTTTACCCCGAGATTGGGCAAAACAAGTCTGCGACAACTGTGGGACCATTGGACTTACGAGGAAATGAGTAAACATTGTGTTTTGTATTATGTCAAATACTGGGATCATGGCACACGTTTTAATACGAAGGTGGTTTGCATTTTTGGCTGACATGCTCCTTGTCCACCAAGAATGACACTCAGCCGACGACCGGCGGCTTGTCGCACATCCCCCCGCCGGGATAGCGCTATACTCGGCTTATTGCCCTCTTCGTGTGCCCGGTGTTCTGTCAAATTTCCCACCCTATCAGAAATTTCAACTTTGTGTTAAAAATGGCCGCAAATACAGCGAGTACAAAGTAAACACTACAAACTTTCTTTAAATAAAGGAATATTTAGTTACGTTTGATCATGGACGGACATGTAGAAAAGCTCTCCTCAGACACATCCTGCCATGTTAGCTGCACAACAACCGCACGCCGCTCTCACACTGTTGACGTCCTTCGCCAGGTAGTAATGCATTATTTTACGCCATATTCTTGTTGACCATGTGGCAGCTACGCGCTCCTCCAACGTCGGCCGGTTTGTCCGGCGGTTATTCTGCAGCTGCTTCCTCAGCAAATGAGCTCGCTTGCCCGCTGCTGATGAGCTGTAACTTGCTTGCCGCCGGGCGGGTTGGCGATCGGCGAAGACAATCGTCCTGGGTAGTGTTGTGTGATTTTTCGCTTCGAAAAGTGAAAATAAGACTTTGAGACGTCACTCGGTTCGGGTTAGCATGTCGGCTGGCTGTCACGCCTCTTGGTTTGTTTACATTCTCCGAAGCTGAGGCAGGGAAATGGCAAAAGCCTGACTAACTCCAGTGGCATAAAATACCATTCAGGAGAGGAAGAAGTTGCCAGTTTTGACCATTATGGAGTAATTTTGCCATGTCGTACTGAATAAATGCACTTTTAATATTTCATATTCCATTTAGCACTGTTATTTGTCATGACCATACTATTTATTTAGCAATTGGGGACAAACATACTATTTATTTAGCAATTGGGGACAAATACTTCGATAAAAAGAACATCATGTAAAAATATTGGAGGACAGAGACTGAAACAATGACATTTTGCAGCTCTCTTCGTCACATTTTCCTCATTCTGAATAGTTCCTCCTCAATGGGCTGAATTGTAAATCAGATTAAACCATGACCCTGCCGACGTCATCTACATGTTGGGGATGCCAGAGCCCTATAATGGTTGGCTTGGCTAACGACAAATTAAAAGACTAATTTCTCATCATCTGCGCTTTGCCAAATTGTTGTATATAGTCGAATTGTCTTGAAATATGCTTCTAATTCACATAATAATGCTATTTAAGACATTTTTTTATCCTGTCATAGGCACTTCGGGTTCTAAATATGGAAATCAAAACCGTCTGTTCTGATCTGATAATGTAATCATATTATAGTCTTACCGTTTGGAAAAAATATGTATTGTCCAAAGTGACTGAGGTCCAGTACCTTGTTGTTATTGTTGTTGTAATGCTACTAATACAGGTGAGGCATCAGCAGCAAAACTACAGTCAACCATCAAGATGTTCCGTAGAAGATCACAATCTCTGGTGATAAAGTGCATACCAGTTAGGGGTGAAACCAAGATGAAGCAGTTTGGACATCAAAGGAAAAAGCTCAGTGTAGCATCAATGCTCCTCTGCATCCAAAAGAGCTGATGAGTCATGTAATTAAGCCACAGAATGTCTGGACACGTACAATTGGAAGAATCACACAACACGTGAGGGACCTCAAAACTCATCAAGATTAGGAAATTTTCACTTGGTAGATACTTTATAATATATTTGGTATCAATTACACGGAAAACACTCAGGTGACTTGAAGTTCCGCTCTGAGACCCCCAATTTGGCCAAATTTCAAAATTGTCCTGTATGCATATGTGATACATCATTGGAAAGCAAAAGAAGAAGAAAAATTTTGAACAGGAGGGCATTGTTTTAAAAAACCTTTTTTTTTTTTTTTTTTTTTTTTAAACAGTGAAACCCTAATTGTAGGTGAGAGCATGAGAGAGCATGATTAAAGACGCCATGATTTTAAAGAGATATTATCGCATATTTACCTTGTTTCGATCCAAAAACTCCATGTAGCATTTATCGCGGAGTGTCAAGACACAGCTGTGAATGGCCACAGCCGGATTTGGTGGGATTTTATGGGTGAAACATTGTAATAAGATAAGAAAACAAATCTTACTATATTTCCAAACAAGCAAGAAGGTGCACAGCCTAGCTTGAGACACATCCTGAACTCCAGTGAGGAGGGAGAGGCGCAGCACATGTCACATGCAAGCCCGTCGACGGGTGCGGCAACAGGGTATGTTGTCCCGGGCCTCAGGACCATAGAGGCCCCTGAATGACCCTTAATTTATTTTACTTTGCATTCACATATTTCGTTTTGATTTAAATTATTGCCTGATTAAATATGATGTTCTACTCAGTATATACTTAAAAACTTTAATATATTAAATATTTCAAATACATATTTTTTCCTTTTTTTGCACAACACTCCCCCCTGCGGTTTAGCAGAGAATGGTTTGACCCCACGCTGGCGCACTCAAGGCTACACTACGTACGTGCCCCTTGACCAAAAGCCCGATTCGAGTCTGTCACCGGCCAGTTGTAGCCTATTTAGCTGCCAGTGACTAGCTGGAGGAAAGCGAGTCTTCAGTAAAATGAAAATGAAAAGGATAAAAAACTAACAACCTAGCCATGCTTTCCATTGAGCGTGAGCTTGCTCAAAAACTGGATTTCACTGATGTTATAAATGACTTTGGTGTCAAAAAATCTAGGCGCATCACTGTTTGCGGACTCGACAACCGCAGGGATGTGGAGGAGGCAGGCACAGGATGTTTAGTTATACTGTTTTGTTGCGTAGCAGGCAGGCATAGCACTCTCAGTTGTATTGTATTGTAGCCTACATGGGACAATCGATGGAAATTGTTTGTTTATTAGAGGCGTGCGAAATGTCCAGTTCTTAGATTATTCGCAATTCGGCCGTTGAAGATTCTAGAACGATCCAAATTCGGATTATTTAATTGTACCAGGTAAAGCAAGACTAAAACACAGTCAGCACGTTCATTGGTACGCAGTGAGGAACGAACCGAGAGTAAATATCATGTTCAACTCATGCAGCTAGATAAAAAAAAACAAGAATACCGGACTGCGGCCGACAGCTGCTACAAACAACGCTCAGTTGCTAGTTGCTACAAACATACGGCCACATAATGCTACTGTAGATAATGCTACTGTAGATATCATATACTGTATATATAGAACTAGATGCAAAATGACAGACAACGGCAGTGTTAGAAAATGTATCGAGAACTAGACGCGAAATGACAGACTTCCCGGCGTTACTAAACAGCCGCCATCTTAAAGCAGTAAATTGCTATGGAAGGCTCTGTTGTAGCAAGCCCAATTAACTTTTTATCTAAAATACTCCTAAATCGGCAAAATCTTGACTTGAATCTATCTTTAAATGATGAAACGGTTTTAAAACTTTGACACGTCGAAAGAAGACAGAAGGGAAATTATGGAATAATAACAGAATGGGGACGTGAGTATTTTATTGACTGTTTTGAACTTTTAACTTGACACTGAAATAGTAGTTTGGGTTAGCCTGAGAGGATTTTTGAACACTTTTGGAACTAATGTACGAAACATTAAAAAGGGGTGGGGTGTGCCTCAATAATCGATTTGTAATCGAATCGTCGCCTCTGAATCGTAATCGAATCGTTAGGTGCCCCAAGAGTTCCACCTGTATTGTTTATATTGTGTCACATCACATTACAGTCTGTTAAATTTAACTGTCCATCTCAAAATAAATAATTTCAAAATGTACACTGTCATTGCTTGCAAAGCATTAAAAGTACTGCGTATGTTATCATGATACAGTGCCTTGCAAAAGTATTCAGCCCCCTTGAATCTTGCAACCTTTCAGGCTTCAAACATAAAGATATGAAATTTAATTTTTTTGTCAAGAATCGACAACAAGTGGGACACAATCATGAAGTGGAACAACATTTATTGGATAATTTAAACTTTTTTAACAAATAAAAAACTGAAAAGTGTGGCGTGCAATATTATTCGGCCCCTTTACTTTCAGTGAAGCAAACTCACTCCAGAAGTTCAGTGAGGATCTCTGAATGATCCAATGTTGTCCTAAATGACCGATGATGATAAATAGAATCCACCTCTGTGTAATCAAGTCTCCGTATAAATGCACCTGCTCTGTGATAGTCTCAAGGTTCTGTTTAAAGTGCAGAGAGCATTATGAAAACCAAGGAACACACCAGGCAGGTCCGAGATACTGTTGTGGAGAAGTTTAAAGCCGGATTTGGATACAAAAAGATTTCCCAAGCTTTAAACATCTCAAGGAGCGCTGTGCAAGCCATCATATTGAAATGGAAGGAGCATCAGTCCACTGCAAATCTACCAAGACCCGACCGTCCTTCCAAACTTTCTTCTCAAACAAGGAGAAAACTGATCAGAGATGCAGCCAAGGGGCCCATGATCACTCTGGATGAACTGCAGAGATCTACAGCTGAGGTGGGAGAGTCTGTCCATAGGACAACAATCAGTCGTACACTGCACAAATCTGGCCTTTATGGAAGAGTGGCAAGAAGAAAGCCATTTCTCAAAGATATCCATAAAAAGTCTCGTTTAAAGTTTGCCACAAGCCACCTGGGAGACACACCAAACATGTGGAAGAAGGTGCTCTGGTCAGATGAAACCAAAATTGAACTTTTTGGCCACAATGCAAAACGATATGTTTGGCGTAAAAGCAACACAGCTCATCACCCTGAACACACCATCCCCACTGTCAAACATGGTGGTGGCAGCATCATGGTTTGGGCCTGCTTTTCTTCAGCAGGGACAGGGAAGATGGTTAAAATTGACAGGAAGATGGATGCAGCCAAATACAGGAACATTCTGGAAGAAAACCTGTTGGTATCTGCACAGGACCTGAGACTGGGACGGAGATTTATCTTCCAACAGGACAATGATCCAAAACATAAAGCCAAATCTACAATGGAATGGTTCAAAAATAAACATATCCAGGTGTTAGAATGGCCAAGTCAAAGTCCAGACCTGAATCCAATCGAGAATCTGTGGAAAGAGCTGAAGACTGCTGTTCACAAACACTCTCCATCCAACCTCACTGAGCTCGAGCTGTTTTGCAAGGAAGAATGGGCAAGAATGTCAGTCTCTCGATGTGCAAAACTGATAGAAACATACCCCAAGCGACTTGCAGCTGTAATTGGAGCAAAAGGTGGCGCTACAAAGTATTAACGCAAGGGGGCCGAATAATATTGCACGCCCCACTTTTCAGTTTTTTATTCGTTAAAAAAGTTTAAATTATCCAATAAATTTTGTTCCACTTCACGATTGTGTCCCACTTGTTGTTGATTCTTGACAAAAAATTAAAATTTTATATCTTTATGTTTGAAGCCTGAAATGTGGCGAAAGGTTGCAAGGTTCAAGGGGGCCGAATACTTTTGCAAGGCACTGTAAGCCGTTGTCAGGGTTGGGGTGGAATGGAGGGGCCCTATAATGGTCTCTTGTCCCGGGCCCCTGCAAATCTGTTGACAGCCCTGGTCACATGAGAGACACGACCCAAACACTGCCACGATGCAAGCTAATGTACTCCACGTGCAATATGAAAGTGTCGCACTTTGTGAACATATGACAGAAACTATGTCGCATTTTCGTCTCGTCAAACAAAAACTGGCATTCGTCTCGTTATGTTCAAGTCTTCCAAGCCACGTTTTTAGCTCGTCATTATCACGTCGATATCATGAAAAATTGGTAATCGACGAAATATTTTCGTTTTGGTCATATTGTTAGTACTGTTGTTTTCATTTGACGAAAACAACACTAAGGAAAACACAGACAAGGCTAAAAAAGCCGTTTCTGCTCTTGCATCCCTCTTTAAAATAAGCTGCGGTATTGTATAAGCCTAAAGAACTTTTGTGTTTGATAGAACAATATGCCTTTATGCTGCCATAGCAGATTCATGGGGCAATCAGACCCCAAACTATTTTCAATTTGTCCGTTTTACCCTGGAAACCCCCGTTTACAGACGTCTCACAACCACTTTTGTTTCAACCTAGCCATAAAAAGGTAAATAATCGTATTTATTATTCGAAATGTCTGTCACTTTTAGCTTAGAATCATTCATTGATGTTTAATATTTAGTTTAAAAAAAAAAAAAAAAGTGGAAATATACAAAAATGAAAATCTCGACTCCTTGATGTCTGCGATTTCTGCATCGCGACCCTTGTTATAGTACCATGTTTCACCCATAAAATGCCCCAAAAATTAGGCTTTGGCCATTCACAGCTGTGTCTTGACACTTGGTGATACATGCCACATGCAGTTTTTGGATCAAAAAGACGTAAGTATGCGATAATATCTCGTTAAAGTCATGGCGTCTTTAATTATGCTCTCGCGTGCTCTAACCTCCAGTTAAGGGTTTTACTGATTAAATTTTTTTTTCTTCCCCAAGAAGATTCAGATTTTAAGCTTTCCAATGATGTATCACACATGCATAAAGTTATACTTGTCAAGTTGTACGGTTTCAGCGTAACTTGTACAAGTGAGCACTGATTTTTAAATGTGTACGCCGTACGTTCAAAATCTGTACGTTTTTCGTGCATTACGTTTTTTTTTTCTCCGTTCGGATTTTGTCACCGTTTCGGCAACGAGACAATGTTACGATGTTAATGTTAATGTTAATGTTAATGATGTTAATTACGATGCGTTACTACATTGGTTGAATTACGCGAGAAAAGTCAGGGACACTGAGTGAGAAGAGTGTTTGTTTTGACGCTGTAGCAAACTTGATGCTAGGCTAGGTGGCTCCAATATTTATTTCCTGACTGTAGCCGCCAGCCTACAATCTAAGCCTAGCTATCACACGCTTTTAGAACTACATGTGAAATGACAGACGGCGGCGTTAATAAACAGCCGCCATTTTGAAGCAGTAGACTTTTCAGAAAGTCTCTGTTGTAGTGAAACTTCCTAGCGAACTTAAGTAACTTTTTATCTAAAATACTCCTAAAAAACTCTGGCAAAATCTTGACTTGAATCTATCGTTAAATGATGAAACAGTTTTAAAACTTTAACATGTCGAAAGTAGACAGAAGGGAACTAATGCAAAAACGGTAGCAATTTTACAACTTTAACAGTTGATTCAAAATATTAAACGATTTCCAAACATAGCAAAGGTTACTATGTTTTTTTTTTTTTTTTTTAATGAAAAAAAACGTGAAAGGTAACACCAGTTACTTTGCCAAGTAACTAATTACTTTTACCTTCAGGTAACTGAGTTACTAACTCAATTACTTTTTGGCAGAAGTAATATTTTTAAAAGTAAGATTAACAACACTGGTCATAAAGATGAAGTCTGCAGAATGAGAAGTGACGAAAGCGGAGATTTCATTCTGTCAATTTGTTGCCGAACACAATATGCCAACAACTATTGCTGATCGCTTCTCAGAATTAGCAAAAGAAATTTTCCCTGACTCAAACATTTCATTGGTAGGTTAATTTTATCAATTGACCTTTTTAATTTATATTGGACACACTAACTACCTTCAAGTCAAACTGAATTACGAGCTGAAGTGCCATGAAGTGCAGCCATCAAGACATGATAAAAATTGCCAACATACAATTATAACAAAAGTCACTGTTAAATTTAGTAATCATGATGTAGCTGAAGATATTGATTGTTCTTTGATTGCACCAGGTTATATGTTACAATATTACCAATAAATTCATATTATTTTAAAATTGAGTTTTATTTTTGTTACAAATTGTACACTATATACAACGTTGTAAGATTAGTTACCAATTTGTAAGGCCATACGTCACTATTGGTAAGATTGCCAACCGCCTCGGGTTGACAGGTATGATATAGGACAGGGGTCATGAATTTAAAATCCTCTGGGTCCGAAATTAAAAAATTACAACAATCTCGGGTCCGGAAATATTTTGAATGCTTCTTTTTTTCCAAAAAATACAAACGTATCTTTACATGGCCATGCTTATAATTACAACATTCAAAAATGTAAATAAAATATAAAAGGTGCATAAAACTAAAAAAGTGCTTTGACTGAATCATTAAATAGCAACATAAGAGCATGTTCAAGACTTCTTTTTTAATTGTGGATGCTGACAGGGGGATTTTCATTTTTTGACGGACCTCTTCTTTTTGCTTTCCATCAAACAAAGTTTCAGCAACTGCACTCATACAGTCTTTGACAATCAGTGCGTCACTGAAAGACTTTTTGTTTTCACCCAATATCCACGCTATTCTGAGGGAGCATTCATTTGCGCGTTGCTGTGCAGTGAATGAATGAACCATGAGCCTTGAGGTGCGATCATATTGAGCCCTTAATTCCGCTATTTTTTGAGAACGGATGGCAGAGTTCATAGGGAAACTTTGCAAAAAAAGCTGCGTGCTTCGTCTCATAGTGCCTTTTCAAAGTGCTGCTTTTTACAAGCGCTACCGTCTCTGAACAGATTAGGCATAGCGTTCTTGTGCTGCCACCAGGTAAAATGAACAAAAATGTGTTGGTCCACTCCTCCTTAAACACTCTGTTTTCTGCATCAATCTTGCGTAGTTTTGAGCACGCCATTTGCCGTACCTTTTCGGCTCTTCCTCCAACTTCATTCGGCTCAGTTTTTGGCTGTCTCTCCGCGGAGTCTGGAAAGTGAGTGTGAGACATGCTGTTCTAAAAATAACTTTCAAATGCTTCACTCCAATTGGCTGGCTCACGGGCGTCACCGCTAAGGTTTTTTGTTTGTGCCAACCTCGACTCTGCAAACCCGAAAAAAAAAAGATTTTCGTTGTTGCATCGTGTATTAGTCCGGACAGCTTGAGATCCGGTCCAGACGGCTTGGGGGTCTGGAACCGGACCGAGGTCCGCGGTTCCGTGACCTCTTATATAAGACAATTTAGAAATTTGGCCAAATTGGGGGTCTCAGAGCAGAACTTGAAGTCACCTGAGTGTTTTCCGCCATATATATATATATTTAATGCATTTATGGATCACGTAAAATATTTTGACATACAGTGCTGCTCAAAAGTTTGTGAACCCCCTCAACATTTTGGAATTTTCTATTATTTCAACCTGATTTCCTAATCAATCAATTCAGTAGTTTTTTTTTTGTTTTTTTAACAGTTGTGTTGTCGAGACTAAATTAAAAAGAGTTTTCATCAACTGATGTAGGTGCAAAATTGAACTGTTTGGTCACAACCAAAACCGCCATGTCTGGCGAAAAGTCAACACTGCATACCACCAAAAGAACCTTCTCCCAACAGTGAAGCATGGAGGTGGGAATGTCAAGATCTGGGCTTGCTTTTCATCCTCAGGACCTGGACAACTCCACATAGTCCAGGGAATCATGAATTCTGAGGAATATTGTCAAATCCTAGAACATAACCTGACGCCATCTGTTTTGAAGTTAAAGCTTGGCAGAAGGTGGATCATGCAACATGATAATGATCCAAAGCATTCCAGCAATACAACCAAGGAATGGCTGAAAAAGAAGAAGATTCGTGTTCTGGACTGGCCCAGTCAAAGTCCTGACCTAAATCCCATTGAAATGCTGTGGCGGGACCTGAAGCGAGCAGTTCATGCCAGACGCCCATCAAACCTCTCTCAACTGACTGCGTTCTGCAAGGAAGAATGGGCAAAAATCCCCCAAAGTAGATGTGAGAGGCTGATTAGTCACTACAGAAACCGTTTGGTTGAGGTAATCTCTGCAAAAGGAGGCGCAATATCCTATTAACTGAAGGGGTTCACATACTTTTGCACACATGATATCTGAGTTTTTCTTAAATCAACCACTTTTGTTAAATAAAGAATGACAATATAACTATTTCTTTTGTTTCAGTCCATTATTTGGAATGTCAGTATTGTGGATTTGGGTATAACTTAACATTTAATAAGGTTATTTTAGTTTTTTTTACAAAAAATCTGACCATCGCTGTGGGGTTCACAAACTTTCGAGCAGCACTGTAGCTCGATGGTGAAGTAAATGAAGATGTGGTATTGTGCGAAAGGCGAGCCAGAACGCAAGGGTTCTAGGTGAGGTCACCTGGGCCACTTTTTGAGCCCGTCTGAAAAATACTGCTAAATGACGAGACCAAAAAGTGTTTCATGTGTTCAAGTGACTCAGGATTCAGCACCAAATTCCTCTGCGTGTGCACATTTTCAGCACTAACATATTTCATGCACTGTATTCACAAACAAATCATCAAAATGACTGCACAGTCCCTTTAAGAGTTCTTTGCTGCTTTTAAAGTCCAAGCGATTTTATAGAATGATGATACAAAAGTAGTTTTAGTTCAGCTGTACAAAAGTTTCTTGTATTTTCCACGTGAGTGTGTACTCAACTGCAAGTCTCTATCTGTAACCATCACTGTTGTATAATAGGGTGGAGGAAGGAATGCATTACATAATCCAAACCCTATGCAAAGTAAGCATGTGTGTGCGTGAGTGGGTGTGTTCATCCATGTGTGTGTTGGAGGAGGTCATTGTAAAACAGCCGTTGTGGTGTTTCAATTAACAAAATTCTTGTCCTAGTGTTGTGTGAAGCCAGTAATGCATGAAAGATTAAAAAGCATAGACACTGCAGTCTTCGTCAAAGGAGAGACTGGTTTCTCGGCGTTAATGTCACTAAAGTAACATTACATGGGAATTTAGCAGGATATAAGTCTGAAAGGGACTTATTCTGTATGTGCGCCGGCAACCACTTCGTTTTCATGTAAATTGTCCAATGACGATTAAGCAGTGTTTCTCAATTTGTTTCTGTGTTTGACCATTTGATACTGAATTTTTTTTTAAATAAAATCAATAAATAATAATACATTCAAATTCATTAGCAACATTAACTCATGCGGACAATATGCCAAACAATTTGACCAAAAAAACTAAAATTAATAGAACAAAAACAACAGTGTCATTCCACAGAGGGACAGTTTGTATTTTTTCTGCAGGCAGTATCGGCTCCTTTGCAATAGTGTGGGGTATTTGCACTGAACAACTTGGTATGCCACCTTATATGATGCCAACAGTGCTCGCAGGTTTACTGATGTAACACTGACAAAGCCAGATAACTGTTGGCAATATTCGGGCCCTTTTCGCAGAAAAAAAAAATCAAGCGACTTATCAAAGTGATTGTGGTCTAATGTCTTTAAGTGACGTCTTAATTGATTTGGCTTCCTGCTGTCCGCTGCAAACAATTTTAGACACAGTAAAAGGACTGGTCTTTCCTCATCTCCCTTCATCATATTCATCATTCATATTCATCATATTTCCTCATCTTAGCTCTTCGTATCACCAGTGCTCTTTGCTGTGTGCTTTTGATTGGCACTCTGAAAAGGAGAGCACCACTGCCACCCATTTAGTGGATTTGCAATTACACTTTATTCTAGTAAGGCCGCAGCCCAGGATTGAACTCTAGATCTCAGAACGGTGAGGCGGATTTGCTAACCCTACTCCCACCAGGCCGCCATGTTCAAGCATCATTTTTTTTTTTTTTTTTTTTTTTTAATACAAACCAACAAAATGAGTTTGCAGGACCTTCAAACTTTATACTTCAGTAGAATTACTTTTTTTCATCAATACTCACAAAACTACAATCTGTAGTTCTAAACATGACATAAGAGGATTTGATGCCGATGTAAGCTTCTATATTAAGGAGGACAAAGGTGCAGATGATTGAAAGCACATCACAAACATACCCAGTACAGTGGGGAGAACAAATATTTGATACACTGCCAATGGGAAAATCCATTGGCAGTGTATCAAATATTTGTTCTCCCCACTGTACATACACAGAAGGAATGGCTGAATACACCTGACATGTCCTATCCATGTCAGGCTCAAACACTGATGAATTTTCAGACTTAATTGCAACCCTAACTGTTTCAAGAAATCTGTTCACTTTTGTTTATGTCTTTCCTATCAAAGAATCGCCACGCGCACACACACACACACGCACACCCACACACACACACACAGTATTTTTTATTTAAAAAATGATTCATCTGCATCAATAATTAGTCATATTTTTTGTTGTCTGTGCGTGCTAGGTGAATCAGGAGAATGTGGTAAAGGTGGGCCACAGACAAGTGGTCAACATGATCCGGCAGGGTGGGAATCGCCTCTTGATCAAGGTGGTGACAGTAAGCCGGAATCTGGACCCTGAGGACACAGCACGTAAAAAAGGTACAATTCTATCAAATATATACTGTGGCAGGAAATCATTATTGAGTCTATTAAAAACTTTAGTTGTGTCAAACTAACATTGTTATTGATATAGAATTGTGAATCACTTCAAACATTTAATACCTCCTGATACCTATGGTTGGGAAATAGTCACATTCCAAATCAAAGGAGCCTCCATGGTTTTAAAAAAGAAATGTCTAAATAATTGTTATTTTATTATGAACATTAGTATGAAACAGTATCTGAACCTTTAGGAATTTCTCAGATTTCTGAATAAAATCACCATCAAATGTGATCTGATCTTTGTCAAAAGTTCACAAAGATGAAAAAACAGTGTGTGCTTTAATTAAAACCACCCAAACATTTATCGGTTTTCATATTTGAATGAGTATGTATATGTCAAAATTATCGGATTAACGGGCGGTAATAAATTTTTTAAATTAATCACGTTGAAATATTTGACGCATTTAACGCCAATGCCCCGCTCAAACAGAATAAAATGACAGCACAGTGTAATGTCAACTTGTTACTTGTGTTTTTCAGTGTTTTGTTGCCCTCTGCTGGCGCTTGGGTGCGACTGATTTTATGGGTTTCAGCACCACATGAGCATTGTGTAATCATTGACATCAACAATGGCGAGCTACTAGTTTTTTGTTTGTTTTTTTTGATTGAAAATTTTACAAATTTTATTAAAACAAAAAACATTAAGAGGGGTTTTAAAATAAAATTTCTATGACTTGTACTAACATTTATTTTTTAAGAACTACAAGTCTTTCTACCCATGGATCGCTTTAACAGAATGTTAATAATGTTAATGCCATCTTGTTGATTTATTGTTATAATAAACAAATACAGTTATTTATGTACCGTATGTTGAATGTATATATCCGTCTTGTGTCTTATCTTTCCATTCCAACAAGAATTTATAGAAAAATATGGCATATTTTATAGATGGTTTGAATTGCGATTAATTACGATTAATTCATTTTTAAGCTGTGATTAACTGGATTAAAAATTGTAATCGTTTGACAGCCCTAATATATATACAGTATATATATATATATATATATATATATATATATATATATATACATATACTGTATGTCTCCACTTAATTGTCGCAACAATAAGAAAACAACAAACAAAATAACAGCAGACTGCCGCCACATTTGACCGCAAACTTTTGCTTCTCGCCCGTCTCCCCCTCGCTTCCTACTACTCACAGCTCTCTAGTCCCAGCGTCTCTTAAAGGGACCCTGAATAGTGTCTTCTTTTGAGCTTTTTGTTGACAAAGGTATCGAACACACGTCTTGCTGACAACTGTTTCTTTAATCACACATGGCGCTTGTAATGATATGAGCAAATCATATTTGCATGTTTGATTAGTGATGTCTGCGAGTGACAGCACACGGAAGTTGGAGCATACGCAGGGAGCGAGTCAGCCAGCTGACAGAAAGCCCGCGAGTGTACAGCAAATATAGTTGCTTCATGTCTGTTCTGTAATAATAAAAGATCTGGTAGTACAAAACGTCAACTCTTTCAGCAAGTTGTATTGTTCCAGAAACCCACAAATACAAATCAACACATGGTGTCAGATTTGGTCTGGAAGAGAAGAGGACGTTAATAAGAAGTAGAACGGCAGATTCCACGGAGGAATGTGAAAGTGTGCTATCCCCTGGCAGACAAACGATGTTAACTACTAACTTTCGAGAAAAGTGCAAAAAGCAAAAATGGAAGCTCTACATCTGCCTGCAGCTCTTCAGCTAACAGGTAATGTGGCTGAAAACTGTAAGAGATTCAAGCAGCGTTTTGAACTGTATTTGGCTGCAATTGGAGCTGATGAGAAGAGCGCTAAGATGAAAGCATCTCTGTTTTTGCATGTCGTGGGAGATGAAGCACTGGAAGTGTACAGCAATTTCACATTTGCTGCTGAAGCTGATAAAATGAAGCTGTCAAAGATAATTGAAAAGTTTGAGGCTTACTGCATTCCAAAACGCAATGTGACGTTTGAGAGGCACATATTCTTCACTTGTGTGCAGAAAGTAGAAGAAAATATTGATCAATATGTAAATGAGCTGAGAAACAGAGCAAAGACATGTGAGTTCGGTGAATTGACAGAATCACTGATAAAGGACAGAATTGTGTGTGGCATCACAGATAATAGCTTGAGAGAGAGGCTGCTCAGAGAGTTAGATCTGGACTTGGAGAAAGCTCTAGCACTGTGTAGAGCTGCAGAGACTGTAAAATCACAAGCTAAAGAGTTGTTAAATGATGCTGCTTGCCATGTGGATGCAGTGAAAAAACACACACTTGGTTTCCACAAAAATAAGACCGCAGGCGTGACAACCGGACTTCCAAACAAAAATAGAATGTCCAGTCAGAAATCTTGTTGTCACTGTGGTACGCATCACCCTCCGAAGCAGTGTCCTGCCTATGGAAAAAAAACTCCAATAAATGCAATAAAGATAATCACTATGCTCGTTGCTGCAAAAACAATGCACAGAAAGGAAAAGTAGATGCGGTAGATGATCATGATGGAAAAGAAGAGTTCTACGTGGATGCTGTAAATGATCAAAAGGGAGAAAAAGATTGGATCACAACACTGAAAGTGAATGATTTACATTTGCAATTCAAATTGGATACTGGAGCCAATGTAAATGTAATGTCAGAGACTGATTTCATGAAAATAAGGCCCAGACCAAAAATACATAGAGCAAATCTGAAAGTGACTGCATATGCAGGTGCAGACATACCAAAAACGGAAAATGCATTGTGAATGTGACACACAAAAATATAGTGCACAAACTATCATTCATCATAGTTCCTAGGGATGTGCAGGCCATACTAGGATTGTCAGCGTGTGAAAGACTACACCTGGTGAAGAGAGTGTTTGTCGTGGGCAGGCAAAAAGAGACTGTATATGAGCAACTTATGGAGGAGTACAAAGACCTGTTTCAGGGTTTAGGCTGCCTACCAGGAGAACACACTATTAGAGTTGACAAAAGTGTGCCACCAGTCATACATCCTTGCAGAAAGGTCCCGTTCGCTCTGCAAAAGCAACTGAAAGCTGAATTGGACAACATGGAGAGCCTGAACGTGATAAAGAAAATAGATGAGCCAATTGAGTGGGTGAGTTCCCTTGTAGTTGTGGACAAAAAGAATGGAAAACTCAGAATTTGCCTGGATCCTAGAGATCTAAACAGAGCTATTAAGAGAGAACACTTCAAGCTACCTACTCGTGAAGACATTATGGCTCAGTTTGCAAATGCAAAATATTTTAGCAAACTGGATGCTTCTTCTGGCTTTTGGCAAATGAAACTGGACGAGCCAAGTTCCAAATTATGTACTTTTAACAGCCCTTTTGGAAGGTATAGGTTCCTGAGATTACTGTTTGGCATTGCTTCAGCCCCGGACGTATATCACAAAACAATCAACATGATTTACGAGCACGTGGAAGGAGTTGATACATCGATGGATGACATCATAATTTGGGGTGCCACCAAAGCTCAGCATGATGAGAGACTCAAAGCCGTGCTAAAAGCTACAATACACGCAAACCTGAAGCTGAATAAAGACAAATGTCAGCTGGGTGTGTCAGAATTAACTTTCGTGGGAGATATCCTGAGAAGTGCTGGTATCAGACCAGACCCACGAAAGGTGTCTGCTATCGAAAATATGCCAAGGCCACAATGCAAAAAAGATGTGCAAAGGTTTAATGGGATGATTACATTCATGGGAAAATTCATACCCAACCTGTCGGAGAAAATGGCCCCAATGAGACAACTAACGGAGAAAAACATTGAATGGCAATGGAACCATGAGCATGAAAATGCATGGAATGACCTAAGGAAACTGCTCACAGTTGAACCGGTCCTGAAATTCTATGATCCGGAAATATCATCGGATGCGTGACAGAGTGGGCTCTGTGCAGTTCTCCTGCAAAAGCATGAGGACTGGCAACCCGTAGCATACGCATCACACTCGATGACAGATCCGGAAACGCGCAATGCACAAATTGAAAAAGAACTGCTCAGCATCACATATGCCTGTGAAAGATTTCATCAATTTGTGTCAGGACAAGAAATCAGCGTGGAGACTGATCACAAGCCCCCGATTACGTTGTTTCAAAAGCCACTAAATGATTGTCCACTTCGTATCCAACGAATGATGATTAAACTTCAACGCTACTCACTGAAAGTTGCATATACCCCAGGTAAACTGATGTATACAGCTGATACGCTATCCAGAGCTGTTGACCCAAAGGAGCGTTCCAAGACTAAGCTGCATGAAGATGTGCATGCTTATGTACATATGATCACAAGTGCACTGCCAGTAGCAGATGCGAAAATGGAGCTCGTACGGACTGAGAAAATCAAAGATTGCAGCTAATAATCAGAATTGGAAGGCCTGACAAGAAACAAAATTTCTCACCTGACATAGCGGAGTATTGGAACTACAGGGCTGAACTATCTGAGGTCAGTGACATCATTTACAAAGGCAGCAAAATTGTAATTCCAAAGAGCCTGAGAAAGGAAATGGTCAAAAGGATTCATGAAGGACATCTGGGAATTGAAAAGTGCAAGAAAAGAGCACGACAACTGATGTTCTGGCCTGGAATGAATCAAGATGTCACAAATGAAGTGTCAAAAAGCACAATATGCCTCAAACATCAAGCAAGTCAACCTGCAGAACCACAACACCCGCACGAAGCACCGGACAGACAATATCAGAAGGTGGGTGCTGATCTGTTTTCATGTCAAGGTAAAGACTATCTTATCTTATCTTATTGTCACAGACTATTACTCCCTGTATCCTGAGGTCTGTAGGCTGCATTCCACCACAGCAGATGCTGTGATAACTTACATGAAAGCCATTCTCTAGGAACGGGATCGCTAACCAGATTTTTTCAGATAATGGCCCACAATTTTCCAGCGACAAGTTCCGATCCTTTGCCAAGGAATGGGATTTTGAGCACGTAACATCTAGTCCACACTTTCCACAGTCCAATGGCTTAGTGGAAAGTTCTGTCAAAATGGTGAAACAGCTGCTCCACAAAGCAGCTGACAGTGGTACGGATTTCTACCGGAACCTACTGGTGTACCGCACTACGCCGCTTGAGTGTTGTATGTCCCCAGCCCAGCTCCTCATGGGACGCATGCTGAGATCCAACTTGCCCTTTCTTAAAAAGCTGCTCAAAACGGAGGGAGAATGTGAGGATGCTCAAAGAACTACAGAAACAAAAACAAAAGTTCTACCATGACAGAGGAACCCGTAACCTACTTGAGCTACAAACTGGGGACCCGGTGTGGTTCAAAGACAAATCCAACAAATGGTCACAAAGAGGGACTGTCTTGAGTCAGGTCCAACCAAGATCATACACTGTTCAGACAGAGGACGGCACTGTTCTATGCAGGAACCGCCGAGACCTTCTCAAGGAACCAGCTATAGCAAGTCCTGTAGCAGAGACTGTTGAAGTAGCTCACGCAGTTGAAAGTCCATCCTTTGAGACAGCTCAGAATCAAGAACAACCGATCAGGAAGTCCTCAAGGAAGGTGAAACCACCTGAGAGACTGATTGAGAACATTTAGTGTTGTATGTAGCATTTTGCGTTCCAGCACCTTATGATTTACAAATTAAGCACTGACAGCTGGTAACGTTACTGTTTACATTGACTGACGCTGGGCTGCTAACACCACAGTAATGGTAGCAAACCACTTGAGGTCGACTTACATAAATCTCTACTCGGATTCGTCAAGAGGCACATGCCAGATTGCAGTCATTAACAAATTATTGATTTTTTCTGTGCAGCCCGGTAGTAAATGCGCCACGGACCAGTACCGGTCCCAGGCCCGGTGGTTGGGAACCCCTGGTTTAATTAACCCAAGAATCACAGAATGTTCTTGCCTCACCTATCTTCACTTCATGACTGTTAACTGATGGTAACTACTGTATTTCTGTATGACCCTCAGCTCCTCCACCACCAAAGAGAGCTCCAACTACTGCTCTGTCCATGCGCTCCAAGTCAATGACGTCTGAATTAGAGGAACTCGGTAAGATCATGCTCCTCTATATGCAATCGTTCAAAAGTTTGGGGTCGTTTACCAAGACAATTTTGTGTTTTCCATTGAATGTCACACTTTTTAAGTTAAAATGAATTACAAAATGAAAATATAGTCAAGATATTGACAAGGTCAAAAAAGTGTTTTTTATTTTTAATAAAAATGTTCTCCTTCAAAAAAAAAAAGCTCTATTTGCAGCAATTACAGCATTCTAGACCGTTAGCATTCCAGCTGGTAATTGGTTAAGATAATTAGGAGAAATGTAAACGTGAAAGTGTTTGCCATGCTTCAAGAAACCCCACCCTTGAACTGGATTGGCTTGATGTGCGCTTCTTACTTACTCAAAGAGAGTTGCAACGCTCTCTGATCTGACCGTGCGTGGTCACGTGGTTCATGTAGGCGTGCATAGTTCCAAGCACAAGGAGCGCTGTAATGGTTTTCGATGGAACTGGCAGCCATGATTGCGACATTTATGGTCAAAATAGATCAAATCACGCATCTAAGTACTTGTTTGATGATGTCATTGCCCTACAATACTGTATATTTGTAAGCGCTAGTTTTACATTTGGAGTGGTAAGGTGACGACTGAAAACTGTAAATTTTTAGGGAGAATGGAACTTTCCCATGTTCAAGTTTGTGTTAGCATTTAGTATGGGAAATTGACTTTTACATCGAAATGCGAGAATATTTCACAACTGTTTTTCTGGAGAATGTTGATTTCCTTGATTCACTTACCTGTGGTAATATATTCATTTACTTACCTGTGATGATATATCAAATAATAACAATTCATGACCCTTTTATGAAGAAAATGATGTATTTTTTCGAACAGTTAATGAAATTGGTGTCATTATTCACTGTTTACACCTAACATTTTTAGATCTGTGGGCTGTGAAGCATTTTGTAGCATTTTGCAGCATTTTGATGCAACAATCTGTCCAAAAAGGGCTACCTTATGTATGATTTCTCCAAGGAAAAATAGAAAAATGGAATGGAAAAATGGATGGCAATGGCCCGCCGTGAAAACATGAAATTAAAAGGTTTTTTTATTTGTTTTTTGCTGATTTAAAAGGGTCTCAGTGGCCACAGCCACCAGTCGTAGCCAGCAGTCACCAGCAGCGGTCCACAGCACATGTGCATCATGAAAATGTCACCCTGGGGGGGGCAACCGGGTATGTTGCCCTGGGCCTCAGGACCATAAGGGCCCCTGAATGACCCTTAATTTATTTTACATTCACGTGTTTTTTTATTTAAATCATTGTCTGATTAAATATTATGTTATACTCGATATATACTTAAAAACAAACATATTAAAAAATTAAAATATATATATGTTTTCCTTTTCTGCACAACATAAACATTTAGAAAAATACCAACGCTCCACCATATCACAAGGCAGGCTTAACAACCTAGCCATTGTTCCCAAACTGCACTTTTGTCACACCAGCGTGTGAGGGTTCTTTTATACCAACGTTTTTGTCTGTTTCCACTGTTAGAAAATCACACCATTAGAGACCTTAACAAATTCTTTTTTTTATTTCAAAACAAAAAAAACAATATTCAAGAAAAAACAAAAAACTAAAACTGACTAGCAGTGACTAAACAGCTGGTTTAAAAAAAAAAAGTACTAAAAAGTTCCAAAGCAACTCGTTAAAAGCATCCAGAATCGTACTTGGTGATCATCGTTGAAATATTTTGGCCAGACAGCGGAGGGGGGGGCAATCATGCGGTGTCTCTCCTCGCGGCCCGTGGCGTCCCTTGCCGCTGCTTGTCCTCCTGATTGTGGCTGCGTACTAGGTGAAGGGAAGAACGCCCCTAGCCACGTGATGGCCACAATACCTGTGCGTACTATACGCCGCTGCGCTTTGCTTGATAGCGTCCCTTTACTTAGCTTGGTGGAGGCTTTGATCAAGTCTCTATCCTGATCTCGTGCCGCTCTTCAGCGTCCACTTGATTGTGGCTGCGTCCTCGGGGGAAGAACGCCTTTAGCTATGCGATCGCCACAATAAACGGACTATGCGCCGCTGCAGTTTGCTTGATCACGCCCCATTACTTAGCTGGGTAGAGGCGTTGATCCAGTCTCTTTCTTTCTACGTCTTCGCGCTGCTCTGCCGCTTCCTCCCGGGGTCGCACCTCTGCCCGATTGCCTCCTAGCCACTCCGGTCCTTCCTTGTGTACGTGCGAGCGTCTTCACGTATGTCCTGACCAGGTACGCAGGCTAGTTTTTCCCCCTTTCCACCTGCGTGTATTTGTCCTTATAAAGGGCACTGGCCAATCGCGAGTGATGGTGGTTTGTGGTCCTTTAAGTTCCCTTTTTTGACAGCTGCCAATAATTAAGTCCAATCAACAAAACCCATGAAACAACAAAAACATTCATAAAAAATAATGGCAAACACACACAAAAAAAGGCTAAATTAAGCACAGCAATCAAAATCAAAATGGCAACATATTCAAAGCAGGAAGTGTCAGTCTGACATTATATGGTAAGTTGCGGTGCTCTCAACTCCACACCTTAGTATGGAGTGGACCGGTGCTTTACTTGGCTCGTTCGTCGTCCATTCGTCCGGGTCTTCCTTCGGGAAGGTGGCGATGTGCATAAAAACGCAGAGACACGTCGTATGGCTTTTTGCTGGAACTTTATTAACACTCACAGCCTCTCATCTCAGCGCAAGCGCGTTACAACTCTCAACAACTCGTATCTCACCCCATTACGCTCGCCCACCTCTTCGTCTGCGCCAAACTGGTAAAGCCGGTCATATTGTAGCGGCCCCGTGGGGATACTGGTAACATAATGCTCTCCACTGAGCGTGAGCTTGCTCAAAAACTGGATTTCACTGATGTTATAAATGACTTTGC
Organism: Corythoichthys intestinalis; assembly: GCF_030265065.1. Taxonomy (NCBI): domain Eukaryota; kingdom Metazoa; phylum Chordata; class Actinopteri; order Syngnathiformes; family Syngnathidae; genus Corythoichthys; species Corythoichthys intestinalis. Next base: position 71,739,695 of record NC_080395.1, on the reverse strand, counting down.
TGTCAAAAAATCTAGGCGCATAACTGTTTGGGGGCTTGATAACCCCAGGGATGTGGAGGGGGCAGGCACAGGATGTTTTGTCATACTGTTTCGTTGCTTAGCAGGCAGGCATAGCACTCTCAGTTGTATTGTTCTGTAGCCTACATGGGACAATAGATGAAAATTGTTTATATTGTGTCACATCACATTACGGTCTGTCAAATTTAACTGTCCATCTCAAATTAAATGATTTGATAATTAAAATTTACACTGTCATTGCTTGCAAAGCATTAAAGTACTGCGTATGTTGTCGTGACAAGCCGGTGGCAGGGGTAGGGTGAGGGGGGCCCTATAATGGTCTCTTGTCCCAGGGACCCTGCAAATCTGTTGACAGCCCTGTCTGTGTCGATTATTTGTTGACATCTTTTTCACAATTTATACACGTTTCTAAAATATAGTATCTTCAACATTTTGATGTAAAGAATACAGGTTGTCATGCATTAACTTGGTGCTCTGTGATGAGGGTGATACCTTCAGAGCTTACAAACTCGAGCTAATTAAGTACATAAAGGCCATTCGTCTACCAATATTCACAAATTCGGATAAGTGAATGCGTTACAAAGGGCCTCTGAAAGAAAGAAAAGGAAGAAAATACCTAAATATAGCAATATCAAATAAGGGTAATTCAGATATGCCACTAATGTGGTCAACAGATCAACAATCTGCTTTAAAGCTACCACAAGAAAACACAATGCTTGAAAGTATAAGAGACACATGCAAAAATTATTTTGAGGCAATAAAAAGGTAATAAAAGACTAAAAAAAAAAAAAAATAGTAATTACTCACTGCTTTTTACCGATGAGCGCATGTGTTGGACGTCTCGCCGCGTAGAAGGAATTGCAGTGACCCGGTAGTATTCGTCGAGTGAAGGTGACAATCTACGTCATCAACCCGAGCGTCCATTGCACGCTTAAAACATGGCGCCCTCCGTCAGTCAAAACATGGACTAAACGTTATAGATTTTTAAATCAATTGAAACAGGTTATGTGTTTTTAATATATTTTAGTAAAAGAGAACAATTGTGGCTTATTAGAGCCTACAAGTCTTTGAGGCCGAGGTTCCTGTTAATAAATTTATCCCTGGCGATACCTCCTCAGTTAGCAAAGTCTGCTTAAAACTTAAAAAGTAGTCGCTCGTCAACCAAGATAAAACATAATTACGCCATGCACATACAAAAAAGCTCAACATATACATCATAAAGCACCTCTGATAATATACAGACAGTTGAAAATTCAAAGGAATTATTTTTTAAATCAACTTACCTCGAATATACTTGACCGCCAGACATTCAAATGAATAGGGTCTGCCCCCATCGAAGCGATGTGTGGAACTATTCGAGCCTCTATTACCAGGATGTACCCAGCAGTAAAATCATATAATCCGTATGGGAGTGTCACAGCTATCTTTCTATATGGCTCCGCATACGGTGCTCTGTTCCCAGAGCTGGGGCTAGCGGACAGGCAAACCAGTCATTTGTTTGGGCCCCCGGGCAAAGAGGGGCCACCCGAAGGCTTCCAAAATGTACTTCACGCAAATTACAAGAATTGGCCATTTTAAATGACACCGCAGTAGCAAAGCCCCTTGTGGGGGCTCCAAACTGTACTTGTAGCTGTCATCGGGCCCCGCGTACTTCCTGAAAAGTGGAACTTAAACACTTAAAATTACACACTTATTTAGTTTATTTTATTTGACATTATTCAAATGTTCATACATATTTTTCGCCAACATATTTTATATACATATGGCGGAAAACTCTGAGAACCCCATTTTGACCAAATTTGAAAATTGTCCTATATGCATGTGTGATACATCATTGGAAAGCTTAAATTCTCAATTTTCTGGGGGAAGATAACATTTGAACAGGAGGGCATTTAAAAAAAATTAAAAAACTTAAACCCCTAAACCCTAATTCGAGGTTTGAGCATGAGAGAGCATAATTAAAGACACCATGATTTTACCGAGATATTATCGCGTGCTTAACTTATTTTGATCCAAAAAACTCTGTGCAGCATGTATCACAGCTGGACTTTTCGGGGATTTCATGGGTGAAATACGGTAATACAACAAGGGTCGCGACGCAGAAATCGCAGACATTATGGAGTGGTCGAGATTTTCTTTTTCAAATAAATATATATATATATATATATATATATATATATATATATATATATATTTATTTTTTTTTTTTTTTTTTTTTTCAGTTTTTCTTTGTATCGATTATTTATCATCTAAAATATCTGGAAAAATGCGACAGTAATTTTTTTTTTTTTTTTTTTTTTTAATTAAGCTATAGTTATGAGGTAGATGGCCGTGACCTATTTACCTATTTTTTTCATTGTGATGTAATTTGTTCAAAAGTTTAGAATATGCGAGTGAATAATTTTTTTAAGTCGTTTTTTTTTTTTTTTTTTTTTTGTTAAACTAAATATTAGACATCAATTAATGATTCTAAGCTAAAGATGATCGACATTTCGAATCATAAATAAAATTATTTACCTTTGTTTCATGGCTGGGTTGAAACAAAGGCGGTTGCGCGGTGTCTGTAAATGGGGGTCTCCAGGGTAAAACGGACAAATAAAAATAGTTCGGGGGCTTAATGCACCATGAAACTGCAATGGTAGCATATAGAAATGTTTCTTTATCAAACACAACAGTTGCAAGAGCAGAAACTGCTTTTTCAGCCTTGTCTGTGTTTTCCACCATATTCATATATATATATTAAAAAATAATAAAAATATAAAATTATATATATATATATATATATATATATATATATATATATATATATATATATATATATATATATACACATATTAGGGCTGTCAAAATTATCGCGTTAACGGGCAGTCATTATTTTTTAAAAATTAATCACGTTAAGATATTTGACGCAATTAACGTACATGCCCGACTCAAACAGATTAAAATGACAGCACAGTGCAATGTCCACTTGTTACTTGTGTTTTTGGGAGTTTTGTCGCCCTCTGCTGGCGCTTGGGTGCGACTGATTTTATTGGCTTCAGCACCCATGAGCATTGTGTAATTATAGACATCAACAATGGCGGGAAACTAGTTTATTTTTTGATTAAAATTTTACAGATTTTATTAAAATGAAAATAATAAGAGGGGTTTTAATATAAAATTTCTATAACTTGTACTAACATTTATCTTTTAAGAACTACAAGTCTTTCTATCCATGGATCGCTTTAACGGAATGTTAATAATGTTAATGCCATCTTTTTGATTTATTGTTATAATAAACAAATACAGTACTTATGTACCGTATGTTGAATGTATATATCTGTCGTGTGTCTTATCTTTCCGTTCCAACAATAATTTACAGAAAAATAAGGCATATTTTATAGATGATTTGAATTGCGATTAATTACGATTAATTAATTTTTAAGCTGTAATTAACTCGATTAAAAATTGTAATCGTTTGACAGCCCTATTTCTATTGTTCATGTATGTGGGCAGAAAAAAATATTTTATTTTGCAACGTTCATGGGTTGGGCCCTCCAGAGATTTCCCCAGCAACGCCACTGACTGCTCCCACATCTTAACAGAGTAAAGATCTGGTATTTATTATTTCAAATAGAAATCATTGTTTCTAACCTTGTCAATGCCTTAATTATATTATCATTATTATATTATTATATTAATTTTGCAACTCATTTGATGAATAAAAGTGTGACTTTTCATTGAAAACACTCAGTTGTATGACTCCAGGTGTTCTGTGGTCAAAACATCGGCATATAACATCTTTTTTTTCTCGTTCATTTGTCTTGTTGTAATTGATTGAATAACTAGTGGATAAAGGTAAGCACTTTATGCTGGACAACCTCTTTGATTCCCATTGTACCCAGATTTTTTTCTCTGCCAGCTTGCTGCAATGAATGACTTTAAGTGCTATTTATTTTTCATTTAAATTTATGATGTTACTTTAGTTTGCTTCTCCCTCCTCATTTCCAGTCCACTCTTGCTATATTGCATGAAGGCTGCTTTCGCTAGAATAGATCAATAGGCTACATTCAAAAAAAGTCATTGATTTGATATCAATGTGTTTATTTCTGTTTGTCAGTTTTTTATATTTGTGTTGATGAGCATCATCTCAGAGTATTGTTATATTTGCATTAATATACACTGCCTGCCAAAAGTTTTGGCACCCCAGCAATTCTGTCAGATAATGCTCAATTTCTCCCCCAGAAAATGATTGCAATTACAAATGCATTGGTAGTAATGTCTTCATTGATTTTGCTTGCAATGAAAAAACACAAAAGACAATGGAAAAAAATTAAACCATTATCATTTTACACAATGCAAACTGCACGTTTTTTTTTTTTTTTTTTTTTTTGCTTTTAACCAAGAATTGAGACTGCTTTACATCGATATCTATAAAGAATTTAGGGATTTAAGCATTTACTGTATTTACAAGAATTTTCAACGAAAAAGCTCTTTGTCTGTGATTCCACTCGGTCACCTTTGACGGCCTCGCCAACAATGCAGGCCCCCTATTTATCGGTCCCGTGTCCCGTCCATACATTATGAAGTCTATGATTTCTCTTTATTAAAGTATCCAGTAGGGACTCGTACAAACAGCCATCAAATCTTAAGTCCACGACCGCATCTATCGGTATCGGTTTGATTACAGTATCGTATTTTTGGAGTTGAACAACGTCGGGATATCGGTTAAAAAGTAATTATCGGACAACTCTACTTACGATTTGTCTGTGTAAAACTATCTGCAGTTGGGCATGTGCATTAAATTAGTTTAAAGCGGCATTAAAAGTGGCTGTAAATTTGATTTTCTGATACCTGAAGAAACCCTGATTGAGCCAAATGTTCAAATTAGTTGTGTCAATCTCGTGGTTGCAATTGTTTTCGAAGTAGCTCATGATATACTGTACACACCGGATCCATCATTGCTAATTGCAGCATTTCCCTCTCTGTCAAAGGTGAATAAAGGGCAAGGAAAAGGTGAAGGGTGAATAATTAAGTGGCAGGGGAGCAAGCTGACTTGTGCAAGAAAACGCTAAAGGAAAAATATATACGTTGTTAGCATAATTTTCTTGCTGATTTTACATGTTCACGTTACACGTACTGAATATTATTTCTTGTTCATTTCAGCCAGCCTGGTAATGATAATATTATGAATAAAACCCAATATGTATAAACCCAATGAATTTGGGACATTTTCCAAGTACACGAAAACACAATATAATGACAAGCGAATCTTTTAAAACCGATGTTTAATTGAATACACCAAAAAAAAAAAAAAAACCATTTAATGTTCAAATCGATCTTGATGATGATGAGCATTTGATCAAATGTGTTTTTCACTATTTGTTGAATCTTCCCATATGGATAAGCTACACGTATATAAAATTTATAAAGTTCATATATGTTTTATATAGAACTTATATGTAAAGCATGTAATACTCAAATCGTATATATATGTTCCTTAGTAAATTTGTACAATATGAAACTTGTATAATTTGGGAACTCAACCAATAATAAAAAGATATACCATATAAAGTTCATGTATGTTTCATCTGGAACTTGTATATAAAGCATGTGACACACAAACCACAGATACAATCCTTAGTAAATTTGTACAAAATGAAACAACTTCAAAGAACAATATATGACAGGAATTGCACATACAATATCCGTAGTATATATGTGTAAAATAAAAAAAATTATGAGTTATAAAAACCATCAATGAAACTAAAATCTCAAAAGTATTATAGAAAACACAAAAGTTGCAGTGACACATACAACCCATATAGAAAAGATTATATATATACAGTGCTGGCCAAAAGAATTGTCGCCCATACAATTGTGTCAGATAATGCAAAATTTCTCCCAGAAAATGATTGCAATTACAAATGCTTTGGTAGTAATGTGTTCGTTTATTTTGCTTGCGATGAAAAAACACTAAAGAGAATGAAAAGAAAATTAAATCATTATCAATTTACACAAAACTCCAAAAATGGGCCGGACAAAAGTATCGGCACACTCAGCCTAATACTTGGTAGCACAACCTCTGCTTCCGGTATCCATCAATGAGTTTCTTACAATGCTCTGCTGGAATTTTAGACCATTCTTCTTTGGCCCACTGCTCCAGGTCTCTAAGATTTGAAGGATGCCTTCTCCAAACTGCCATTTTCTGATCTCCTGGGATTCAGGTCTGAACTCATTGCTGGCCACTTTAGAAGTCTCCAATGCTTTCTCTCAAACAATTTTCGAGTGCTTTATGAAGTGTGTTTTGGGTCATTGTCCTGCTGGAAGACCTATGACCGCTGAGGGAGACCCAGCTTTCCCACACTGGGCCCTACATTATGCTACAAAATTTGTTGGTGGTCTTCAGACTTCATAATGCCATGCACACGGTCAAGCAGTCCAGTGCCAGAGGTAGCAAAGCAACCCCAAAACATCAGGGAACCTCCGCCATGTTTGACTTTGGGGACTGTGTTATTCTCTTTGAAGGTCTTGTTTTTTCCCTGTAAACTCTATGTTGATGCCTTTTCCCAAAAAACTCTACTTTTGTCTCATCTGAACAGAGAACATTCTTCCAAAACGTTTTTGGCTTTCTCTTTTTTATGTCTCTGGGTCAGAAGTGGGTATCCTGGATATCCTACCAGAGAGTCCCTTTTCATTCAGATGCCGACGGATAGTACGGGTTGACACTGTTCTACCCTCGGACTGCAGGACAGCTTGAACTTGTTTGGATTTTAGTCTAGGTTCTTTATCCACCATCCGCACAATCTTCCGTTGAAATCTCTCATCGATTTTTCTTTTTTGTCCACATCTAGGGAGCTTAGCCACAGTGTTATGGGCTTTACAATTATTGATGACACTGTGCACGGTAGACACAGGAACATTCAGGTCTTTGGAGATGGACCTGTAGCCTTGACATTGCTCATGCTTCCTCACAATTTTGCTTCTCAAGTCCTCAGACACTTCTTTGGTCTTTTTTCTTATCTCCATGCTCAATGTGCTACACAAAAGGATACAGGACAGAGGTTGAGTCATATTTAATCTATTTTAACTGGCTGCAAGTGTGATTTAGGTATTGCCACCGCCTGTTGTGTGCAACAGGTAAGTAACAGGTGCTGTTAATTACACAAATTAGAGAAGCATCACATGATTTTTTAAAGGGTGCAAATTGTTTTGTCTGCCCCATTTTTTGGAGTTGTGTGTAAAATGATAGTTATTTAAATTTTTATCCATTCTCTTTTGTTTTTTCATTGCAAGCAAAATTAATGAAGATATTACTACTGAAGCATTTGCAATTGCAATCATTTTCTTGGAGAAATTGAGCATTATCTGACAGAATTTCCGGGGTGCCAATACTTTTGGCCAGCAGTGTAGCTAGGACTTAGCGCCAACGTCTTGGCAAGGAGAGTAAAATTACGTATAATACATGTTTTGGGATAGTTATTTTGAGATTTGGGGGGGTATTTAAGGGTACTTAAAGGGTTAATTTCGACTTGCGCGGAAATTCGGGTTAAGTCACCAGCGTAGGAACAGAACTCGTTCGTGAACCGGGGACTACCTGTTGTGTTTATAAAAGCGTGACTGGAATGCTCAGAAGCAAATTCACAAATGTGTTTCCCCAAAGAAATGGTCAGTCTTGTTCTCGCAAGACTCAACAGTGTTTTTCTTTCACCCCCCCCAAGCCACTCTAAGGAAAAAGAAAGGTGGTAAGTTATTATAGGCATGCTAACATAATGAGATATTTTTTTGTCATTTACTCCACCTTTTTTCAATTTTGTATTTATTTGTCTTTTTATTTTTGTAATTTCCAGTGACTTAATTCAAAGCAAATAATGTACCATGTTTTTGTCTAGTCTGGTTTTTGATACTACAAATGTCTTTCTCAGCCACTGCATGATTTAATGTTGTAATGCAAAAAAAAAAACGTGTTCATGTTCTTCTCTCCTTTTGTTGCGCTTTATGTACCACAATGTATTGTTTGTGTCAGTGGAACTTGTTTATTTTAAGAAGGCAATTGCACTGTTTAATGTTTTTATGTGGTAGCTCACTGTATTATGTTTGTTTAATTCCTTTATACCGAACTAACCACAATCTTCTTTGTAGCACTGACAACAGAACGCTATGCAAAACAGGCCACGCTATGCAGTGTGAAGTGTGTCTACGAGTGTGTTTATTTCAGCAAAACATAGTCCTCCCTGAAGCCAATGTTTGTTAATTAGGTCTGGCTTTAAAAAAAAAAAAAAACAACAGCAAAAAGTATGGAATCACCAGTCTCGGACGAGCACTCACACAGACATTTTATCCTGTAGAAAAAACTCAGATAAAAAGCTTGAAAAAAATAATGAATTAGCTCAAAAGTGCAACTCTTTAGCATTCAGAAACACGAAAAGAAATTAATAAAAAACAATGTGGTGGTCAGTAAATGTAACTTTTATAGAGCAAGTGCAATAATATATACAGTGCCTTGCAAAAGTATTCGGCCCCCTTGAATCTTGCAACCTTCCGCCACATTTCAGGCTTCAAACATAAAGATATGAAATTTTATTTTTTTGTCAAGAATCAACAACAAGTGGGACACAATCGTGAAGTGGAACAACATTTATTGGATAATTTAAACTTTTTTTAACAAATAAAAAACTGAAAAGTGGGGCGTGCAATATTATTCGGCCCCTTTACTTTCAGTGCAGCAAACTCACTCCAGAAGTTCAGTGAGGATCTCTGAATGATCCAATGTTGTCCTAAATGACCGATGATGATAAATAGAATCCACCTGTGTGTAATCAAGTCTCCGTATAAATGCACCTGCTCTGTGATAGTCTCAGGGTTCTGTTTAAAGTGCAGAGAGCATTATGAAAACCAAGGAACACACCAGGCAGGTCCGAGATACTGTTGTGGAGAAGTTTAAAGCCGGATTTGTATGCAAAAAGATTTCCCAAGCTTTAAACATCTCAATGAGCACTGTGCAAGCCATCATATTGAAATGGAAGGAGCATCAGACCACTGCAAATCTACCAAGACCCGGCCGTCCTTCCAAACTTTCTTCTCAAACAAGGAGAAAACTGATCAGAGATGCAGCCAAGAGGCCCATGATCACTCTGGATGAACTGCAGAGATCTACAGCTGAGGTGGGAGAGTCTGCCCATAGGACAACAATCAGTCGTACACTGCACAAATCTGGCCTTTATGGAAGAGTGGCAAGAAGAAAGCCATTTCTCAAAGATATCCATAAAAAGTCTCGTTTAAAGTTTGCCACAAGCCACCTGGGAGACACACCAAACATGTGGAAGAAGGTGCTCTGGTCAGAAGAAATCAAAATGGAACATTTTGGCCACAATGCAAAACGATATGTTTGGCGTAAAAGCAACACAGCTCATCACCCTGAACACACCATCCCCACTGTCAAACATGGTGGTGGCAGCATCATGGTTTGGGCCTGCTTTTCTTCAGCAAGGACAGGGAAGATGGTTAAAATTGACGGGAAGATGGATGAAGCCAAATACAGGAACATTCTGGAAGACAACCTGTTGGTATCTGCACAAGACCTGAGACTGGGACGGAGATTTATCTTCCAACAGGACAATGATCCAAAACATAAAGCCAAATCTACAATGGAATGGTTAAAAAATAAACGTATCCAGGTGTTAGAATGGCCAAGTCAGAGTCCTGACCTGAATCCAATCGAGAATCTGTGGAAAGAGCTGAAGACTGCTGTTCACAAACACTCTCCATCCAACCTCACTGAGCTCGAGCTGTTTTGCAAGGAAGAATGGGCAAGAATGTCAGTCTCTCGATGTGCAAAACTGATAGAAACATACCCCAAGCGACTTGCAGCTGTAATTGGAGCAAAAGGTGGCGCTACAAAGTATCAACGCAAGGAGGCCGAATAATATTGCACACCCCACTTTTCAGTTTTTTATTTGTTAAAAAAGTTTAAATTATCCAATAAATTTTGTTCCACTTCACGATTGTGTCCCACTTGTTGTTGATTCTTGACAAAAAATTAAAATTTTATATCTTTATGTTTGAAGCCTGAAATGTGGCGAAAGGTTGCAAGATTCAAGGGGGCCGAATACTTTTGCAAGGCACTGTATATGGAATCACTCCATTCTGAGGAAAAAAATATGGAATCATGAGAAACAAACAAAGAAATAACAATCAAGACATCTCTAGTATTTAGTAGCACCATCTCTGGTTTCTATGACAGCTTGCTGTCTCTAAGGCATGGACTTGATGAGTATTCTTCATCAATTTGGTGCCGACTCTCTTTGATTGCAGTTGCCAGATTATCCTTGCAGGTGGCCTTGCGGTGGGCCTTTTTTTTTTCAATTTGCCCCACAGGTTTTCAATAGAGAGAGAGATCTGGGCTATTTGCAGGCCATGACATTGACTGGATGAGTCTTTCTCCAAGGAATGTTTCAACAGTTTTAGCTCTGTGGCATGATGCATTGTCATCTTGGAAAATGACAAACGTATTATCAATTGAAGGGATAAGAAAGCTGTGTAAAATTTCAATTTAACCACATCCTTCTCCCCAGTGCCTTTGCCTGACATGCAGCCCCATATCCTCAAGGACTGAGGGAATGTTTATGTTTTCTTCAGGCACTCATCTTTTTAAATCTAACTGGAACAGCGCCAAACAAAAGTTCCAGCAGCATCACCTTGTCAAGAGTCAAGAATCTGCATTGGACAAGTTGTCAAGAGTCAAGAATCTGCATTGTCCAAGATGACAATGCATCATGCCACAGAACAAAAACTATCAAGCATTCCTTGGAGAAACACTCATCCAGTCAATGTAATGGCCTGCAAATAGCCCAGATCTCAACCCTATTGAAAACCTGTGGTGGAAATTTTAAAAAAAAAAAAAAAAAAAAAAAGGTCCACAGCAAGGCTTCGACCTGCAAGGATGATCTGGCAACTGCAACTCAGATACTGCAAGCTGTCATAAAAGCCAGAGGTGGTGCTACTAAATACTAGAGAGGTGTCTTGATTGTTATTTCTTTGTTTGTTTCTCATGATTCCATTTTTTTCCCCTCAGAATGGAGTGATTCCATATAGTATATTTCCCAGCACTTGCTCTATAAAAGTAACATTTACTGACCACCACAATGTTTTTTATTCATTTCTTTCAGTGTTTTCGAATGCTAAAGAGTTGCACTTTTGAACTAATTCACTATTTTTTCAAGTTTTTATCTGAGTTTGTTCTACATGATAAAATGTCTGAGTGAGTGTTCGTCCGAGACTGGTGATTCCATACTTTTTGCTAGAGGTTTTAGATCTGCTGTCATTTCTTTTTCATCATGTGTGCTTTTCTTCTTTCTTCCTGTGTCACTGCAAGCTTGTGTGTTTGTGAGTGGATATGGCAGATTTGTGCATATGTGTTTCCATGAGGAGACAGTTTATTGCAAGAAATATTTCAGTCAGAAATAGGTTTCCAGGGCAACAGAGTTCTGGTTTTGTTTATATATATGACATAGCTGCAATCCAATTGGGAGTTGTGTGGGTGCCTGTGGGCGTGTCTGTGACCGTGTGTGACTGTGCTAACGGTACAGTAGTAAAGGAGTTAAGGTCATTGACGCTCCTTTCCTCCCCTCTCCTCTGTGTGTAGATGCGCAGAAGAGGAGGATTGTTTTCCGAGTCACTCTAAGTAATCACACCTCGTGATGCATGGAAGCTTTTCGACATAATAGAGAGAGTCAGGGAGGTGATACAGAGAGAGGCTAGATCCGGGCTAGCATGTAGCTTCTATGATCGTAACGGTTGGCGCTATCTAATGGCATCATCACAGAGGGGGGTTGCGTCAAGACAAATATGCATTTAACAACTTTCCCCACATCTGAGTCTTAAAGGGAACCACGGGTAAAGAGACATGTAGTTCTTAAAAGATAAATGTTAGTACGAGTAATAATAATTAGATATTAAAAACCCTCTTAATGTTTTCGTTTTAATGAATTTTGTAAACTCTTAAATCAAAAAAATAAACTAGTAGCTCGCCATTGTTGTTGACGTCGCAGGGCGACGCTGCCGTACTTCACAGTCACTCTGACTATGTAAGGTAGTGATGTTTTACATTAATAAGACATCAAGCCAATGAGTGTGTTTTGTCCCTCAACTGGCGCCGTAGCTCCCCATTTTTTTTTTTAGACTGGGTCTATTGTGATTCATGTGTTGTCTTCACAAGACTCCTGAAAATGGCTCCCAGCATCATAGTTTGTGTATTGTGACTAAATATTGCCTTCCAGTGTATTTGTTGAGCTAAAGGAGTTGCTAAAATGTTTAAGTAAGTAAGTTTTGTGCATCTATTTCGATTGTGAGTGCCAGTTCTCTTTGCATTGTTGTGTTAACTGTGTGAGAATAGAGCCTCAGTAATACAGACTGAAGCACTTTTCTTCTTGGTGACATTTTTTGAGGGATATGAGTATTAGATTTGTAGTATTTTCACTATATGAAACATATGTGTGTTGTGAAAGAGTTGCCGAAGCTTATGCCAATAAACTACTACGAATCTGAATGGATGTGTCCACTCTCCTTTCTCTCTCCCATTGTGGAAAAAAGAAACTACAGCATCAGTCAAGGAAAAAAAACACACTCATTGGCTTGACCCCAAATTAATGTAAAACTCGCCATTGACACCTTGTGGCGTATTTAAATCACTACCTTACATAATTAAAGGGTGACATTTTTTTTTTTTTTGTGTGTGGTTTTTTTTTTTTAAGAGATAACAGGTGGAATTCTGGCAGCGTGGCCCTGTGACATCAACAACAACTGCGACCTGCTAGTTAACCCTTTAACACCGAAAATGTCGGCAAAGACGCATTTACGCATATCGTCTTTGAATCTTCGTCATGCTGTAATTACGTCACCCACGTGCCGCTGGTTGGTCTCATTTGAAAGTGCGGAAGTTGATTTCCTTATCAGTTTCTATTTGAAGTCAATCGACCAAGTAAAACGGGAGATAATGTCATTTGAGTTTTATAGTTTTATTGCACTCATAAATATGCATTAAAACGCTGCGTGGACCATGTATCTATCTCCATATTTCCATCATTTGCTGTCCTTTTTCAAAACCAAAAGCAGCACAAAAGACTACATATCCCAAGAGCTGTTGTGATGTCAAGAAGGACGAACCGAATGTGAACATTTTTAATAAATTTCAAAGGGAGGCATTCGAAGAAAGCAATGGCCGGTTGGATTGAGCGAGCGACTTTGAAACGTGCAGAATGAATCTAAAACTAAATTTAGCGCAAGCTAATGCATTATTTCATTAACTCAAGGAACAAGATGAGCCGTATTTGTCGTTGTTTTCTTCGGATGAGTCGGCGTCTCGGTGAGTAGAAGTGACAGCAGCGTGCAAACGGCGAAAGAGTAGGCTGTGTGACGTTGTGTGTGACGCAGCTCCGTGACCTGTTCAAGAAGATTTATTGAGTGCGCAAAAAAAACTTTATTGGGTCGCATGCCTGAAAAGTTTGAATTGAACTGAACTACTTCTCAATATTTTTGAAAATACTTTTTTTCGATGTTATATATATTTTTTCTTCACTAAAATCTTTTCAATTTTTTATATGGATGTGTGTTCGAGAAGCTTGATTGCATGTACGTATATATTTTTGATAAGGTGATGGGTACAATACCTAACTTCACAAAGAGATATCCTCCAAACCCTTTTTGTGTTATATACAGTGCCTTGCAAAAGTATTCGGCCCCCTTGAACCTTGCAACCTTTCGCCACATTTCAGGCTTCAAACATAAAGATATAAAATTTTAACTTTTTGTCAAGAATCAACAACAAGTGGAACACAATTGTGAAGTGGAACAAAATTTATTGGATAATTTCAACTTTTTTAACAAATAAAAAACTGAAAAGTGGGGCGTGCAATATTATTCGGCCCCCTTGCGTTAATACTTTGTAGCGCCACCTTTTGCTCCAATTACAGCTGCAAGTCGCTTGGGGTATGTTTCTATCAGTTTTGCACATCGAGAGACTGACATTCTTGCCCATTCTTCCTTGCAAAACAGCTCGAGCTCAGTGAGGTTGGATGGAGAGTGTTTGTGAACAGCAGTCTTCAGCTCTTTCCACAGATTCTCGATTGGATTCAGGTCTGGACTTTGACTTGGCCATTCTAACACCTGGATACGTTTATTTTTGAACCATTCCATTGTAGATTTGGCTTTATGTTTTGGATCATTGTCCTGTTGGAAGATAAATCTCCGTCCCAGTCTCAGGTCTTGTGCAGATACCAACAGGTTTTCTTTCAGAATGTTCCTGTATTTGGCTGCATCCATCTTCCCGTCAATTTTAACCATCTTCCCTGTCCCTGCTGAAGAAAAGCAGGCCCAAACCATGATGCTGCCACCACCATGTTTGACAATGGGGATGGTGTGTTCAGGGTGATGAGCTGTGTTGCTTTTACGCCAAACATATCGTTTTGCATTGTGACCAAAAAGTTCCATTTTGGTTTCATCTGACCAGAGCACCTTCTTCCACATGTTTGGTGTGTCTCCCAGGTGGCTTGTGGCAAACTTTAAACGAGACTTTTTATGGATATCTTTGAGAAATGGCTTTCTTCTTGCCACTCTTCCATAAAGGCCAGATTTGTGCAGTGTACGACTGATTGTTGTCCTATGGACAGACTCTCCCACCTCAGCTGTAGATCTCTGCAGTTCATCCAGAGTGATCATGGGCCTCTTGGCTGCATCTCTGATCAGTTTTCTCCTTGTTTGAGAAGAAAGTTTGGAAGGACGGCCGGGTCTTGGTAGATTTGCAGTGGTCTGATGCTCCTTCCATTTCAATATGATGGCTTGCACGGTGCTCCTTGAGATGTTTAAGGCTTGGGAAATCTTTTTGTATCCAAATCCGGCTTTAAACTTCTCCACAACAGTATCTCGGACCTGCATTGTGTGTTCCTTGGTTTTCATAATGCTCTCTGCACTTTAAACAGAACCCTGAGACTATCACAGAGCAGGTGCATTTATACGGAGACTTGATTACACAGAGGTGGATTCTATTTAATATCATCGGTCAGATAGGACAACATTGGATCATTCAGAGATCCTCACTGAACTACTGGAGTGAGTTTGCGGCACTGAAAGTAAAAGGGCCGAATAATATTGCACGCCCCACTTTTCAGTTTTTTATTTGTTAAAAAAGTTTAAATTATCCAATAAATGTTGTTCCACTTCACGATTGTGTCCCATTTGTTGTTGATTCTTGACAAAAAATTAAATTTCATATCTTTATGTTTGAAGCCTGAAATGTGGCGAAAGGTTGCAAGATTCAAGGGGGCCGAATACTTTTGCAAGGCACTGTATATCATATGGTAATATGATATCTATAATAATATAACCGTAGTGGTGAAGAAGTACCTGAGCCGAAAGGCAAAGTTTTCGATTTACCAGTCGATCTATGTTCCTATTCCCACCCATGGTCACGAGCTGTGGGTCGTGACCGAAAGAACAAGATCTCGGATACAAGCGGCCGAGATGAGTTTCCTTCGCAGGGTGTCCGCGCTCTCCCTTAGAGATAGGGTGAGAAGCTCGGTCATCCGGGAGGGACTCGGCGTTGAGCCGCTACTCCTCCGCGTTGAGAGGAGCCAGCTGAGGTGGCTCGGGCATCTGGTTCGGATGCCTCCTGGACACCTCCCTGGAGAGGTGTTCTGGGCATGTCCCACCGGCGGGAGGCCCCGGGGACAACCCAGGACACGCTGGAGAGACTATGTCTCTAGGCTGGCCTGGGAACGCCTTGGGATTCCGCCGGAGGAGCTGGTTGAAGTGGCTGGGGAGAGGGAAGTCTGGGCTTCCCTGTTAAAGTTGCTGCCCCCTCGACCCGACCCCGGAGCAAGCGGAAGATGATGGATGGATGGATGGATGGATGGATGGATGGATGGATGGATGGATGGATGGATGGATGGATGGATGGATGGATGGATGGATGGATGGATGGATGGATGGATGGATGGATGGATGGATGGATGGTATATATAATTTTTTTGCCTCACTATTTTGCACTGTATTTAACCTGTTTTGACCATAGTATGTGTAAAGAACAAAAAACGCGTATGACCATACCTGCTGTTTGTGTTGAATTGTCAAACATAAAACTATTCAATCTTATTTTTTTCTGTTGAATGTTTATCCTAACAAGTTGAATAAATATTATCAGGCTTCAAAACGGTTGGTCGAGCATTTTTGTTTGTCAATGGGACATCAACATTACAAATTTTGAAAAAAGATTTTGGGATTTTTTTTTGTCTTTTGGGGTCCAAAATGTGGATTATAATTTGTCAGTGAAGAAAACAACAGTTTGGACATGAAGTTCAAGGTGTCCTGAACATTTTTTTCTTTGAAATATAAAGGCAACATCAAATGCATACAAATTCGGCCAAAATAGGCTTAGGCGTTAAAGGGTTAAAATAATTTTACAAATTGTATAAAAACAAAAACATCAAGAGGGGTTTCAATATCAAATTAGTATAACTTGTACTAAGATTTATCTTTTAAGAACTACAAGTCTTTCTATCCATGGATACCTTCAACAACAACAAAAGAGAGATACTTGAGAGACGAAAAATTCATTCCTCATTTGATATTGATTGAGGAACAACCCGAATACTTGGATGATGCTATTGAGTCGGCTGCTTGGAAAGAGTTTGCACGGCTTCCAAGGCTTGAAGCACCCAAGACATTCCATCTCAGCACACTTGCTCCCCTGTTCTGTTTTCTTTTGCAGTTTCATCCACAACCGAGCGTGGAGGGAAGGATCTTGTAAATGATTAGCTTGCATTTGGCTCATGAGATCCTTATTGAAGCTTTGCAAACAGAAAAAAAGCCTGGTATTTTGCCATTTTTTGTCCACAAACTTATGAATTGCTGTGCCCTTTGCAGACAAAGTTGACGAGATGACCCACGCTCAGAAGACATCGCCAGTTGATATGAAGATCGCAACAATCAAACCACGGCCATCCAGTCGCTGCTTGATTACACCCACTGAACTAAATGTAAGATAATCAGGAGTGATAAAAGTTATTATATCAAACCCTCATCATGAACAAAATAACTCGTTTGTTGGAATAGATATCCAATCTATTTTGACTTGCAGCGATTGAATGATCTGGCTGGGACTATCAGGGACCAGGCACGTTCAGAGGGGGGGGCAGAGGGTGCTTGAGCACCTGCCCTCACATGCTCAAAGTAGCCTTTTGACTACGCTTTTTTGTTTGTTTGTTTGTTTTTTTGGCGTATGTGTGTGCTGTCCGACTGTGCAGGCAAGCTACCTAGTACTTTACCTCAAAACCAAAAGCACCTTTAAAAAAAAGGCAATTATGAATCAAAATTGCCCTAAGTGGAAGCCTGTTATGGTATGCTTATTGATTGGCGCTAACCCTCTGAGCCGCTCGGCAAGACTGTTTTGGGGTAATTACTAGCATTTTTCGACAATTATAAATTTCAGAGCCTCCACCCACTAGGTCTCACTCTCTTTACCGGCAAGGGCGTAGCATTTTTGGAATGGTTCACTACATACTGCTTCTGTTGTTTTCGTCAACAATGACGACAACAAAAATATTTTGTCAGTGAACAATTTTTTCAGGATGATAACCATGACATCATGACGACAAGTTAAAACATGTCTTGGGAGACTATAACATAACGAGACACATGCCAGTTTTCGTCTGACAAGACGACAATGAGACGTAGATGACAGTTTCTGTTATATGTTCACAATGGGGGACATTTTCATAATGTACGTGGAGTGCAGTGTTTTGAAAATGTTTTTCTGTAAGTAATTAATAATTTTTACTTTCACAGTCCATGTACCATGACCGCCAGGGAGTAGCAGTGGTTCCACCCACTGTGCCTGGGGCCTTCTTAGGGTTACCAGAAAAAGGCTTGCTAAGGAAGCAAAAGTCCATAGGTATGATAATAGTTAAGTGTAAACAAGATACTGAATATGCAAGACGGCAACCTGTACATTTGCATTGAATTGGGTTTTTATTTCAATGTAATATTATATAAATGCTCAGAGAAATTGTTCTGTGTACTCAAGTCATGCGGAATTAAAGCTTATTATAAAAAGCCATCTCCATTGTTAATAATGGAGGTCATTAAAGTGAAGATTCGTTATCGAAAATTCAGGTTGCAATGCAGCAAATTGTTATGGGTTAATCTGTCATCTCTTGTACTGCAAATTTGAAGGCTATTTTTTGGGACAAACGTTTCTCAACGACCAAACATCTCTTCTAAAAATCCTTTAAATTTGACTCTTTCTCATAATTTCTTGTGAATACGCAACTGACTGGATCTGAACTGAGTGGCCCTCGATAGAGTGGCTGTATCAGTGGGAAGCTAACGGGCGCTGCGGTGACTTTGCAGAGACGCGGAAGACAATCGTTCTTCAATGACACTAAGCTTTGCTATTTGCTTTCAGACATCCTGGTTCCAAAATGGCCAGCTATTTGCATTTCTACTCAAATAAATCATTCACTACCTTGACGCTAAAACACTCACACACTGAGTCAAATCTAGAGGTCACTGTCATCTTGCAGACGTCCAGAGACAGTTAACATATCAGGAGATGAAAAAAAAGTGATACATACTGGAAAGCACAGCAAATACACATATATTGACATGAATATAACTTTATGTACTGTATGCTTAATGCAGCGCATTTTAGAAGCAGGAAGTGGCAACCTCCAGCCGTTTTTTAAAGTGCTGAAAGTGCTCAGCGCTCCATGTATCAGTGGGCATGGAGGAAGAGGGCAAGTACTTGAATAATAAGGCACAGTGTGGCGTCACACCGTGACCAATTTCAAAACCTGCCGTTTGAAAAAAGATTTCACTGCAAACGCAATTGCAATCAAATAAAAAAATAACTACAAAGGGCATACTATCATTTCAGCATGAAAAAGTTAAACATTTAGGACTATTATTTTAATTTTAGTACCTCTTTAACCACTTTAAAAAAAAAGAGCAGTATCGGCTGAGAAAATGAAGCGACGTGAGCTCATTTATCCATTTTTACTAAAATCAAAACAGATTCTCCTGGGCAATCCTGCATGTTAACTGTTTGATTTTTGATATTTGAATTGATTATCATACTTCAGAAGTTCAAATCATCCCAAATGATTCTTGAATGAAAGTACCTTATATATTAGCTGTATATTAGATATTCCAATATTGTACAAACCTATGTGTTGTCAAAGAGGCTTACTGAAATAATTACATTGATTAAGATCATCATTTTAAACTCACATTTAAACTTTTGAGTATTTCAAGAATACTACATTTTTTGTGCCCAATCCTTTTTTTCAAAATGCAACCATATTCTAAACATGTTTTATTTCTGCTGAATTCTTTTCAAGGTACAACAGAAGAGGAAAAACAGGGATACCTTACGCCTCCTTTATTAAAGTTCTCCCGAAGTCTCTCCATGCCAGATACATCAGAGGACATTCCACCTCCCCCGGCAATTTCACCCCCTTCGCCACCTGCCTACAACTCACCTGCTGGCCCAACACCCAAAAGTTACGATACCGCAAGACCCAGCTTCACCCAGAACTCACCTAACGCAGTGACAACTATTTGTAGAACCTCAGATGTTGGTACATTGAGGCGGGGCTATCACAGACAGAGTTCAGAGCATTTTGAGAGCCCGCGCATGCGAGGGCGCACACCAGTGCCCGAAAACCCCTATTCTGAGATTGGCAATAAGAATCTGTATGTGCCAGCAAAACCTGCTCGAAGGAAGGGTATGCTAGTAAAACAGTCAAATGTTGAGGACAGTCCAGAAAAAACGTGTCATATGGCAACAAACCTCTCGGGCCCAGTTTCCATGCCTACCACACCTGTTGAGCGAACATGCTCTTCCATCCCCATTCCTACCATCATTGTCAAGGAACCATCCACCAGCAGCAGTGGAAAGAGCAGCCAGGGTAGCAGTATGGAGATTGAGCCAACAACCCCAGAACACCCATCTCTAATGCCAACTGTTGGTGGAAGTGGTGGTCTGCGACCGGAAGACCCGATGTCTCTAGGCAACCCATTTGCAGCAGCTATTGCTGGTGCTGTGCGTGACCGTGAGAAAAGGCTTGAGGCAAAAAAACACTCTATTGCTTTCCAGTCAATAGATATGGGAGATGATGACTTAATTGGTCCTACCCCGATGCCTCGCCTTCGGCAGTCAAAGTCCATCGATGAAGGAATGTTTGGTAGTGACGAGCGACTCAGAAGGATGATGGCTCCACCAGTTCACCTTGGACCTCCCGTCGGTGGAGGCAGTGGAAACTTGACAGATTTTAATACTCCAGAGCCCACAGTAGTCAGGGAGCCTCTAAACACAAAAACAGGACAGTGTCCTAACCTAGACAGTCCTGTTAGTCTACCAGCCACTCCCCCAAAGAGCCACTACAGAGCAAATGGAACCTACCTTCACCCTGTTACAGGTAAACCTCTAGACCCTAATTCTCCTCTTGCGTTGGCCCTTGCTGCTCGTGACCGAGCAATGAAGGAACAACAAAATCATCATCAAAATACGCAACAAAATCCTCCTCAGGTTTCACAAAGTCCCAAAAACGAAGCCCACTCCCTCCCGCTGCAGCCAAGTCACAAACCAGACCTCAACCAGCCACTCTTCATTGATACCAAGTTGCGGTCTGGGATTGAAACAAGTTTTGCTGCAATCTCGTCAGCAACCATGGGCCGTCCAGGGCGAGGTGGCTTGCGGCGGCAAATGACTGAGCAAAAATATGAGTCTGATGTGGCTCGAGAGGACCGGCAGCACCAGGCAGTTGAGGAGAGGAAAAGTTTACCAGGAGACGTTATTGACACACCTAAGTCAGCTGGATTGTTGATGGTTCACACCAGTACTGAAGCAAGCAACAAGGTAAATAACCAAGAGCTGGAAGGGCAGGACAGCAACAGGCCATCTGAGCTGAAAGACCCCAATCAACCTGATCCTCGCGGTGGCGCAACATTGTCTATTAATCCCCAGCCCTCCTCAACACGAAGACGTAGCGTTCCTTTAGGTGAGTCCTTGGATGAACCTGTGAAACTACCCTTCCGGATACCCCCTCCGCCTCTGGCGTCAGTTGACATTGATGAGGACTTTGACTATGTAGAGCCACTCCCACCTCCTCTAGAGTTTGCTAACAGTATTGACATCCCTGATGACCAAGCTAGTGCCATTGCACAGATGCTTCAGCAACAGAGAAGAAATGGGGGGCCTCTGCTACCTTCATACAATGTCCATGCCCCTCCACTTGTTACAGATCAACACAAACGAGTAATGAACAGTATGCCCCCTTCATATCCACCTCCTCCACCAGATCCAGAGTCAGGGGTAGGTGACTCTGGTATTGAAGAGGTAGATAGTCGCAGCAGTGGAGACCCTCAGCACATGGAGACCACCAGCACCGTGTCAAGCATCTCCACCCTTTCATCAGAGGGAGGATTCTGTGACACCACCCTGGAGAGCCTTTATGCTACTGCAGACGGGCATTCCTTCATGGTGGATAGACCCCCTGTACCGCCAAAACCAAAAGGAAAATCGGTCATCAACAGAACTTCGCTTTACCATGATGCCCTCATTGAAGAACCACCAGAATCATATGGTTCACCACCTCAGGTTCCTCCTGCACATGCTTCATCTTCTGAACCTCCTAGGACGCCCACTCAAAGGACATCAAAACTATGGGGTGATCAACCCCCTGAGCTTCATAGCCCTCCATTTACAGCAGACACCAAGAACACAGTTATCACGGAGCTGAGCTCCATTCTACAAAACATGAATCGCGATAGGCCACCTAAGTCAGGAAATAGCCTCGACTCGCCCACAGGAAACCAAGGGGCCTTTGGAACAAGGTAAAGGATGACTCATTTATTTCTTTTTACTGAAAACTTAAGACTTACTTGCTTGGGTGAACATATTTCTTGTTCAGTCCTTTAGAAGTTGTTTTTTTTTTGTTTGTTTGTTTGTTTGTTTGTTTGTTTGTTTTTTGTCAATGTTGTTAGAGGTACTACATCTTATAATGTTTTAAGGTAGTGGTTATTTTCCCAGTGTTGAATAGATAGAGTACCAGGCTTGAATTTTTTTTTGTTGTGGCAGTCTTAGATTGTGAGGTTTTCCAGGTTGTAGAGACGGTTATTTAAAAAATACATGCTGAAGCTAGCTGCAACTGCAAAGGTACTCTTGTTGAGTGAGTTATCGATATATTGGCAAATGTAACAATAGTGTTGCATTCATTTTTAGTTCATGATACAAACCTTAATTCCAGTGAAGTTGGGGCGTTGAGTCAAACGCTTCATTTCTGTATGTTTTTCCAGTTGGAATTTTTTCATTTTGGTGTGTATTTTTTGGCCTAATATGTTAATATCATAGGTTATAGTGTAATAATAACAGTTCATTTTAGACGAAGTTGTTTGTTTTACTTAGCTTTGGCTAGAGGTTGATATATGGACTTTTTTTCAACGTCGGCCATCAGCCGATGAACAACAACAACAAAAAAGCCAATAAAATAGGATTTTGATCAGGCATCTGTGTGGGCAACTGTGGCCGGCACTGACTGATGGTAGGACCCCAGAAGGACCCTGCAGCAGCTTGAAGGCAGGCTGCTACAGGAGGCTTCAGGCTTACTTGTTTTGTAAATATTGTAAGCTTTAGCCTTTTAAGGTTTTTACTGAGTGATCCTTACACTTTAAAATGTAACTTTTAGCGTTAGCGTGGCATTCGCGTTAACATTAGCCTTTGCATAGTGAGGATCCTCTTCAACTCTCACTTATTTACATATCGTCGTGATGTCCTGGTGGGTTTAATTATTTAAAAATAATGTACTGTTCTTGCTGAGTGTGTTTAATCATAAAAAGAAGTTTGGGTTGGTTTGGTTGAACTACACCAAATTTATCCTTTAAAATCAGGTCATCATTGTAAATTTGAAGCGGTTGAAGTATTTTTTTTTTTTCAAATTGCCTTTCATATTTACATGCTTTAAAAAAAGTACATCGACCTCAAATATCGGCTCACACACAAAATCGGCTTTGGATATCGGCAACCAACTGAAATTTTTTTTTTAGATATCAGCATTTGAAAATCCCATATCGGTCGACCTCTACTCTTGGCAACCAGCTACTGCACCTGAAAGTGTTCTGATAACATATTGTTATTGTTATATCCCCCCCAAATCCTCTCCGTAATATATTGTTGCGGTATCGAATCGATAGTCAGTATCAGCAGATCCTCAAAATTAGGTGGCTCGGACTGCGAAAATGCGGTGCAAAAATATGTGATCTGGACATCTCTAGTTATTTTATGTTCATCCATAATAATTTTACTTCATTTTTACAGACCATTAAAGGAACTATGCAGTAAGAGTCAACATTTATAAATTAATGACGAGGTCAAAGAAAAGAGTGTTCCTAACAAGCCCGCCAACAATGAATGGGGAAAAATACATTTTCTAAGTACATTTGCAATATCTGACAAGTACATTTAATAAGGCTTCAAAATGGAGAAAAATAAGGCCGCCCCATCAGGTCACAGACACTGTAGGCATGTTCACTGACTGTGCTCAAACCACACCATGTGCCTCAAGTACCTAATGTGTACTTGTTACCATAGCTTGTTACGACGTGGAAATTAAATGATTTTTGTCCAGACATTTCCGATATCTACATAACTCGTCTACAATGCCCCGACGGTCGTACGTCACTGCCAGTCATCATCTAAGTCAGATTTTTGCTTCCACATGTCGTAACCTGACGTGCGCCTCCATAACACCGTGACTACGCGTCACGTCAACGTGTCATGACGTGAACGTCAAAGGACTCAACGGAACGCAGAAGCATAAATCAGGCTTTATGCTGTGCATTATTACAGAAAGCCAATTTTATGTTAACTCTCGATTAAGAGCTACAGCATAGTGAGAGAGCAAAGAATTCCACATCTGTGTAATAAAAAAATCAGGTAGAGATTTAAAGTGTTTTCCAGAGGTGCAGCAATGAGGTTTGCTTCCAGCTTCAAAATAGTCCAATTTAATAGGATCCTGCATGTTTTTAATGAATATTAAATGATTTGGGCTTTGTGTACCTCAATTAAATTGTTCTTAGACCTGACTGGGAGTGCTAAGATATTTAAATAAGGTACCAGAAGTTATAAATTGTTTGTGAAGGCAATCAAGCATGTAAGGGAAACTTTCACAATGCTCATTGGTGGTTTGGAGGATTTGTTGTCAGATGCATTAATGGTTTGGGAAGGGTCATTACGATGGCTTTTTTTTCTCATTCGATTAAGACTTTTGTGTGTGGAAATCACACATGACAATATGTTACATGTTAGGGATGCAACGATACAGTCACGGTTCGGTACAATTTTCGATACGAGGGACACGATTTTCGATTCAATTGATTTAATGCTCTGAAACAAAAAATACAAATGTTTTTTTTATTTTTCTAACAAGCAAAAATAACAATGCCATCATATAAACATGCGTTATAGTGCATAATATGTATGTGCTTACTTCTTACTGATCTCAGGAAATTATGTATAAAAATGCTGAGAACAATCTTTACAGTTTGTAAAGTGAGACGGGGCACACTGTTGATTGCTACTGCTCTCTTGGCAGGTATGTTTTCCACATGAGCAAAACATCCTATTTGAGTCCATCAGTGTTACATACTGATTTAACAATATTTGCAGCATTATCTATAGTCACTGGCATGGATTGATTTAGCCTGCTTGACTTCCATTCAGTCGTGGCGGTTTTTAATTCATTGATGTAGTACTGTATATGGACTATGCGTCCAATGATCACTCTGGGCTCACGCAGCCAATGGCATGGGATCTAACGTAACACATCTAGGTTGCTATTTGATGATATTTAGTGTGTACGGACGAGTGTTGTCTGGCATTAAAAAAAGTTAACAAACGCCACAGAAATCACTTCTGCTCATAATTTGCCACTCATTGTTCATCACGTAACCGTGAGTTAGCGCTCTGTGTCCCAGGGTCTAAAATAAGCTGTCTATTGTCAAAGCGATGTTATTCGTAGCAGCCAAGTCGGCAACAATATATTGGCGGACTTTGTTGTACGTATCCGTAAAGACAGTCTTTATTAAATATGTACGAGTGGGGCTAGCATATCAGCTCACCTAAAATGCTGCCATTCAACGGATCTGTATGATGTAGCAGCCGGCAAGCCACCTCCTGAAGTTTCTGTCTTTCCTCACGAGCAATGATCCTCGTGC
Source organism: Corythoichthys intestinalis (assembly GCF_030265065.1). Taxonomy (NCBI): domain Eukaryota; kingdom Metazoa; phylum Chordata; class Actinopteri; order Syngnathiformes; family Syngnathidae; genus Corythoichthys; species Corythoichthys intestinalis. The sequence goes on along the minus strand of NC_080395.1, from coordinate 71,714,432 downwards.
GCCACACCTCCCACCTTTCAGGCAGTTTGGGGGAGTTTGTCTTATCAAGGCAAAGCTGCGCCGGACATTTTAGTGAGGGAGACGACAAAAATAAATTCGGAAAATACATTTTGAGAGCTTCTCATTCGAATGTTTTTGCGTATTGAATCGATGAGGGCTGAACGGTTCAATATAAAACTGAGTATTGTTGCAACCTTATTGCATGTATTGTAGATCAGTTTTATTTGTGTGCTCACAGTAAGATTGAGTTTGTCATCACATTTACAGTAATAGACAACGGCAAGTATAAATGCCTTTCATGTGAAAGTAGTTTGCACAAAATATTTAAGAATGCAAATGGCACATTCCTTAGATCTTTGATAACGGCGGGAAAAAATGTTAATACGATACACGAATTAGATGCACAGCCGTTGTGTGACTAACGTGATGGGTTTCTGTACCTGTTCAATCTGTTGCCTTCTTTCTCCAGCTGAGACTCAGACAAAGCTCACTTTACTTCCTACTGTAGGTTCATTCAGGCTTGTTTCTAAAAATAGCGGCATTGGACAGTGGGTAACCAATGTGTGATGAGTAGGTGGGACAAGCTGAGATATTTGCATTTGATTGGCTAAAATAGTACTGCCACTTCAAAAATGGTTGACAACGACTATTTTCGTGTGCTTCTGGGAAAATTTGGCTTTTATTTACATTTTCCTCCACTGTAATACATCAGCAAATTGAAATTATATGTCTTTTTGCTTTATTCAACACGTTTCTGTCCGCTGTAATAAACATTAGCAAGATGTTTTCCATTACTTTACGGGGTGACGAAATTCAGTTACGAAGCCATTTACTAAAACTCAAAGGAGTGGGACAATTGTTTTGTGGAAACAGTACCTGAACTCCATCAGCTCATGTTTTTTTAACCTCACATCTCAGTATGAGGGGGCGGGGGGATGAAAAGCTATATAAATAATTCAGTGGTGGCATGCATTTTGCATGGACTGTCCATCGCTCATCTGAGAGGTGTAGAAAGCAGTGGAAAAGGGGGTTGATTGCTTTGGGCACTTCTTTTTTTTTCTGTTCCAATAAACAGCTTTAGATCAAAATAGTTCTATCCATTTTTGTTAATTAGAGTGTGATGCCCAGCAGCTGCTTAAATTCTGCTTTGCGTCACTCCAGTCACGCTTCATACCACATGCTACCATGCTAACCTCATGTCCATCTCTGTGTCTGTTGACCTTACACTTTGTACTCATTTCATTTGCAGCTCATCTCCATTTTCTCCAGTTTCCCATAGTTCCTTCATCTCTTCTTTCTTCATGTTACCCAAGCTCACCCTCACAGGTAGGATCCATCGGCTTTTATCTTGCTACACACTAAGCTCTCCACTGGTTTATTCATTCTTATCTCAGGCATAGTACATGGATTTGACCAGTTGCTATTTTGTATCCAGTCATTGTCTAGAGTGGATTTGGTAGACTGCAAAGGTTCAAGTTCTAAAGTGTATCAACGACAAAAGGAGTATAGTTCAAATTGGTTGTGTTTCACCCAAGGGGCTTCTTAAGTGTTCAATTTCTGTTTTATTCAGAGTTTTATTGTTCTACTCTGCTAGCGTTTAATTGCAAATGGGAACATATTACTGCCTGTTAGTTATTATCAGAGTTGCTGTGAATAAAGATGATTTTGCACACAAGGGGAGCAGTTTCGCTAATCTTCATTATCAGAAAATAATGATTCAGTCGCAGCCTAAACAAAAGGTAGATCAATTTAAGAAAGCAGAATAACAAAGCATGCACATGGGCAGTTTCATGTCACCTCTGAAAAGATAGGGCTAATCCCAATTCTCCACCTAAACCTCATTCTCCTCAGCCCTCTGTTTGGAGGACCAAGACCAAGATAATGGGCTAAGTCTTAAGCCTGAGTTATACTTCTGCATTGCGGTGACGGCATAGTGACGATGTAGACCCTACGGCAGTGGTGTCCAAACTATTCCAAATAGGGCCGCAGAGGGTGCGGGTTTTTGTTCAAACCCATCATGAGGGCAACCTTTCACCAATCTGGTGTCTCACAAGTGTAATCAGGTGATTGCAGTCAGGCGCTGCTTGTTTTAGCACAAACTTCATTGGTTAAACTGTCTGTGCTCGATTGGTAGGAACAAAAACCAGGACCCACAGCGGCCCTTGAGGACAGGTTTGGACACCCATGCTCTACGGCGAGCATTCGATAGTTCTGCAGGAAGGGAATGCGTTGTTCTGTAATTCAGCGCCAAGCCACTAGAGAGATGTTGCGTTGTGTGTGTGCGGTTTTGGGGGACTTTTGTCGAATTCCTTGAGTTTTCTTCCGTTTAGACAACAATGGCAAAGGAGATGGAATGCCTGAATGTGGATCTTCAGCTCATCAACATTGAACAACGAATGTCGATCATACAAATGTTGAGGTGCAAGTTACGCAGAAGACGGTTGCGGAGGTGGTCTGTCTGACTGTTGATGCCGCACAGAGACTGGCAGTCACATTTTGAATTCTAGCATCGGGTGGAAGCCAGCAAGGTGCATTTTCCAGCGTTTTGTTCGATTTGTTTGCCGTGTCCTACAACCAGCCAGTGGGAAGCCATAGCAGATTTCTGATGGCTATGGAACTTCCCAAACTGCGTTGGAAGCCTTAATGGTTATCAAAAGAGCACCGAAGCACTCTCAATCAGTGATGATATATCAAGTGTGTAAACTGTCTGTTGTTGAAAATTAAACATCAAAACAGCTCTTTTGACACCAAACTTGTGCTTTATTCTTCATATACTTGAAGTGTAAAATCTAAATAAGCCACAGACTCACAGCAAACCAAAAATACGACATAAAGTGATTAAAACCTGGCAGTATTTGACCGGCTGGGTCACCGCTTCGTGTGGCCATTCGAACACACACATACTTGTTTTTTTTTTTGTTTTTTTTATGTGTTCGCTGACCTCCAGCCCCGTATTTTCAGCAATCTCCTTCCACGAATTGCTTGCACAGTTCTAGCCAGGATTTTGTGGAGGTTCATGTCAGGCTACGGCGGAGGGTCCTAAATAGGGTCTGCCTTGACGGCGTAGGTCTGCCGCAGAAGCATAACTCAGCCTTTAGCCGCTAAGAAAATGCTCCGTTGAACTGGGACACCTCTCCATACATAACATTGCAAAAGCATACATTAACAATATCAAAAAGCTGTGGCTGCCAGCCGGGGACCTGGCAGCCACAGTAATAGGGTGGTAGGTGGGTCCCACACTTTTTCTCTATGGCGTGGCTCCTGGGGCGTAGCCTCTCCGCTGCCTGGGCTGCCGGCCGCAGGAGTAGGGGGAGGTCAGGCCGCCGATCTCGCATCTCCCCGCGGCGGCTCCTCGGCGTTCCCCTGCTTCCGCCTTCCCCTCTCTTCTCTAACTGGGTATCCGCCCTGTGCTCCGCCGCGGATCGCTGGCTGAGCGGCGGTGTATCGGCTGGATGTTGCCTGCTACAGCGGGGGACCCTGCCCTGCCCTGGGCTTGGTGGGCCGCTGAGGGCCCTGTGGCATGCCGTGCCGGCTGGGGGGGCTGCGGCGGCTCGTGGCCCGGGTGGGCGGATGGGGTTGGGGACAGGCGTGGGGTTGTTGGTGCGTCCCCTCTTGCCATTCCTGAAGGCCGGTAGTTGGGCGCGCAGGTGGCCCGGGGAACCACCCTGGATTCCGGGGGGGTGACTAGGACTCCTTTGCTGGGCAGCGGGAGGAGGGATGGGCTGCACTGGCCCCCCCCGGCCCCGCCTTCCTTGCCCGGGCTGGCTGGGTGGGGGCCGTGGCCCTGTGTCGGCGCCCGCATGGCGTCTCCGCTCGTCTGCGTGGCTGTTGCGTGCCCGGTGGGGCTCGCGTGCGGCTGGATGTTATTGGGCGCGCTCGGGCGGGGGGTCCCGGTGCCGGGATTGGCGATGGGGTGGCGTAGGGTCGGTCGCCAATGGGCTTACACTCACAAGGGATTCACACGAGTACTGGGTTCTAGATCACAGAGATGATTTGTGTACACTCTACCCCTTTCTACCACTTTGCTTATAGACTCCCCCACCTCCTTCCCCCTCTTTCCCTGGTCAACAGGCCCCCCACATGGTGTCAACTGGAAATACATTTAGCTGACGATAGCACCAACATATTAGTAGTTAGTGTAGTTAGGCGTTCAATGTATTTCTTGTTGTTGTTTGCATTTCTTTTCTTTCTTCTCTTGTGTTTCTTTTCTTCTGTTCCCCCATAACCCCGTCCTGTTCGCTGCTTTGTTATAATAAACGAGGTATGTTGAATGATCACAATGTGAGATGTCAGACTCTCAATGTGAAACATTAAAACTGTTCAGACTCTCCGGGCACTTAGACTTCCATTCTCCGTGTCAAACAGCTGAACAGGACAGGTTTAAAAAAAAAAAAAAAAAAAAGAGATGCAAGGGCCAACTTGAAATTCAAAATAATATGACTGAAGTCAAAGTAATCATCCAAAAAATGTAAATTAAAAAAAGTGTTTAGTGAAAACAAAAACTCAAGTAATCAGTAACATTGTGATTAACTACTTCTGATGATGGATTTTTTTTTTTAAACAATAGTATTCTTTTCTCAGCACGGTTATCTATATAAACTGTTATTATTATACTGTACTATAACCTATTACATAATCACATTAAGCCAAAGAAATATAAAAAATATAATCATTGAATTCCAGAGAGACCAAAAAATCCCAGAAAAATAAAGCGTCATTCGTCCAAAGAGCATGAGTGCCCCCTAGTGGACAAAATGTATTTCTTATTATGAAATTAAAAGGATCATATCTCAGGCTTTCCGTGGTCAATTGAAGCCAAATAACAGCTGGGAAAGAGGTCTTTTATTTTTACAGTGCTTTAAAGACGCCGTGTGATTGAACAGGCTTGTGTGATCATAGGACGGCAAGCTTAAGTCTGATTGGTACAATGGGGTCATGTGATTATTGTTCCAACGTCTCAGCTTCAGTGCTGTTGGCATATCTGGCAGAAAAAAAGTCAAGTCTAATAAGTAAAAATCAAGTAAAAATAAAAAAATATGGCTTAGAATTGCTACTCTTAGAAGTACATTTTTCTCAAAAGTTATTCAAGTAAATGTAACGGAGTGAATGTAACTTGTTACTACCCACATCTGGTACTATATGTACAGTATACATGTGCATATTAGTCCTGTCAGTTAAACGCGTTAATGCAAATTAAGTAGTGATTAATTATGGCCATTTCCACCTCCTGTAATTTGGACCTCCTGACAACTCGCACCGCTCTTGTGTCCACCAGACACACACTATTTACGGCCACTCTGCCCCAGAGAGTTGGAGTGAAATCCTGTTCGTCAGGCAAAACTTAAATTATGGGTTTTAATGGCCAAAATGGGACATATTGAGGCAGCGTACCAAGCGTGAACCCGCATGGCCACTTGGGACGAGACATTATGGACATTTTCGAGCATGTTTGGATTAAAATACAGCTCCAGACATCCAGGTGCTTTGCACTGCTCTCGTGGCAGCTGGAGGTACACTATTTTTGGGCGCATGGAGGATCAGAGTGAATTCCTGTTCTCATACTTTGGCATTTTAGCCCAAATGTGGCACTCTGAGGTAGACTGACCAGCAACTGTATGTAGAGATACTGTATACAGTGTTACCTCGGCATACAATCGCAACGACATACGATCCTTTCAACATCCGACGTGAATTTTGACTCGTCATTTGTCTCAACATGTGACGACATGGTCGAAATACAACAATTTATGACAGCATCGCAATTTTATGTTTTTTCTTGCAAGAAGGACACATGACGGATTTTCTCATGAGAGAAATCAACATGGGTCCCAATGGAGGTGTGTGAATTTTCCGATTCTTAGATTATTCGCTATTCAGCCGTGGAAGATTCGAGAACGATTCACAAACATCTAAATTCCGATTATTGAAATATGCCAAGTAAAGCGGAACTGAAACACAGTCAGCGCAGTTTTCAGGACGCAATGGGGATCGGACCGAGAATAAACATCATGCTCAACTCATGCCACTAGATAAAAAAAAATATAAAACCTGACTGCTGCCAACAGCCGCTACAAACTACGCCCACATAATGCTATGGTAGATATCACATGTATATCAAACTAGATGCCAAATGACAGACTCGACGGCGTTAGTAAACAGCCGCCATCTTAAAGTAGTAAACTTCTTTGGAAGGCTGTTGTAGCGCACCTTCGGGAGTGAACTTAATTAACTTTTTTATGTAAAATACTCCTAAATCGGCAAAATTTTGACTTGAATCTATCTTGAAATGATGAAACAATTTTAAAAATTGTCGAAAGTAGACAGAAGGGAAATTATGGAATAACGGGAGCAATTTTAACAACTTTAACTGTTGATTCACAACACTAAATTAATTGAATGTAGTTTAAAGCTGCTGATACAGAATTGGGGCTTGAGTATTTCATTTACTGTTTTGAACTGTAAACTCGATACTGAAATAGTAGTTTATTTAAGCCTGAGAGGATTTTTGTAACTAATGTACAAAACATTAAAAGCAACTAATAGCTGGGGTGGGCATCAATAATCAATTTATAATTGAATCATAGCCTCTGAATCTTAATCTAATCGTTAGGTGCCCCAAGATTCCCACCTTTAGGTCCCAAGAAGGTTAGTGTAGCTGGTGAAAAAAGGAGAAAGGTGACACTTACCATTGAAATTAGGAAGGAAATGATAGAAAAATATGAGCGTGGTGTGCACATCAGTGAACTGGCTCAACAATCCGGCAGGAATATGTTTATGATCTAAAGGATGACTCTGATAATTATTGTTATTATTATTATTGTAACATCGGCAAGTTGTCTGTTTTGTCAGGTTTTTAATCATTTATTTCAGAAATGTGCAACACAAAACAACAACAACAACAACATGAGGAAAAAAGGAAAAACTTCCCACTCTACTGCACCTCCCTCTCTCTCGTCAGTCACACGGTGGGTTCAGGAACAGCATGCAAAACACAACCGCCACATTAGAACCAAATTTGTTACAAAATTATTATCATTCCGATTACCGGTAGTATTTCTAATTTATTTGTTTTGCTATGTGTAATTGCTATTTGTAATCGTACCAGCAGTTTTTGTTAAGGATTTTGCGTAGGTTTTTGGGCTATGAAATGAATTAATCGAATTGTAATGTATTCTTAGAGGAAAATCTCGCTCGACATGCGACCATTTTGACTTACAAACCAGGTCCTCGAACAAATTAAATTAGTATGTAGAGGTACCACTGCATATACATATCTCGATACATGAAAATCGCCTAATTCATTTCAAGCTCGTTTGAAACACCACATTATATTTTATGACAAGAGTAAAACCAGACTGAAATTTAAGCCAAATACATTTGGATCATTCAATATAATACCTGTAATGAAGTAAATCAGGGGCGGGTAAACCAGTCCTCAAGGGGCCGTACTGGGTCCTGGTCATTGTTGCAACTGATCCAGCACAGGCAGTTTAACCAATGAGAGGTCCGGGGAAACAAGAAACACCTCACTGCAATCAATTGACTGCGCTTGTAAGACACCAGATTGGTGGAATAGTGTCCTCTTGATGGGTTGCCACAAAAACCCGCATCCACTACGGCCCTTTGTGGAATAGTTTGCCCATCCCTGGAGTAGATAATAGAACATAATGCAAAAAAAAAAAACTGGAAAAAAATGCAAAAACGTGGAACCTCATCTTTTGAGTGAAGCGAAAGTGATACCCATGTAGCAGGCCATGCGTAGGCGTAAAAACACTCTTCGCGGGGCAAAAATGACCGCTTCAGTACATTAAATTTTTCTACTCCCTGTGTGAGGATGTGTGTGTGTGGGTGTGAATATATTCACCGTATATAACCAGCAAAATCAGTGAATGAAAATGAAAACGTACATAGAACTTCAATAATTACTGTAAATCAAAGACCTCCAAATATTTAATCCCTACTAATCGTTATTACACTGGTTTCATTATGTTGTATAGTATGTATAAACATTATTTTGCTTTATTCAAACTCACAAACAAAGAGTTCCCTCTCGTAAGCTGGTTGTGCGTAATTTATACTCCTTGGTAGGGATGGGAATCGAAATCCGATTCCAATTTGGAACCGGTTCCGAGTGTTTCGAGGCCTCGACATCACAATGAAAAAGCCTTAACGATCCCTTTAACGATTCCTAAAGACGCGTATTGCGTCGTGACGTGTCTTGTTGTCCAGACGCATCAAACTAGCATGGCGCCAAGAACCACTCGCTCCAAAGTTTGACTACACTTCACCAGGAAAGAGTGTGAAAATGAAAGGTTACGACGGGTAAGCACGAGCATTGCAGCCATAAACATAACAATGACAGCACGTAGGTTCAAACGCTCGAAAGTGTGTCTTCACTTCACGAGGAAAAATTACAACAAAGCGACTTGCAGTTATTGCAAGGTGGAGATAACTGCATCGGGAGGGAATACGACTGTGCTGTCCTCACAGAGAGGCTAAGGCTCAGTCCTGGCTATACAGCTAGCTAAATTCCCAAATGACGATGCAGAAGACGTTGGTATAATTTGCTGACTTTATTCAACCATCACTTGAAGAGTGAAACTAAGAATAGAAATGAAACAAATCAATTTCGTCCCCAATAACAAACAGGTTTGCATCAACGTAAATCAGCGATGATTAGCTGCTAATAACAGTAATAACAAATGGTTAGCATTCGTTCGCTAGCATTAGCACATCGTTCAAACCACTACACAACTGGATTTAAGTGTCCGATCGCGAGTGGAAACACAACAACAACAACACAAAAGATGATACATACAGGCATTGCCTCTGAAGATATTAACATCAACAAAGAATGTAGGCTCGTAGAAGTGTTTCCCTCTCTCACTAACTCGCTCACTCACTTGGACGCGGCATTTCTTCTTCGGGTGTAAGCGCGCTCTTCTTCACGTGAGCGCGTTCTTCTTCGCGTGAGGAAGCGCAAGGGTGCCCCCACTTGAGCGTGTAAGCGCCACAAAAACTAAAAGGCATGCATTTCAATGTAATGGTAAATAATACACGTTAACCCAGTAGTCCCCAAACTGCGGCCCGCGGCCTAAATACGGCCCGCCTCCACATTTGGTCCGGCCATTTTGAATTGTTTTTTTTCTCAATCGTGTTATTGATTTCCTGGCCTTTTCCTTGAAGAATTCAGAGAGGGTTATTTGATTGTGGCTTTCTGAAAAACAATAATTTTTTTACATTTATGCACTTCTGCAATCGTCACACTTTTTTTGTTACAAACTGACCCCGGCCCCTCATCAGAGAAGGGAAAAGTTATGTGGCCCTCACAGGAAAAAGTTTGGGGACCCCTGCTTTAACACATATTGCCAAAGGCAGAACAACAACCTATCTGCCAATATATACCAATATTTTTTATTTCTATTAGATAAATGTTTCAGTAAAATGTTACACATTCTTGTGTATTTGCCACTTATTGCCACAGTTAACATTGAGGCTTTGGGCCTCTTTTGATCTCGTTGCGAGTTTGTAAGGTTGTGACTTCTGATTAAACAAACTCGATGCCAATCAAAACGTTTGTTCTTCTTTTTCCCCAAATTAGAATCGATAAGAGAATCGATAAAGAATCGAATCGTTAAGCAATATCGATAATGGAATCGGAATCGTAAAAATCCTATCAATTCCCATCCCTACTCCTTGGTCTGTGAAATAACAATTACCATATAAAATTCTACATTTTATCGTTATATACAGTGGTATGAAAAATTATTTGAACCTTTTGGAATTTCTCACATTTTTGCATAAAATCCCCATCAAATGTGATCTGATCTTTGTCAAAATCACACAGATGATAAAACAGTGTCTGCTTTAACTAAAACCACCCTAACATTTCTAGGTTTTCATATTTCAATGACGATAGTATGCAAACAATGACAGAAGGGGGAAAAATAAGTAAGTGAACCATCACATTTAATATTTTGTCCCCCCCCCCCCCCCCCCCCTTTGGCAGCAATAACTTCAACCAGGCACTTGCTGTAGCTGCAGATCAGTCTGCCACATCGATCAGGACTAATCTTGGCCCATTCTTATCTACAAAACTGCTGTAGTTCAGTCAGATTCCTTGGATGTACGGCATGAATTGCTGTCTTTAGGTCCTGCCACAGCATCTCATTAGGGTTCAATTCTGAAATTTGACTTGGCCACACCAGAACGTGTATTTTGTTCTTCTGAAACCATTCTGAAGTTGATTTACTTCTGTGTTTTAGATCATTATCTTGTTGTAGCATCCATCCTCTTTTTACAGTAGCTTCAACTGTCTGACAGACGGCCTTGGTTTTTGTTGCAAAACATCCTGATAAGCTTTTGAAGTCATTCTTCGATTAATGATTGCAAGTTGTCCAGGCCCTGAGGTAGCAAAACAGCCCCAAATCGTGATGCTCCCTCCACCATGCTTCACGGTGTGGATGAGGTGTTGATGTTGGTGAGCTGTTCCATTTTTCCTCCACACATGATGTTGTGTGTTACTCTCAAACAATTGAACTTTGGTTTCATCAGTCCAGAGAATATATTGCCAAAACTGTGGAGTGTCCAAGTGCCTTTTTGCGAACATTAAACAAGCAACAATGTTTTTTTAGACAGCAGTGGCTTCCTCCGTGGAGTCCTCCCATGAACACCATTCTTGGCCATAGTTTTACATACTGTATAGTTGATGTGTGTACAGAGATAGTGGACTGTGATTTCAGTGATTTCTGTAAGTCTAGCAGTAGACACGCTACGGTTCTTCTTACCTCTCTAAGTATTCTGCGCTGAACTTTTGGCGTCATCTTTAGTGGACGGCCAGTCATTGGGAGACAAGCAACAGTGTCAAACTCTTTCCATTTGTAAACAACTTTTCTGATTGTCGATTGATGAACATCCTGACTTTTAGACGTGGTTTTATATCCTTTCCCAGCTTTATACAAATCGACAATCCTTGATCGCAGGTCTTCAGACAGCTCTTTTGACCGAGCCATTATGCACATCAGACAATGTTTCTCATCAAGACATTTCTTACCAGGTGTGTGTTATTTAGTGGGCAGGGCAGCTTTAAATCACTCATCAGTAATTGGGCACAAACCTGACTTAAATTATTTGGTTGAAATTGGTTTCAATTGCTCTTTAAGTCTCCTTAGGCAGAGGGTTCACTTAATTATTTTTCTACCTTCTGTCATTGTTTTCATGCTATCCTCATTAAAATATGAAAACCTATAAATGTTTGGGTGGTTTTAGTTAAAGCAGATTCTGTATTTTCATCTGTGTGATTTTGCAAAGATCAGATCACATTTGATGGTGATTTTATGCAGAAATGTGAGAAATTCCAAAAGGTTCAGATACTTTTTCATACCACTGTAAGTCACACTTAGCTATAAGTCGCAGACTCAGCCAAACTATCCAAAAAAGTACAATTTAAAGTCCAGAAACACAGTCCTGTATATTTGGACCACTAAACTTCCTCTATTGCAAGAGAGATTTAAATAGAGCTTGAATTGTTTTGATGCATTATGATTCATGTTAGGGGGAAATGCTGTATGCACATATCAGATTTGATTGTAAACACTTTTAATGCCACACTCCATTATGATAAGTTTGGTGTAATGGAATGAATCATAAATACTGCATAGTGAATCTGTGCTTTTATATCAGTGTATCTACTACAGAATTATGAACCATTTCATCTTGTGGAGCTCATTGGTGAAAACGTTGCTTTTTGGTTTGGTTCATGAAGTTAAAAAAAACTTCCAGTTTGCATGTAATTCTTTTTTGAATCAAGCGTTATCATTAGATGGCTCTTCAATGACCGCTTGAATGGAGACAATGCTTGTTAAAAGTGCAACCAAGTCCTGTCTTATAAAAATGAACTGATGCTCAAAAACATTAAAATGCAAGGGTTAAAGTGTGCATGACACCAAAAATCATGTTTATTTCATATTTCACGCAGTGTTTTATGCTCCTGAATGAAATGGACCGCTTGGATGTGTGTGGAAGCGATCGTTTTATATATTCAATTTTTGAATCCCGCGCTATGATAATGAGTAACTTCCGGCTTCAGTCTCGGGTTTAGGACGAATGCGAATGTGACGTGGCCCGGGTCGGCATCTCACTATAGTATACAGCATTGCTTTATAGCGTGCAGATGGACTGCGGATTCAGCTGATTTTGCGGATTAATTTGTTTATTTTTCGCATCATGCCACCAAACGGCTGCAGAAAATTGTTGCTGCACCAGGGAGAGGCGTGTGAGCCTTCTTGGGTTTCAAAAGGTTCCCATTCACCGCGGATATTGGCCAAAACAAGCCCTACTACTGTGGGACCAATGGACTTACGAGGAAGTGAGTAAACATTGTATTTTGTATTATGTCAAATAAATGGTAAATGGTAAATGGTGTTACACTTATATAGCGCTTTTCCACCTTTCAAGGCGCTCAAATACTGGGATAATGGCACACGTTTCAATACGGAGGTGGCTTGCATTTTGTGGCTGATTGTCCACCGAGGATGCCACTCAGCCGACGACCGGCGGCTTATTTGCACACACCCCTCTGAACTCGGGTTATTGTCCTCTTTGTGTGGCCTGTGTTCTGTCAAATTTTCAACCCCATCAGAAATTGCAACTTTTCTGTTAAAATGGCCGTGAATACAGCGATTACAAAGTAAACACTACAAACTTTGTTTAAATAAAGGACTATTTACTTACGTTTGATCATGAACGGGCATGTAGAAAAGGTCTCCTCAGACACATCCTGCACAACAACTGCACACCGCTCTCTCACCGTTTACATCGTCGGCATGTAGTAAAGCATTATTTTACGCCATATTCGTGTTGACCATGTGGCAGCTACGCGCTCCTCCGACGTCGGCCGGTTTGTCCGGCGGTACTCTCCAGCTGCTTCCCCGGCGAGCTCTCCTGTCCGCAGCAGGGGAACCAGCTGTAACTTGCTCGCTGCCGGGCAGGTTGCCGATTGGCAAAGACAATCGACAACCCCGCCACCGTGTGACATGATCCGGGCTAGTTTTGTGTGATTTTTCGCTTTCGAAAATCGCAAATAAGACTTTGAGACGTCACTCGGTTCGGGTAAGCATGTCGGCTAGCTGTCACGCCTCTTGGTTTGTTTACATTCTTCGAAGCCAGGGCAGGGAAATGACAAAAGCCGAACTAACTACGGTGGCATAAAATATCGTTAGGGAGGTGCGGCAGTAAAGTTGAAGTCGACAGTTTTGACCATTATGGAGTAATTTTGCCATGTCATACTGAATAAATGCATTTTTATTATTTCATATTCCATTTAATACAAGATAGTTATTTGTCATGACCATACCATTTATTTAGCTATTGGGGAAAAATACTTCGATAAAAAGATTATCTTCTAAAAATATTGGAGTAGTGAGATTGAAACAATGACATTTTGCGGCTCTCTTCGTCGCATTTTCCTCGTTCTGAATAATTCCCCTTCAATGACCCACCATGACCATGACCCTGCCAACGCCATCCTCCTGTTGGGGACGCTAGAGCCCTATAATGGTAGGCGTGGCTAAACCGCAGATTAAAAGACTAATTTCTCGTCATCTGCGTTTTGCCAAATTGTAGTATATATGGCTGAAAACACTCAAGTGACTTGAAGTTCCGCTCTGAGACCCCCAATTTGGCCAACTTTCAAAATTGTCCGATAAGCATGTGTGATAGATCATTGGAAAGCTTAAAATCTCAATTTTCTGGGGGAAGAAAAATTTTGAACTGGAGGGCATTTAAAAAAAAAACATTTAAACAGCGAAACTCTATCTGGAAGTGAGAGCATGAAACAGCAGAATTAATGACGCCATGACTTTAACGAGATATTATCACGTAGTTACCTTGTTTCGATCCAAAAACTCCATGTAGCATGTATCACTGAGTGTCAAGACACAATTGTGAATGGCCACAGCTGAATTTTTGGGGGGATTTTATGGGTGAAACATGGTAATAAAACAAGGGTCACGATGCAGAAATCGCAGATATCAAGGAGTGGTCGAGATTTTCTTTTTCATATATTTACCCTTTAAACTTTTTTTTTTCTTTCTTTGTTTGGATCGATTATTTATCATCTAACATATTGGAGAAAATGTGACAGTAACAAAAAAAATACAATTAAGCGATAGTTATGAGGTAGATATTTGTGACTTTTACAGACACCGTTTTTTTCATTGTGACGTAATTTGTTTAAAAGTTTAAAATATGCGAGTGAATATTTTTTTTTAAGTCTTTTTTTTTTTTAAACGAAATATTAGACATCAATTAATGATTCTAAGCTAAAAATGACAGACATTTTGAATAATAAATATAATTAATTACCTTCGTTTTATGGCTGAGTTGAAACAAGAGCGGTTGCGCGACGTCTGTAAACGGGGGTTTCCAGAGTAAAACGGACAAATTAAAAATAGTTCGGGGGCTTAATGCGCCATGAATCTGCGATGACAGTATATAGACCTATTGTTCTATTAAACACAACTGTTCTTTTGTCTTAAAATACAGCACTTTTTTTTAAAGAGGAGTGCAAGAGCAGAAACTTCTTTTCAGTCTTGTCTGTTTTCCGCCATATAGTCGAATTGTCTCAAAATATTATTCTAATTCAGATAATAATCCTATTTAAGACGTTTTCTTTTTATCCTGGTGTACGCACTTTAAATACAACCTCAGTCATATTACGCCCCTGCCCTCATGTTTAAAAAAAATAACACAGAAAATGAAGTGTCTGTTTTTTTCTTTATAATCCATGTAAAATGTTTTCCCCAATATGTCCCCTTATGGCAAAACCAACATCAAACCAGTCCTATATTTTCAAAAGTGGGTCAACCTCTTTTACTCTAGGTGTCCTTTAACCTGTGTGTTGTTTGAGGGTATGTTGTCTGATGTGAAAAGTTGAGTGACGTTACTGTCAGGCTGGTCTGATGAACAAGATGTAAGCCTTTAAGCAGTGTTGGACATCCTCTTAGAATCAACCAATTGCTTGTAATCTGCTTTTGTTTGTTGCTTTGAAACATTTGTGCCGTTGTGTCAGCGTATAAATCCGCTCACTTATTGCCTGTGTCGCCAATGTTCAGCCTCCATACTCTGGCAGGAGGTAGGAGGGCAGCAATTGAAGTTTCTCGTATAGAGAGGTCTGCCAGGGTGTTTAGTAAAAAAATAAGAATGTCCACAGATAGTGACGATCTTGTCACGTGAAATGGCGCGCCTGCCTTTGTGGCTGTCAAACAGATGGCAACATAGACACAAGGAAGATGGCCTAGATTCACACATGGCCAGCCTCTTGTGTGCTGTTTTTTTTTTTTTTTTTTTTTTAAGCATGTCTCGCTTCATCTTCGCTCGCTATTGTGCACGATATCCTGCTCTCATTCTTCTTCCTCACTGTACCGGAATGAACCTCAGAAGCAGCGGTAGCATCTTTTTTTTTTTTTTTCCTTTGGATGCTGATAGGGATTTTTGTTCTCATTCTATCTTTTTTTATCCCTGTCTCTTAGCCTCCAAGATTAAATGTGCGTTGGTTGTACCCGTGGACGGAATGGTTGCCAAGCAACCGGCTGATGATAGCAGCCTTGGGGCCTGCAGTGATGTCAGCCTTAGTTGGAGGGACGTTTTTGCACGTGTTAGTGAGAGTGTGTATGTGCTTGTGTTAGCAGAGGGATGGCAAGCCTAACCCACGGCAGAGTTCAACATCATATTATTCAGGTCACGTGCTACGATGCTTTAGTAGACCACCATTATGTAACCGAGCAAAGCCGAGTCAGAATGTGTTGCGTGCGTGTGTTTGTGTGTGTATTTGAGAAAAAGCTCTAGCGTCTATAAATAAAATACAGCATGTGCATGTTCAGCAATGAATGTGATCCTTAATATGTGAAGCTGTATGTGCTAGTAAGAAGCAAGTTGTAAGATGTGTAGGCGTGGTGCAAGCGAGATCTCCCACCACCATATCAATACAGCTCGCCATCACTGAGGGCCGGCAAAGGATTTGTTCATGCAACTGCTTTAACTCTGTCAGCAGTGTTGTTTTTGGCAGCTCTTTTAATTTTCGTCTTAGTCTTTTGGACGATAATCCTCATTAGTCTTAGTCATATTTTAGTCATCTTAAAATGTGTTTGTTTTCGTCTAGTTTTAGTCAACGTTTACTAAAAATGTTTTCGTCTGTAAAATTGAACAAATTTACTCCAAAAATCAATCAATAAATAAAGGTTTCTAACTATTTCGAATTAACATTGACAGATAGAGCACATATTATAGTGTCTACAAGGACAATGCCAACTTTGTGATTATACACACTCAGCAGGAAAACGTTACATTATTTTCAATTAATTATTCCCACCTGAACGCCAATAATTGTATGTAAAAATAAGTTTTCCAACAGTTTGTAGGACGCTCGTCGTTAGCATTAACCAAATGCCAACACAATCGCGACTGCTATGCCAATGCTACGAGTTACATTTACTGTGTGATGATCACTCAGCAAAGACTTTTAAAGGCTAAAGCATCATTGCATATTCTTTCTGGCCAAGAAAGCAAATCTTAAAGTGTGTGTACCTTGCATGGACGCTGGAGACGACACGCTGGTGAGTTTATATTGAACCGTTCGATACACCCTCTTCGATTCAATTCGCAAAAACATTCAATCCAAATGATAAGCTCCCAAAATATATTTTCCGAATTTATATTTGTCGTCTCTCTCGCTAAAATGTCCACCGCAGCTTTGCCTTGAAATAAAAACTTTGCCGCTAGCAACCCCACTCCTCCACTCCTCCCCCAAACTGCATGAATGGTGGGAGCTGTGGCGCACGCGGATCCTTGCTCGTGAGGAAAGACAGAAACTTACGGAGGCGGCTTGCCGGCTTCAATATCGTACAAATCCATTGTTTAGCAGCATTTTGGTGATCTGATTTGCTATCCCCACTCGTATATATTAAACAAAGACTGTCTTTTCGGATACGTACAACAAATACCGTCAATATATTGTTGCCGACTTGGCTGCTACAAATAACCTCGCTTTGACAACAGACAGGTTAAGACCGTGGGTCACAGAGAGCTAACTCATGGTTACATTATGAACAATGAGTGGCAAATTAGGAGAACTGTACTTCAAACTCGTCCTGTTTATGAAAGTCGATTTCCAAATGCTGGTGTTGTGCAGTAATGAGCAGACGTGACTTCTGTGGCGTTTGTTAGCTTTTTTTATATGCCCGACAACACTCGCGCGCACACTGTAGATATCATCAAATAGTAACGCGACGTTAGATGGTTCCATGCCATTGGCTGTATGAGCCCAGAATGATCATGGGACGCATAGTCCATACACTACATCGATGGATTAAAAACCGCCATGAGTGAATGGAAGTTAAGCAGGCCAAATCAATCCATACTAGTGACTACAGATAATGCTGCAAATATTGTTAATTCAGTACGTAACACAAATGGACTCGGACCACAAATAGAATGTTTTTCTCATGTGGTAAACATACCTGCTAAGAGAGTAATAGCAATCAACAGTGTGCCCCGCCTCACTTTACAAATAGTAAAGCTTGTTTTCAACACTTTTATACAAAATTTCTTCAGATCAGTAAGAAGTGAGCACATAAATGTCATACACTATAATGCATGTTTATATGATGGCATTGTTATTTTTGCTTGTTAGCAAAATTTTTAAAAATACATAAATAAAAAACACTTGTATTTTTTTGTTTCAGAGCATTAAATGTATTGAATTGAATCGAAAATTGTGTTCCTCGTATTGAAAATCGTAGCAAACCGTGACTTAACTGTATAGTTGCATCACTAGTGACGAGTGACACAGCCAGACACTGCTAAATGCAGGTTAGCGACACATAAAATGTCACACATTGTGAACTTGTGACGGAAACTATCAAACGAAAACTGGCATACGTCTCGTTATGTTTTGGTCTCCCAAAACACGTTCTCAGCTCGTCATCGTCATGAAAAAAGTGTTAGTTGACGAAATATTTTAATTATCGTCATCGTTGACGAAAACAACACTGCCTTACAGGATGTATGTAAATCATGTAAACGACGGAGGAATCATTTAGTAACCAACAATGGGACGTCTATTCTTCGGCTTATTTCCTGGTTGTGTAACTTCTGTTCCCCTAAATTGTTTTACTACTTTAAAATGAAAGGGACTTGGCAATCATTTTGATGATTTATTTCTAAATACACGAAATTATAGAAAATATGAGACTTGCAGCACCCCTGGCTGATTAGGTGCAGGGCGGGAGATACGTTGTAAACACAATGAAAACATCTTTTACGGGCTGACAATCGACTTTTAAAATGGGAAAACCTCGATTTATCCTAGTTCTTCTCTATTGTTTTCTTTTACACCACCACCGCCCACCCCCAGGAAGACATAAACGTTTCGCAGCCCCCCAACTCTCTGCCGCCACTGTAAATAGTATCATTTGTCTATACACTGCATAACATTATGTCCTTTTCAATATTAAAAAAAAAGTACTATAGATCAACTTACAATAAAGTATAACTTTATTAATATTGTTTTGTTTGTAACAGTGAAGACTTAAAGCTCATTAATTTGCCTGAATTAAAAAAAAAAAAAAAAAGTCACATTCAATTTTTTGACCATTTGATACTGAAAAAGTAAAATATAATAAAATCAATAAATAATAGGGCTCTCAAACGATTAGGATGTTTAATTGAGTTAATCACAGCTTAAAAATTAATTAATTGTAATTAATCTCAATTCAAACTATCTCTAAAATATGCCATATTTTTCTGTGAATAATTGTTGGAATGGAAAGATAAGACACAAGACGGACATAAACATTCAACATACTGTACATAAGTACTGTATTTGTTTATTATAACAATAAATCCACAAGATGGCATTAATATAATTAGCATTCTTTCTGTTAAAGGGATCCACGGATAGAAAGACTTCTAGTTCTTAAAAGATGAATTTGAGTACAAGTTATAGTAATTTTACATTAAAACCCCTCTTAATGTTTTCGTTTTAACAAAATTTGTAAAATTTTCAATCAAAAAATAAACTAATAGCTCGCCATTGTTTACGTCGCCAAGCGGGACGTCACATGGGCTCCCTGCCGTTCTTCCACAGTGTCTTTAACTACGTAAGGTAGTGATTGAAATACTACTAAGGTGTCAATGGCGTTTTAAATTAATTAGAGATCCAGCCAAGGCAAAGTCTGAGTAAGTTTTATGTGTATTTTGCATAGTTATTTTGATTGAGAATGCCAGTTCTCTTTGCATTGAGCGCTTTTCCTTTTTTGAACATTATTTAAGAGATAGGAATATTATTTTTGTTGTGCTTTCACTAAATGATACTGTGGCGACTTAACTCTTCCGCCCAAATGCATGATGAGAAGTTGGTCAACCATGACTGTCAGTGGTGGCTGCAAATGGCATACAGTATGTTCTGCGTTGTGTTCAAGTGTGTTAAGAAAAAGGTCGTCCTGTCTCCTGTCATTCTTCCCCACGTCGTTTGCCACAATACTTATATTTGTAGTGAAAAAGTGTGGTCCAATGAACGCCTGTGTCTACTCGCGTTTCTCTGCTTTTTCGCTCTCAATGTGCTAAAACTGCGTCACTGTAAATTGTTTGAGGCAATGCATGAACGGGTCATTCCGTGCATGCGTTAATTGCATCAAATATTTCAACGTGATTAATTTAAGAATTTAATTACCGCCCGTTAACGTGATAAATTTGACAGCACTAATGAATAATAATAAATTCAAATTGATTAGCAACATTAACTCATGAGCACAATATGCCAAACAATTTGATCGCAAAAACAAAAATTGATAGAATAAAAACGACAGTGTCATTGAAAAGAGGGACATGTTTTTTTTTTTTTTTTTTTTTTTTTTTTGTTGCAGGCAGTATCAGCTTCTTTGCTATGGTGTGGGGTTATTTTGCACTGAGCAACTTGGTATGCCACCTTATGTCATGCTACCAGTGCTCGCTGGTTTACTGATGTAACACTGCAAAACATACAGTGTATCACAAAAGTGAGTACACCCCTCACATTTCTGCAGATATTCAAGTATATCTTTTAGTGGGACAACATTGACAAAATGACACTTTGACACAATGAAAAGTAGTCTGTGTGCAGCTTATATAATAGAGTTCATTTATTTTCCCCTCAAAATAACTCAAAATATAGCCATTAATATCTAAACCCCTGGCAACAAAAGTGAGTACACCCCTTCGAAACTACATCCCTGAATGTCCAAATTGAGTACTGCTTGTCATTTTCCCTCCAAAATGTCATGTGACTTGTTAGTGTAACTAGGTCCAAGTTTGCATAGGGAGCAAGTGTGTTCAAATTTGTAGTGCAGCTCTCACACTCTCTCATACTGGTCACTGAAAGTTCCAACATGGGACCACATGGCAAAGAACTCTCTGAGGATCTTAAAAGACATATTGTTGTGCTACGTGAAGATGGCCAAGGCTCCAAGAAGATAGCCAACACCCTGAGCTGCAGCACAGTGGCTAAGATCATCCAGCGTATTAAAAGAGCAGGGTCTACTCAGAACAGGCCTCGGGTTGGTCGTCCAAAGAAGCTGAGCGCACGTGCTTAGTGTCACATCCAAAGGCTTTCTTTGAAAGATCGTCGCAGGAGTGCTGTCAGCATTGCTGCAGAGATTGAAGAGGTGGGGGCGCAGCCTGTTAGTGCCCAGACCATACGCCGCACTCTACATCAAATTGGCGTGCATGGCTGTCGCCCCAGGAGGAAGCCCATTTTGAAGACGGTACACAAGAAAGCCTGCAAACAGTTTGCTGAAGACATGTTAACAAAGCACATGGATTACTGGAACAATGTCCTATGGTCTGATGAGACGGGCGGGCTTTCTTGTGTACCGTCTTTAGAAGAGGCTTCCTCCTGGGGTGACAGCCATGCACACCAATTGGATGTAGAGTTGAATATTTAATAAGTTAAATACTTAAATATCGGCAGAAATGTGAGGGGTGTACTCACTTTTGTGATACACTGTATGTCTTTAAACTAGTGATGTCTTAATTGATTTGGCTTCCTGCTGTCCGCTGCAAATATTTTAGACACAGTTAACAGATTGGTCTTTCCTCATCTCCCACTGTACTAAAAATGAAAGCCAAACACTTTATACGCGTCGTCATATTTCCTCATCTAAGCTCTTGCTTAGTGCTCTTTGCAGTGTGCTCTTGTCTGTTTAAAAAATACTGCGCACACTCTGAAAATGAGAGCACCGCTGCCACCCACTGAGTGGATGTGCAATTACACTTTTTTCTAGTACGGCAAAAAATCAGGATCCCGAGGTCACATGGGCCATCCAAGGCATCGCTCTGCGCGCCCTACTATTGAAGAAGTTCTGGTTTAACCCTTGAGAACCGTATTTCCAAAAAACATGTTTCTTTAATGTCTATTGAAATATTACGGCCGTTTCATAAATAATTGAAGTCCTAATCTGGCATATTGCTCCTTTAAATTTCAAAATGAAATTTACAATATTTGGTGTATTAAGAAATGTAATGTATTTTTAGATAATTACTAAACATTTGGATCCATAGTAAATCATGATTTCGATTACAATCATTCATTCATGTCATCATAAAACAAGTTCAAGAAATTGAAAAAACACAGAATTTCATTTTTCCGATGTGTTATAGTGGAGAAAAGGGAAAATAAAATCTTAATATTTCCAGGAAATGAACATCGTTGGTCGGTGCAGACATTCTAAAATACCATTATTGTTCAGTCTAATGCGAGTATCCGAGAGTCCTTCCTCGTGACATCACTTATACTCACTGTTCCATACCGATATAACAATTTAACATTGCAAGGCAATGCTTTAATAGTTGTTTTATATACGGATTGAAAAAAACATAGTAAAAAGACAGCGACACATTGACCAGGAACATTAATTGTAGAGTACCGGTAGGTGCCTATTTATTTCTTTTTAGCTTTTTTTATAGCTGTGTTCGAAATAGGGATGTCCCGATCGCATATTATTGCACCCGATTTTGAGAATCTGCCGAAGGACAGTACCGATCTGATACCGAAAAAAGTTTTTTTTTTATTTGAACAAAAGTTCCAAACATGTTACTGTCCAACTGTGCCAACTTCATAATGTGAATTATTTTTAAACAAGACCAACATAGAAATACCCTTGTCTTTATTAAATGCTTCATTGAGGGAATCCACTCAAATCCAGTCACGCTTTGACGGTCAAGCTGCCGAGAACAGACTCTCAATTACACAATGAGATCCCACAGCACACTTAGGACTGGGTTTAGTCAAGTTTAACGATGACTGACACATTTGTGCCTTTGATCGTAGAGTTACCAAGCTTCTCTGGCAAGATCAAAGCTAAAAACCTGTCAATCATCTTTGACTTTAAAGCGGAAATGTGAAGTAAGGTTGGCCAACCATGTTTTTGAATAATATCAATGGCTAAACAATTATAAGCATATTTTGGTTTAGCATTATTGCATTATTTTTTTTAACGCAACCCTTCCAGATTCTTTGTTTAACCCATAGCAACGCCCTTGACAATGAAAATGCTTTTCTTCAGCAATTTTGGGAAATCTTCAGAAATGACGTCACACCTAGAAGTGCGAGGGAAGTCCGCCATAGAACAGTATTGTTTGTTGCATTGTTTCTCGGTAAGATGCCACGGCGGTGTGTGGCGATGTTTTGTTCTCACTCTAACGAAAAGTTGTTTGAGTGGCCAAAGGATAGCAGGGCACGTAAATGGACATCTTTCGTTCTCACGAAGCGAATGAATTTCACGCCATCATCGAGTAGTGTTCTCTGCTACAAACACTTTGAAGATGCCTGCTTCCTTAACCGGTCTGCTTATGATCAAGGATTTGCCAAAAAGTAAGTGTGATTTTTGGATAGGTGACTGATGACTTTGTCAAAGCAGAGCTGCCAACTGTTGTGGAATGTACAGTAGAAGCTAGGGACGTTAGCCGAAAGCCAACTCGTGGCAATCCCCGATCATAGTTGTTGTTGTGTTCGCTAGGTTAAGCGTGTTTAAATTGTGCGTCAGCTACGATCTTGCCCAAAAGGGTTAATCCACTGTCAATCGGGAAAGGGGTGTGGATGTGCATAGAAGCGGGTCGGCGTCACGGTAATTCACGGTCACGTTGCCGTAAGAGACCTACACCGCCGGTGAGTTTGTGCACATTTATTTGTATTTGTATTATGTATGTCCACCTTCATGCTTCAAGCATTGCATTGCATTTGTACGGTTCGGCGTTTCTTTCACGGTGATCACATGATAGCCTTCTAGTTTGTGTTTTACAAGAGCCGCTGACAGGTCACAGTTGACAACTAGTGTGTTAGCATTGAGCAATCTCACAGCGAATCAGCGAGCAGCTCAAGTCACGCAGTGAATCATGGGAAATGTAGTCTCGGGACAACACTGAAGTGGTGCTTTGTAATCTGTTCGCTTGTGTGAAAAAACTACATTTCCTCACACCATTAGACGCCACTTCCTGCCGAGAGCCCCAAGCTGTGTTTGTACTGTTAGCTCCATGTGTTAATAAAGAAACAAAGGTGTCAGCACGTCGTGTGTTCGATACCTTTGTCAACAAAAAGCTCATAACAAGACACTATGCACGATCCGTTTAAGAGACGCTGGGACTGGAAGTAGTAGTAGCTGGTAGTACGAGGCGAGGCGGAGATGAGCGAGAAGCAAAACTTCGTAGTCGAATATGAAGGCAGTCCGCTATTATTTTGTTTTCTTATTGTTGCCACAATAAAGTGGAGAAAGCCATCAACGACTCATCTCCTTCTTTCCCCCCAACGTTTTTATATTATTATTTTATGTGCACGAGAGCTGCCGGATCTGCCAAAATGAACATGAAGTCTTGTTATTATTTTTTTAAACAATGTCATCAGATAGACAAAAACATAAAATTATGTGCAAATGCCTGCATCTTCAAATTATGAAAATAATAACAGCCAATATCTTACCAATCTTGTAATCTCGATGGGTCTTGTCTCCATTCCATGTCAGGTAGTCTAGGCACATTGTTTGCATCCTGATTAGTGTCTGGCTAATACATGTTAGGTCCAACATAAAATTCCAACCTCCTCTTCTTCCTCCAACTCTTCAAAAACTTGGATCTCCTCCCTTGCGCTCGATCTATCGCTTATATCGCTGTTTGAATCATTGTTTGAAGGGCTTTGTATGGCGGCCGTATGTATGGAGCGCTGCCATCGCTGTTCTCGGTGTGACGTATCACTTCCGGGTTCGTCCCCTTTCAGGTTCGAACTTCGGAAACGCGATTATTTTGTCAAATATACAACATATAAATTATTTTTTATGCTTTATTTGTTGGACAATGTTTAATTACTGTTTAATGTTTAATTTGGCATGTTATGAAATTACTTTACATTTCTGCTTTAAGTACCAACCGCAATCTGCACTGGACAGTTTGGCCTCACTGCTTAGCAGGAGGGAGGGTGTGATGCTGTACGAGCATGAAGCAGAAAAACAAATATATTTTTGAACATTAAAAACCCGATCCTCTTCACCCGGCCCGATTTCTGATCACGTGATCGGATCGGGACATCCCTAGTTTCAATTGATTAGTGCATACTGTATGTGCATATACTGTAACTGATAATGCCACACAATGGCTACGCTCATAAGCGGTATCATTTTTATCCTTTTTAATATACATATAATACAGTATAATGTAAATACTGAATGACTCAGTTCTGAAAATATGTATTTTAACCCTTAAAGACCAACAATCACGCCGGCGTGATCTGAAGACGTGTTTTTGAAGGGCCATGAAAAATACTAAATAAAAACAATTTAAGTGGTGCGCTGCTATCTGTCTTCCAGTTTTTATTTGGCGCTGATTGACCGCTCAGAACTGGGAATATGGTTGTTTTTATTTAATGGTAAAAAGAAATATGCTCAACCGCCTGGACTGCAGGTGTTGCATTTTTGTCCTGCTCATCGACATTTTTCAAAAAAACGGGGGAAAGTTGTTGAATTAGTTGATAACACTACATGGCGACTTTAGCTAAGATGACTGATATGCAGTGTTGTTAATAACGGCGTTAGAGTATAACGGCTTTACTAACGGCGTTATTTTTTTCAGTAGTGTGTAATGTAATTAATTACTTTTCTCATCTTGGCAACGCCATTACCGTTACTGAGGATGTAAAGGCGTGCATTACTATGCGTTGCTAAGTCGGTTGAATGACGCGAGAAAAGTACGAGGGACACGGAATGACGGAGACGACAGAGCAGAGCTGGAGTGTGAAGGAGTTGTGACACCATTGCAAACACGATGCTAGATGGCTCCAATAATACCTGACTGTAGCCCATAGCCTACAAACTACACCCACATGATGCTACGGTAGATATCACTTATGTATAGAACTAGATGCGAAATGACAGACACGGCGGCGTTAGCATATGTATAGGGAACTAGATGCGAAATGATGGACTCTCCGGCGTCAGTAAACAGCCGCCATCTCAAAGCAGTAGACTTCTCAGGAAAGCTTTGTTGTCGAGAACCTTCCTAGCAAACCTAAGTAACCTTTTATTTAAAATACTCCTAAATCGGCAAAATCTTGACTTGAATCTATCTTTAAATGATGAAACAGTTTTAAAACTTACATGTCGAAAGTAGACAGAGGTGAACTTATGCAATAACGGGAGCAATTTTAACAACTTTTACGGTTGATTCACAACATTGAATGACTTCCAAACATAGCAAAGGTTACTATCTAGTTATCGCATCATCTGCAATACCCCTGTGTCTAGTTAAGTTTAGGGTAAAGAATGGGGCTAGGGCCAATTGTCCCAAAAACCCTTTGAACTTCGCATTGTTTTTTTTTGTTTTGTTTTGTTTTGTTTTTTGTTTTTTTGTAATGGAAAAAAAAAACATGAAAAGTAAGACCAGTTACTTTGCCAACTAACTATTCTACTAGTATTAGTCATTTTTAACTGTAATTAATTACTTTTTTAAAGTAAGATTAACAACACTGCTGATGTGAACCACAAATAAATCGCATGCTTGCGAGAGTTAGATGAGGAAGTGAGAAGCAAGTTACGAGCATGACAACGCCATGACGAAGGGAGTTTACTGGCAACAATCTGGAAAAACTGTTCATGTGCATCCAATTTTTATCCACATATATGGGGGGTTGGACAAAATAATGGAAACACCTAACAATTAGAACATAATTGTTAAAGAATGGAATGAGGAACATTCTCATGAAGTTGAGCATCTCGTATGGTCGGCACAATCCCCAGACCTCAAGATTATTGAGCATTTATGGTCAGTTTTAGAGATTCAATTAAGATGTCGATTTCCACCTCCGTCGTTGGAGGGTATTCAAACTGAAGAATGGCTTAAAATTCCTTTGGGAAGAATTCACAAGTTGTATGAATCAATAACTCGGAAAATTGAGGCTGTAATTGCTGGAAAAAGGCGGACCTACACGATATTAAATTTGTTTTTATTGATTCTTAAGGGTGTTTCCATTATTTTGTCCAACCTCTGTAATTGAGTGCAGGTCTAATTTGAAAAAAATGGAATGGGACGGTTCATACTCCATGAAATCTGATACATGTCGCATACGGGCAAAGAATGGAATATAACACTGATTCTAAAGTCCCTGGACAATTAAAATTCGCATGACAGCACTTGGAAACTGAAATCTGACTGGACCCCCCAAAACATTCAGTCTTCTGAATACAGTACATGATTGGAAGCATTAGAGCTAAGAGTGTAACAGTATTGCTATTCGTCTTGAAAAAAATCCACGTTAGTCCTCCTTTAGTCCAGGGGGCGGCAGAGGTAATGCGCCTATACCAACATTACAGGAAAAAGTTGACAAACCAAAACAGACGAAGAGGTGAGTATTTATTTTTGAAGAGATGCTTTTTCAGTGTTAGAACTATTTGCACTTTTTATAATATTTTGGCTAATATAAAAATTAGTGCTGCAACGATTAATCGATTAACTCGAGTAATTCGATTAGAAAAAAGCTTCGCATCACATTTTACTGCTTCGAGGTTTCGTTTAACTAGAGCGACATCGTAATGTTTGTTTTAAAAGTGTTGCATTTAGTTTTATTGATTTTCATCTCGTTCCAGTCTTGTCAGACAACAACTGGCATCCATCTCGTTATGTTCTAGAATAGACTCCATAATGTATTGACGGGACGTGGGGCCGATAAATAGGGGCCCTGCATTCTTGGCGAGGCGTCAAAGCTGACCGAGTGGAATCACAGACAAAGAGCTTTTTTCGTTGAAAATTTCGTTGAAAAGTACAATGCTAGTCTGTTTGTAAATGTAGCTAGTGGCCGGCTGATGCAAGCAGAGCTTTTCCGGTGAAAATTCTTGTGAATATATGCTTAAATCCCAGAATTATTTATAGATAGGGACGTAAAACAGTCTCGATTCTTGGTTAAAATTAAAAAAAAAAAAAAAATGGGCGGTTAGCGTTTATTTTACGTAAATATGTCGAAGTACAATGCTAGTCTGTTAGTGAATGTAGCTAGCGGCCGCCTGATGTAAACAGAGCTTTTACAGTGAAAAATGAAGGCTTAAATCCCCGAATTCTTGATAGATATGGATGTAAAAAAATTTCAATTCTTGCTTAAAAGCAAAAAAACGTGCAGTTAGCATTTATTATATGTAAACATTGCGAACTATGATGCCAATGCAGTAGCGGCTAATTTCTCCCATTGATTTTTTTCACAACGTTTCAAAATGCATGCATGGTATGAAAAATATAATGATTACCTTTAATTCTCGAACAAATCACTCCTGAGACAATCCTCCCTATTTGTATGTGTTTTTGTTATCGGCATCGTTGACGAAAACAGTACTGTGTGTACTGCTGCACCCCTATGTAGAGCGCAGAAAAATGCAAATGGAGAATATGTATGTGAATTTTGTTTGCAAGAAATGTTGAGAAATCTTTAACGGTTTTAAAGAAGCTTCAGTATCAGGCACTGTTTTGTGTAACTCCGATGCAACTAGTTCATGGAGGAAAAGTAAAGGGAGCAGAAAGAGTGAAAGTTGTTCCAATAGCAGAAGGCAAACAGATGGCAGAGATTTGTCAGTTCATTAATGTATCATGTTCTTCTGTGCCTCCAATCTTGTGCGTGTGTGTGTTCATACATCATGTTTATCACATGTCTTTTGTTGTTGCAAATGTCTCCATATAATCAATACTCCCTGAAATCTTTTGGAGAAGCAGTGTTTAAAAGATGCCAATCTCATCCAGTAAGTGACCATGCAACTTAAATGGCCCGGTTGCGTTTCGGGAGAATGACTTACTTAGTGCCCTTCGTTTCCCCTCAGGCTGTTCCATATGTTCCAGACTGGGAAGCGCCATATCTAGAGTAAATTTAGCAAGCTGCTGGTAAAAAAAGAAAATCATTATGGCCTTATGAAGGTTAGATATGGCCTGTTTTCTGCCCTCATCTTTGTCAGTCAGAGATTTGTATCAAAGGGCTTTGAGTAGTTTGAAGGTATAAAAAGGTTATGCTGCGTTATGCTGCCGACGCGTTTTTTCGCGCATCGTTGCGTCGCTCGTCCGTCGCCAAATGCTGTTTTGCGTTCACACCGACCTTAACGTCACCAAAAAATGAAGTCAGAGTACCCCAAACAACTCAACCCACGTAACATAAATAAAAATCGCATAACGACTTTAATCTTATACTTGTACTACTTTTTTCTCTTAATAATTACGACAAAAGTAGTTTTGTGTTAATAAAAACCGTACGTTGGTAAAAGTCTCTGCCCGTGAAACCAAACAACTTCTAGTTCACGTAACGTTAAAATAAACAACAAAATTACTTTAAAAATATTGCGATTTTAATAATTCTCATAATAGTGCTACTTTAAATTCGTAATATTTTGAGATTAATCTCATAATAAAGTGCGGGCTTGAAACTGTCTTCCAGTTTATATTTGGCACCGATTGACCACTGAGAACCGGAAGTTGTTTTAATTTAATGGTAATTTCTTTGTTATTTCTCTCGTAATATTACAATGTATGATTTAATTCTCGTACTATTGTGACTTTCATGTGATGTACTAATATTTTTACTATTCTCGTACTCCTTTTTTGTCTGTCTTTGGACTTCTGTTGACTGGATGTTGAGGAAGTTCCCCTGTCCGGTCGAACTGGCTACATTGTGCCGGGCTATTGCGAGGCCGTCTGTTGCACTTCGATACATTGACTTTGTATGCTAACCCATTGCGCAATGAGGAAAAAACTGAACACAGCTTTTGTAGCTTTTTGCATAAAATCACCATCCAATGTGATCTGATCTTTGTCAAAAATCACACAGATGAAAAATCACTGTCTGCTTTAACTAAAACCACCCAAACATTAATAGGTTTTCATATTTTAATGAGGATAGTATGCAAACAATGACAGAAAGGGAAAAAATAAGTAAGTGAACCATCACATTTAATATTTTGTGCCACCTCCCCCCCTTTGGCAGCAATAACTTCAACCAGACACTTCCTATAGCTGCAGATCAGTCTGGCACATCGATCAGGACTAATCTTGTCCCATTCTTCTCTACAAAACTGCTGTGGTTCAGTCAGATTCCTGGGATGTCTGGCATGAATCGGTCTTTAGGTCATGCCACAGCATCTCAATGGGATTCAAGTCTGGACTTTGACTTGGCCATTCCAGAACTTGTATTTTGTTCTCCTGAAACCATTCTGAAGTTGATTTACTTCTGTGTTTTTGATCATTACCTTGTTGCAGCATCTGTTCTCTTTTTAGCTTCAACTGTCTGACCAACGGCCTCAGGTTGTCCTGCAAAACATCCCAATACAATTTTGAATTCATTGTTCCATTAATGATTGCGAGTTTTCTAGGCCCTGAGGTAGCAAAACAGCCCCAAATCATGATGCTCCCTCCACAATACTTCACGTAGGGATGATGT
Source organism: Corythoichthys intestinalis (assembly GCF_030265065.1). NCBI lineage: Eukaryota > Metazoa > Chordata > Actinopteri > Syngnathiformes > Syngnathidae > Corythoichthys > Corythoichthys intestinalis. Next base: position 71,684,455 of record NC_080395.1, on the reverse strand, counting down.
GTTGTTGTTGGTGAGCTGTTCCATTTTTCCTCCACACCTGAAGTTGTGTGTTACTCCCAAACAATTCAACTTTGGTTTCATCAGTCCACAAAATATTTTGCCAAAACCTCCGTGGATTGTCCAAGTGACTTTTTGCGAACATTAAACGAGCAACAATGTTTTTTTTTACACAGCAGTGGCTTCCTCCGTGGAGTCCTCCCATGAACACCATTCTTGGCCATAGTTTTACAACTAGTTGATGTGTGTACAAAGCTATTGGACTGTGCCAGTGATTCCTGTAAGTCTTTAGCAGACACTCTATGGTTCTTTTGTACCTCTCTGAGTATTCTGCGCTGAACTCTTGGCGTCATCTTTGGTGGACGGCCACTCCTTGGGAGAGAAGCAACAGTGCCAAACTCTCTCCAATTGTTGACAACTTCTCTGACTGTTGATTGATGAACATCCAGACTTTTAGAGGTGGTTTTGTATCCTTTCCCAGCTTTATACAAATCAACAATCCTTGATCGCAGGTCTTCAGACAGCTGTTTTGACCGAGCCATGATGCCCATCAGACAATTCTTCTCATCTAGACATTTCTTACCAGGTGTGTGTTCTATAGTGGGCAGTGCTGCTTTAAACCACTCATCAGTGATTGGGCACACACACCGGACTTAAAATGTTTGGTAAACATTGGTTTCAATTGCTCTTTTTTCTCCTTAGGCAGAGAGTTCACTTACTTATTTTTCGCCCTTCTGTCATTGTTTGTATGCTATCCTCATTAAAATATGGAAACCTATTAATGTTAGGATGGTTTTAGTTAAAGCAGACACTGTATTTTCATCTGTGTGATTTTGACAAATTTCAGATCACATTTGATGGTGATTTTATGCAGAAATGTGAGAAATTCCAAAAGGTTCAGATACTTTCTCATACCACTGTACATGCGAAGCCCATCAATTAGCATACTTGGACCTGATCAAGAGACCAAGTTGCAGTCACTAAATAGTGTGTTCACTCGCTCTAACAGTCTTGTAGCCGTTTGTCTGAGCAATCAAGTTTATGGCCATTTTTGCGTGCGCAAACCTTCAGCAACGCAGACCCTAGATGTGCTGACAGGTCTGTTGGTGAAGGACGAGAATGCACAACAAGCAGTGTGCTGTCCTTAGAGAAAGGTGAAAAAAGGATGCTTGGATTGGTTTGGGCCTTGGATTGTTTGCGATTCGTGAGGTCCTCCAAAATGATCATATCACAGAAAAAAGGATCTTGGCTGTGGCGTCATTAGGCGTACTTTAGCCCTAAAATATTCTCAAGTCCCCCAAAATAACTTGGTGTTGTTTTATTTAAAAAAAAATAATAATAATAAATTACAAAAAAATGCTGACATATGTCATATGAAGTTTCCAGAATATTAGTTTAAATCAATAATCATATAACCTATCATCATTAACTTAAATATGCTCATAAATCTGTCAGTTTCGCTTCAGAGAGTAAGGTAGTGCGTGGTCCAATGCATTCCAATTGTTAAAGAGAAAACGCCTACATCACTGAAAATCCACTTCGCGTTTTCCCTCATTCCACGTGACCTGACTTGCAGTCGGTACCGGACCAGCTAAAGTACAACGGCATTTCAAACAGGTGTTTTTTTTTTTTTTTTTTTTTTTTTTTAGTGAGTAATCTAATTAATTACTTTTCCCATCTTTCCAATGCCATTACTGAAGATGTGAAGCGGCTCGTTTCTACAATTTGGTTGAAAGAAACAGTTCGTATATATATATATATATATATATATATATATATATATATATATATATATATATATATATATATATATATATATATATATATATATATACATATATATATTAGGGCTGTCAAACGATTCAAATTTTTAATCGAGTTAATCACAGCTTAAAAATTATTTAATCGTAATTAATCGCAATTCAAACCATCTCTAAAATATGTCATTTTTTTCTGTAAATTATTGTTGGAATGGAAAGCTAAGACACAAGACGGATATATACATACAACATACTGTACATAAGTACTGTATTTGTTTATTATAACAATAAATCCTCAAGATGGCATTAACATTATTAACATTCTTTCTGTTAAAGGGATCCATGGAAAGAAAGACTTGTAGTTCTTAAAAGATAAATGTTATAGTTACAAGTTATAGTAATTTTATATTAAAACCGCTCATAATGTTTTAGTTTTAATAACATTTGTAAAATTTTCAATCAAAAGTAGAGTTAATATAATCATAATAAGAATAAAAATAACAATAATAAGAATAGAGTGACCAAAGTCTGAGTAAGTTTTATGTGTATTTTGCATAGCCATTTTGATTGGGAATGCCAGTTCTCTTTGCATAGTTGTTTAACTGTGTGAGAATAGGGCCTCATTAATACAGATTGAAGTGCTTTACTTTTTGTGAACATTAATTTTTTGAGAGATAGGAATATTATTTTTGTTGTGCTTTCACTAAATGATACTTATGTTTGTTGTTAAGGAGTTGGCGAATTTTATGCCAATAAACGGCGCGGTCCAATGAACGCCTGTGTCCACTCACCTTTATAACATATACTGTATATCTCTGTACATATCTTACTCAAAATACAACAAGAGACACATAATTGCCACTAAAAAAAAAGTAAACTTACAGAAATATGTGAGGAGCACAAATAGCACAATGCAATAGCATCATCGTCTCACAACTAATAATTCTCATACTAGTAGGAGGAATAACATTAGTATGGAACGGCCGGTGGCATTCACTTCACTCTCAGTATGCATAAACGGCGTCATTGTAATCTGTTAGGGGAAATGCATGAGCGGGTCATTCCCCCAATTTGGCCAAATTTTAAAATGTTCCGATATGGATGTGCATATGAAATCATTTCAATTCAAACAGTTAATATAAACATCACAAAGTGAATATATATATATATATATATACAGTGGGGAGAACAAGTATTTGATACACTATCAAATACTTGTTCTCCCCACTGTGTGCATGTCTTTATATATATATATATATATATATATATATATATATATATATATATATATATATATATATATATATATATATATATATATATGTATATATATATACTGGACTGTCTCAGAAAATTAGAATACACAATATTCTAATTTTCTGAGACAGTCCTGTATATTGTTCTATGTAAAGGACGTCAGCCAAGGTCGGCCCCCCACATTTTTACCACGCCAAATCTGGTCCCCTTTGCAAAAAGTTTGGACACCCCTGCTTTAAATGGTGGATTAATGTACAGGACTGTCTCAGAAAATTAGAATACACAATATTCTAATTTTCTGAGACAGTCCAGTATATATATATGTATACACACATACATACACATATATATATACATACATACATACACACACATATATATATATATATATATATATATATATATATATATATATATATATATATATATATATATATATATATATATATATATATATATATATATATATAAATATATATATATAAATATATATATATATATATATATATATAAATATATATATATATATTAGGGCTGTCAAAATTATCGCGTTAACACGCGGTAATTAGTTTTTTTAATTAATCACGTTAAAATATTTGACGCAATTAACGCACATGTCCCGTTCAGAAAGTATTCTGCCTTTTGGTAAGTTTTACAGCAAGACATTTTGTGCTGTCCAGCAGCGAACTGTTGTGGTCGCCTAGCGACATGGTTTATTGTTTTCTTTCCAGTTCATTATGGCTGCATGACGTCTCGGGCTGATAATGTTGTGCTTATATGATCCTTGGACAAGATTTGTCCGTAAGTATGGTTGTTGTAAAGAATGTACATATTATGTTAGTAAGCGAAATGTTATATTTTTTGTATGAGACGCTTTTTGTTTATGTTTAGTGAACCTGTATAGCGTGCTAAGCTAACGTTGTTGCTAACGCAATGCTTGTGTACTTTTTTTTTGTAGTTTTACGACGGTCTAAAGAGGACAATGGTTTGAGGCCATTTTATTAATAAATTTAGATGAAAAAGGAAGAAGTCTAATTATTAAGGCGTCGTTCACTAGCTGTCTAGCTTTGGAAAAAGTAGACGTTTCGGAGTGAGGACAGCATAGACAGATTTAAATGACAGTAGAGTGAAATGCCCACTACAGTCCTTTTGTACCGTATGTTGAATGTATATATCCATCTTGTGTCTTATCTTTCCCTTCCAACAATTTATTTTATAGAATATATACATAATTTACAGAAAAATATGGCATATTTTATAGATGGTTTGAATTGTGATTAATTGCGATTAATTACGATTAATTAATTTTTAAGCTGTAATTAACTCGATTAAAAATTTTAATCGTTTGACAGCCCTAATATATATATATATTTTTTTTTATTAGGGCTGTCAAAATTATCGCGTTAATGGGCGTTAATTATTTTTTTTAATTAATCACGTTAAAATATTTGACGCAATTAACGCATGCAATGAATGACCCGCTGGCATATTGCCTCAAACAAATTACAATGAGGCCGTTTATGGACATTAAGAGTAAAGAGAATGCCACCGGCCGCTTGGGGGCAGCGCCGTTCCATACTCATGTTATTTCTTTTAAACATGGGAGAATTAGTAGTTGTGAGACGTTTATGCTGTATTCACAATGCAATGCAAATTGCTGTTTGTGCTCCACAAATATTTCGGTAAGTTTTCTTTCTTTCAGTGGCAATTATGTGTCTCTTGTTGTATTTTGGTTAAGATATGTACAGATACAGTATATGTTATACAGTAAAGGCGAGTGGACACAGGCGTTCTTTGGACCGCGCCGTTTATTGGCATAAGCTTCTCCTTCACAACAAACATAAGTATCGTTTAGTGAAAGCACAACAAAAATAATATTCCTATTTCTCAAAAAAAAAAAAATAATGTTCACAAAAAGAAAAGCACTTCAGTCTATAGTAATGAGGCCCTATTCTGACACACAGTTAAACAACAGTGCAAAATGAACTGGCATTCCATATCAAAATAGCTATGCAAAATACACGTAAAACTTTTCACTCTATTTTTATTAGTTATTTTTATTCTTATTATTATTATATTACCTCTACTTTTGACTGTAAATTTTACAAATTTTATTAAAACGAAAACATGAAGAGGGGTTTTAATATAAAATTACTATAACTTGTAACTATAACATTTATCGTTTAACAACTACAAGTCTTTCTATCCGTGGATCACTTTAACAGAAAGAATGTTAATAATGCCATTTGTGGATTTATTGTTACAATAAACAAATACAGTACTGATGTACAGTATGTTGTATGTATATATCCGCCGTGTGTCTTATCTTTCCATTCCAACAAAAGTTTACATAAAAATATGGCGTATTTTAGAGATGGTTTGAATTGCGATTAATTGTGATTAATTACGATTAATTCATTTTTAAGCTGTAATTAACTCGATTAAAAATTTTAATCGTTTGACAGCCCTTATATATATATATATATATATACAGTGCCTTGCAAAAGTATTCGGCCCCCTTGAATCTTGCAACCTTTCGCAACATTTCAGGCTTCAAACATAAAGATATGAAATTTAATTTTTTTGTCAAGAATCAACAACAAGTGGGACACAATCGTGAAGTGGAACAACATTTATTGGATAATTTAAACTTTTTTAACAAATAAAAACTGAAAAGTGGGGCAGGCAATATTATTCGGCACCTTTACTTTCAGTGCAGCAAACTCACTCCAGAAGTTCAGTGAGTGAAGATCTCTGAATGATCCAATGTTGTCCTAAATGACCGATGATGATAAATAGAATCCACCTGTGTGTAATCAAGTCTCCGTATAAATGCACCTGCTCTGTGATAGTCTCAGGGTTCTGTTTAAAGTGCAGAGAGCATTATGAAAACCAAGGAACACACCAGGCAGGTCCGAGATACTGTTGTGGAGAAGTTTAAAGCCGGATTTGGATACAAAAAGATTTCCCAAGCTTTAAACATCTCAAGGAGCACTGTGCAAGCCATCATATTGGAATGGAAGGAGCATCAGTCCACTACAAATCTACCAAGACCCGGCCGTCCTTCCAAACTTTCTTCTCAAACAAGGAGAAAACTGATCAGAGATGCAGCCAAGAGGCCCATGATCACTCTGGATGAACTGCAGAGATCTACAGCTGAGGTGGGAGAGTCGTCTGTCCATAGGACAACAATCAGTCGTACACTGCACAAATTTGGCCTATATGGGAGAATGGCAAGAAGAAAGCCATTTCTCAAAGATATCCATAAAAAGTCTCGTTTAAAGTTTGCCACAAGCCACCTGGGAGACACACCAAACATGTGGAAGAAGGTGCTCTGGTCAGATGAAACCAAAATTGAACTTTTTGGCCACAATGCAAAACGATATGTTTGACGTAAAAGCAACACAGCTCATCACCCTGAACACACCATCCCCACTGTCAAACATGGTGGTGGCAGCATCATGGTTTGGGCCTGCTTTTCTTCAGCAGGGACAGGGAAGATGGTTAAAATTGACGGGAAGATGGATGTAGCTAAATACAGGAACATTCTGGAAGAAAACCTGAGACTGGGACGGAGATTTATCTTCCAACAGGACAATGATCCAAAATATAAAGCCAAATCTACAATGGAATGGTTCAAAAATAAACGTATCCTGGTGTTAGAATGGCCAAGTCAAAGTCCAGACCTGAATCCAATCGAGAATCTGTGGAAAGAGCTGAAGACTGCTGTTCACAAACACTCTCCATCCAACCTCACTGAGCTCGAGCTGTTTTGCAAGGAAGAATGGGCAAGAATGTCAGTCTCTCGATGTGCAAAACTGATAGAAACATACCCCAAGCGACTTGCAGCTGTAATTGGAGCAAAAGGTGGCGCTACAAAGTATTAACGCAAGGGGGCCGAATAATATTGCACGCCCCACTTTTTAGTTTTTTGTTAAAAAAGTTTAAATTATCCAATAAATTTTGTTCCAGTTCACGATTGTGTCCCACTTGTTGTTGATTCTTGACAAAAAATTAAAATTTTAAATCTTTATGTTTGAAGCCTGAAATGTGGCGAAAGGTTGCAAGGTTCAAGGGGGCCGAATACTTTTGCAAGGCACTGTATATATATATATATATATATATATATATATATATATATATATATATATATATATATATATATATATATATATATACACAGTGGGGAGAACAAGTATTTGATACACTGCCAATGGGAAAACACATTGGCAGTGTATCAAATACTTGTTCTCCCCACTGTATATATTTATTTATTTATTTATTTATTCATCGTGAAATTAAAACATATATAATACTAACCCAACAGTAATAAAGTAAAAATACATTGAATGAATAATGAATAAACTTTTTAAACCTTGAGTCTTGGCTCTCAAAGGCCAAACAGTTCAACTTTCATGAAATTATAAGTAATAATAATTGACCAAAGCATCCTGTCTCTCTATTAGCCTCCCTCTCTGTGCACCAGAAGCAACACAGCAACTGCAACACTTAGCCACTTAGCTTAGCTTACTTCTATAGCACTTTTGAATAGGCTTGCCACCTGTCCTTTGAAATAAAGAATCGTTCTGAATTGGGAATTAAAAGTTAGGTTCCGTATTGAACCAATAAGAAATACAGTAGCTATATACAAATACAGTAGATACATTTCTATTCATTTTAGGAGTTTTGGGTATGTCTCCTTTTTTTCGTCGCCTGTACGGCTTTGGGCGCGAGGGGGGTGTCCCTTATTTCCATTTCTGAAAGGTGGCAGCCCTACTTTTGAAACAGGTCTCAAATTACTCCGGCATTTCTTTCAGTAAAAGACAATAAAAGTGAAGTAAAAGAAGTAAGCTGACCAGGGTTTGTTGCTTCGGTCGTTTGTTGCACCGGTCCAGTGCCAGCCGCTTTTCTCTTGGTAGCAGTTGCTGCTGTTGTTGCCTTAAACTCTTTGTGTTCGTTCACGTTTCGTCTTCAAATGTTTTATTTGAGGTTCGAGGTATTGAAACTGGCCGATTTAACTGAACCTCTGGAAACTTTCAGGCCGCAAATCTTGCATGCAGCCATTGTACTAGACGGTGATTATAAACTGAAATATTTACAGGCCGCCACCATTTCTCCTGATTTGTTTTTCCTCCATATAAAAAAGCTGCCTGTGGTCTGGAGCAGGCCAATCGCAATAGCGGCTTGGCATGCAAAGTGATCACGTGTCATCACACAACACAGAGTGTAGTGAGCGTCAGAAAAAAAGGCTGCGGTCAAGTGTTATAATACTGGACCAGTAAATGGTATCGGCGCACTCTTTATCGATACTCGCCGATAACGATACCACCATTTGGTTTTTCTCTGTTGTTCTACGGTATTGAAAAAATTGACTGAAACTACAACAATAATTTAAAAACTTTTTTTTTTACCTGTGCTGTTCAGCTGTTTGACACGGACAATTGAAATGTGAGTGTCCAATTGGTCTGAACAGTTTTAATGTTTCACATCGAAGTATGACACTCCCATTGTGATTAGTCAACATACCTCGTTTATTAAGCCAAAGCAACGAACAGGATGGGGTTATGGGGGAACAGAAGAAAAGGAGAGCGAGACATAAAAAACACAAACTATAATAATAATAATATAATAATTATAATAATAATGAATAAATGATCAGTCTTTGTTAGCTGTTTGTCAAGTTTTGTGCTTGTATGCTACATTCGCTTACAATCTGTGCATCTCCTGGGGGCTAAGCCCCCCCGTTTGTAAAACCTAGTGACGCCCCTGGATATTGGAATCAATGTATTTACTAGAGGCGTGCAAAATTTCCGATTCTTAGATTTTTCGCAATTCGGCCGTGGAAGATTCGAGAAGGATTCACAAACAAAATTCCGAATATTGATTTATACCAGGTAAAGCAGAACTAAAACGCAGTCAGCGGGGTCTTTGGGACGCAATGAGGAACGGACAGAGAGTAAATATCATGTTCAACTCATGCTACTACAGTAGATAAAAAAAAAACATTAATACCTGACTGCGACCAACAGTTGCTTCAAACAACGCCCAGTTGTACTAGTTGCTACAAACATACGGCCACATACGGCTACGGTAGATATCACCTATATGTAGAACTGGATGCAAAATGAATGACGAAGGCGGCGTTAGAAACTCAAACCTGTCAAGTTGTACGGTTTCGGTGTAATTTGTACAAGTAAGCACTGATTTTTAAATGTGTACGCCGTACGTTCAAAATCTGTACGTTTTTCGTGCATTAGGTTTTTTTTTTTTCTCCGTTCGGATTTTGTCAACGTGTCGGCAACGAGACAATGTGCGTTATTATGCGTTACTATGTTGGATGACTGACGCGAGAAAAGTCAGAGACACAGAGAGATTTTGAGCGGGAGTGGGAAGGAGGAAAAAGTGTTGTGACGCTGTTGCAAACGCGATGCTAAGCTAGGTGGCTCTAATATTTCCTGACTGTAGCCGACAGCCTACAATCTACGCCCACTTGATGCCAAACTAGATATCAGATGCATATAGAACTAGATGCAAAATGACAAACTCGACGGCATTAGTAAAAAGCCATCTTAAAGCAGTAGACTTCTCAGAAAGGCTCTGTTGTAGTGAACCTTCCTAGCAAAGCTAAGTAACTTTTTCTCTAAAATACTCCTAAATAGGCAAAATCTTGACTTGAATGAGTAAACAGTTTTAAAACTTTCACATGTCGAAAGTAGACAGAAGGGAACTCATGCAAAACGGGAGCAATTTTAACAACTTTAACGGTTGATTCACAACATTAAATGACTTCCAAACAGAGCAAAGGTTGCTATGTTTTTTTGTTTTTGTTTTTTGGGAAAATGAAGAAGAAAAAAAACATAAAGGTAACACCAGTTACTTTGCCAAGTAACTAATTACTCTTACATTCAGGTAACTGAGTTACTAACTCAATTACTTTTTGGGAGAAGTAATTTGTAACTGTAATTAATTACTTTTTTAAAGTAAGATTACCAACACTGGTCATAAAGATGAAGTCTGCAGAATGAAATGTGACAAAAGCGGGGATTTTATTCTGTCAATTTGATGCCGAACACAATCTGCCTATTGCTGATCACTTCTTAGAATTAGCAAAAGAAATGTTCCCTCAAAGATTGCATCGGTAAGTTCATTTTCTCAATTGACCTTTCTAATTTATAATTGGACACACTAACGAACTACCTTTAAGGCAAACTGAATTGCGAGCTGAAGTGCAGCTGTCAAAAGACTTGATAGAAATTGCCAAAAGTGTTAGATACAATTATAGGAAAAGTCACTGTTAAATTTTAGTAATCATGATGTAGCTGAAGATATTGATTGTTCTTTGATTGCACCAGGTTATACAGTATGTGACATTATTACCAATAAATTCGTATTATTGTAAAAATCGAGTTTTATTTTTGTTTCATATGGCACGCTATATAAAACGTTGTAAGATTAGTCACCAATTTGTAAGGGCATACGTCACTATTTATAAGATTGCCAACGGCCTCGGGTTGACAGGTATGGGAACTGTAAAGAGAACTAGATGCAAAATGACAGACTTGCCATTTAGTAGTTACCGCGTTAGTAAACAGCCGCCATCTTAAAGCAGTAAATTTCTCTAGAAGGCTCTGTTGTAGTCAACCTAATTAACTCTTTATTTCAAATACTCCTAAATCGGCAAAATCTTGACTTGAATCTATCTTTTAATGATGAAACTTCAGGAAAATTATGGAATAATTAATGGGAGCCATTTTAACAACTTAAACGGTTGATTGACAACATTAAATTGAATGTAGTTTAAAGCTGCTGATACGGCATGGGGACTTGAGTATTTTATTTACTGTTTTTAACTGTTAATTTGATTCTGAAATATTAGTTTGGTTTAGCCTGAGAGGATTTTTGAACAATTTTGAAACTAATGTACTAAACAATCATCAAACAAACATCATTAATTGATTTATAATCGAATCGGAACTTCTGAATCGTAATCGAATCGTTAGGTGCCCAAAGAATCCCACTTCTAGTATTTACCGTTCATATTTGTGTAAGCACTAGAAAAGTTTCAGACTCACTGCTCTACATTGTCTATAAGTGTGAAGTTGATTATCGATGCTTTTGCTTAGTATGTTGGTTTGCCTGTTTTATATTCAGTTCATCCTTGGCTTACTTAGGTAGCTGGAGCTTGTCGTATTCAATTAGTCGGGTAAAACACACCACTTTTGATATTCTATGCTGGTATTAATAAAGAGTTTCATGAATTCATTTCTGTCAATCAAAACTTTAGACTTTGAGGAATGTGGTTCTATACTACATGTGCAACAAGTGACAATTTTTCTGCTGAACGTCAGATATACACTACCTTTGGAGCCATTCAACACCTTCATCCAAACAATGGGTAGACACTGCCATCTACTGGCACTTATATAGGTCATCTTTCCTTGGTTCCTCCTCTTGAGTTTCATTCCCTTGCTTTCTTTAGTTTCCTGTGGGAAATTCACATTTATAAACATATCAATGTAGATCTACCCGAATCAGCCAAAAGGCAAGTTTTCATCATCTTGCCCTTTCTCCTATAAACCAATCAGAACTGTTCAAAAACACTACGCCTTTGTCCTACACTGCAAATGTATAACTTCTTAATCAGATTTTTTTTTTTTTTTAAATTTAGTCAAATATTTTTTCCATTTTGTTTTGGGTGTTAAACACTAGTTAACAGATTAATGAGTCAGATTATTCCACTTACTTTAAGTACATATTACTATTTGTTCTTATTAAGGCCATACATCTAAAAGTTGGTCATTTTTCATTTACATCAAGAAATAATTGCGTTCAAATAATGTTTTGAACAAGATCTATTCTTGAATTAAGAACATTAGGCATTTTAAAGGTTTTTTTCAAGATTAAATATACTAATTTATTGCTTAAAGTAGGTCTGCCAAGCTTATTTTCAGCTAGCTATTTATCTTATTTCAAGAAATCTAAGCTAGTAAAATTTACTTGAAGTACTGGCAAATGATTTCAAGCAGATTTACACTGAAAACAAGGGAATGTAACTAGTATTAAGGAGGTGTGTTTTTACAGTGTAAAAATGTCAATGTGTTTGAAAAAAAAAAAAAAAATCCGAATCTGTAAACATATGAGTTCGGGTCTGGCAATTGTGCTAAAAGGCTAACGAAATGTTCATACGCAACATTTTGATGAATTGTTGTAAATGCAAATGTACTTTTGTGTACTTCTAATCCAAGGGCGTAGGTTTGGTCTCACCATTGGTATGGACGATATAACAGCATAACCTGCATGTACACTTTTTTTTTTGCTGCGGACGGGACATTTATAAGGCCAAACAGACTGGGTGAACGGGGGTCAGGGCTACATTTCTCACCAAAATGAACCTAATTAATTGATAGGCTAAATGATGAATGCAAAATAAATCTGTATTGACTGATACTAACTATCATGTATATTGGTTCAGGTGATATACACTGTTTAATTCAAACCTTTATTTTCAAAAACTATTAAAGAAACATTTTGAAAACTTCCTGAATAAATGTGTGGATTTTATTAGCAAATTTAAAATTGCAATATTTGAACACAAAGTATATTAACATACACAAGAAATACAAACGTTTTAATCATCAATTAACTATCTATAAAATGGTAATCCTTAGTTCACTACATTTCTTACAGTTTAATTAACGTTAACAGGAGAAAACATACGGGAGGGTATTTCTCTCCATGCAGCTCCCTCCTTGAGTTCTAGAAATTCACACAGATTGGCCCTGGGTTGGTGCCTGCACGGTGTCTCCGTTCGTCTGCGTGGCTGTCGCGTGTTTGGTGGGCTCGTGTGCGGCCGGATGTGATTGGGCGCGCTCGGGTGGGGGGGTCCCGGTGCCGGGACTGGCGGTGGTTGCGGCGTAGAGTCGGTCGCCAACGGGCTTACACTCTCAAGGGTTTCACACGATTACTGGGTTCTACATCACAGAGCTGATTTTTGTACACTCTACCCCTCCCAATAACTTAGCTCATAGATTCCCCCACCACCCTCCCCTTCTTTCCCTGGTCAACAGGCCCCCCACATGGTGTCAACAGGAAATACATCTAGCTGATGATAGCACCAACATATTAATAATTAGTGTAGGCGTTCAATGTATTTCTTGTTGTTGTTTATGTTTCTTTTCTTCTGTTCCCCATAACCCCTTCCTGTTCACTACTTTGTCATAATAAACGAGGTATGTTGAATGATCGCAATGGGAGTAAGTCATACTCTCAATGTGAAACATTTAAACTGTTCAGAGCAACCGGACACTTCGACTTCCATTCTCTGTGTCAAAGAGCTGAACAGGACAGGTTTTTAAAAAAAATGTTTTTAAATAATAATTACCGTGTTTGTCATTATACAGTACTTGTATATAAAACCCTTTGCCTGACACAATGTGACAAAGTTGCCAAAATTGTAAGAAACGGTGCATTTGCTGTGATTGGCATTCAAGCGGATAGAAAAAAAAAAGTGAGAAATTAACACAGATTAATGTTATGCTAACTCTGATGCATGTCGGACTTTCAGTATCAAAATTAGTGGTGTGTTCCCTACCTGCACAACATTGACGTTTTTTCACATTACTTACAGTGGCTGCTGCTGGCGGAAAAAAACTTCCAATATCCTTCGTCTTCAAAGGGGGCGGAGGAGGCGGCATGTTGTATTTCTGTTGGGCTGCCAATGCGTGGGGGTGGGTTGCTCAAGTCATCAGCCAATCAAACGTGCGTTTTAGGTAAAAAAAAAAAAATGGACTGGCACATTCAGCAAGTGAAAAGGGGCTAATGTAAGTCTGAACATAACGGAAGTACTGTAATTCACTTAATAATGGTCAGGTCAATTCTATCCTTACAACATATGGGAAGACTATCTAAATGACCTATATAACAGAAGCCATTATATAATGCAAATAGGGCTGCTTAAAAGTTGGTGGGGACAATTTCAGCATCCTGAAAAGTTAGTAGTGTTATGTCCCTATCATCCCTATGCAAACCTAAACCCGTGTTCTAATCTCAGGTAACCTTTGGAAGTAATGCATATAAAACTGTAAATGTGTTAGTTTAGTGGGTAGTGACCTAGTCCCACCATTATCTTTCTGTACTAAAATGCCACTGACCTGTGTGCTGTTCACAGACGTAGTGTGACTAGTTGTGGTCATATTTGAAGAATATTGCTTACCCTCCAACCTCTCTGCTCCCTCAGGCCCCACTCCGATGACTCAGGAATGCGGAACAACGCCGCCGCCGCCTCCACGCCTCCGAGCAGCCTTCCTCCTCAGACGCACCCGTGCAGCCCTCCAGACTCGGCTTCCTCCCTCACCCCTTGCTCCTCACTGCCGCCCTCGGTGTCTCCCACCCTCACGGACGTCTTCGGCCTGCCCACCCCGCCCATGGGCAGCGGCGGGGGTTACAGTTTGAGCTCGTCATGCGGAGGGAGCGGGAGCTCGCGTTCGCCGTCGCCGCTGACTCTCATGCAGGCGGTGGCGGCATCGGGGAAGCCCTTCGCCTCCAAACCAGTGGAGCTGTGGAGCAAATACGACGTAGCCGACTGGCTGGAGAGCCTTCACCTGGGCGAGCACAGAGACGCTTTCCTGGATAATGAAATCGAGGGTGCACACCTGCCCTCCTTGCAAAAAGAGGACTTGATAGACCTGGGCGTCACGAGGGTGGGCCACCGCATGAACATCGAGAGGGCCCTCAAGCTGCTGCAGGACAGATAAGGTCACGCTCGGAGCACTTACTTAGATCTCGAGCTCACCAATCTCTTCATATGCTCCGTCCGGGATGTTTTGTCCAAGCCTTTCTTGTCCTCAGTCATCCTCACCTCAGCACTCCCAGGTCAGCCTCGATCTTGCAGCCCTATAACATCGGAGGAAAGTGGCGAGGGAGAGGACAGCAGAACGGACTGTCTGTGCATCCTCAACTGTGGAAGTAATCGATTTCACATGAGAACCAACTGCAGTTTTGGAATACAACAGACCTTTTTCCCGTGCCCCCTGTGCGGGTGCGTGAAAACCAGCTGAGCTGGTGGTTTTTTTTCTCTTCTTTTGACCCTTTTCTATCTTTGCTAGAGATTAATATGAGAATATTTCTTCACTAGAGTCCAACTGGAGTTATATTTCTGGATGCATCAAAAGTTGTAGAGAACCACTTATGCTTTTCACCTGTTTTTGTCAAATCGAGAAAAGCTAGCTCACATAGGAATATGACTATCCGGTGAACACAACAAGCACATAACACTAAATGCACATGAATCAATGAGTAAGAAGGAAACGCTCTTCTTCACAGACACACGAAGCATGAGTACACACTCCGTCAGTGTCACCGCCTTCTCCTGAGGGAGTTTAGTGTGGATGGAGGTGGTCTGCATTGCCAAAAGCCAGCACCCATAGTGATACCGTTAAACTTAAACATATTGAAGCGTTCCATCTTCTGGATGAAGTCAAGTCAGCTTGTCTGACAACAAAAGGGGACCTTATCATATCTTGCTTTGTTTGTGTGTGCTTGATTGTGCGGGTGGGTGATAAACATTCCCTATACAGAAGCTAGAGCATAGACTTCATAACCTATTGACATGACACGGGAAACGGGGCCGATTCGTAGAGGGCCTATTTTCAAAAACTTCAAATTCAAATATTTACAAAACCATAGCTGCTACCGACCTAAAAGCAAAACAGGCACCTACCTTAGCCATGAGCAGCATAAAAAAATTCAAAGTCGTTCCCTTATAAAATCCCGATAAATTATTTTCTTTATAACTATAACACAACTTAGAATGGCTGTAAAAGTCTCAGATTTTACACTAGGTGCACAAAAATCACCAAATGCAGAGATAATCACCTATATTTTCAGGATCAATAGCAATATTTAACTAATCATATAGGTTTTTGACCAAAATAGCAACTTTATTTATTTATTTATTTTTCTTATTTACTAAGTTTTCAACAGCTAATAAATCACTCAATTTAACATCAGAAACTTAATACTTGAAGAAACCATGCAGAATCAATCATAAATAATACTATGTAATTAGATAATTAATACATTCTATATACAATCACAACTTATTATAGAATAGAATATCCCTTTATTATCATTATACTAGGGTGACCATATTTTGATTTCCAAAAAAGAGGACACTCAGCCTGGCCTCAAGATACTTGAATTTTGCTCGAGGTTCACTCAAAGATGCCTATGTCACTTTAATATATTTAAAGTGTGCCCCTTCACTCTAGATGGACAAATGCAGTTTGAAAAAACATAAAAATAAATAATGACTTTAAAAAAAACCAAAAAAACACAGTAGGCTATGTGCCAACTAAACATTACTATCACAACAATTGTCCTTGACAAATTGTTATTCCCATTCAATTGATATTCTTATTCAATGTTCTAGATTGGACACAAACAAAAACCGAAATAAACTGACAAACTATTCAACCAGCATGTTTCCAAACGTAGCAGTTCAAAACTATGTTTCCCATCATGCCTAGCGTGGTTTAGCTTACTGATGGCTAGCTGAGGCAAAAATCAAACTTTGCTATAAAAGTTTACAATCATCGGCAGCGCAACGATGCGACACCAAACGGGATTTTACAGTCAAAGCTCCGGCAGAGGTCAACAGTTGCCATTATATACGTATTTATCATAAAAAACTTCAGGCGTTGTGGCCAAATCGTCAACCCAGTAGATGGCGGTAATGCCTCATGATAGGGGTAAACTGGCAACAAAAACAAGAAGAACTACTCCTTCCCTCCCTACTACTAGGAGCCATGTCATCGCAGGCAGGCGCTGCCACCCAGCGGCCGGAGGGATTCTCTTCAAATTGGTCCCGTGAAAAATCATAAAAACCGGACATTTTTATGAATTTATAAAACCCGCCCGGACCACGAGGATACTACGTGAAAGTAGGACTTGTCCGGGCAAAAGAGGACGTTTGGTCACCCTACATTATACATTATATACTGTTAGCGAATGAGGCTAGCGGCCGCCTGGCATAAACAGAGCTTTTCTGGCGCAAATTCTTGTGAATAAATGCTTATATCCCCGAATTCTTCATAGATATGGACGTACAACAGTCTCAATTCTTGGTTAAAAGCTAAGAAACCGTACAGTTAGCATTGATTTTACGTATATTGATGAAGTACCATGCTACTATGTTTGCGAATGAGGCTAGCGGCCGCCTGGCGTGAAAGGAGCTTTTCTGGCGAAAATTCCTGTGAATAAATGCCTAAATCCCCGAATTCTTTATAGATATGGACGTAAAACAGCCTCGATTGTTGGTTAAAAGCTAAGAAACAGTACAGTAAGCATTTATTTTACGTACATTGACGAAGTACCGTGCTACTATGTCAGCGAATGAGGCTAGCAGCCACCTAGCGTAAAAGGAGCTTTTCTGGCAAAAATTCTTGTCAATAAATGCTTAAATCCCCGAATTCTTCATAGATATGGACGTAAAACAGCCTAGATTCTTGGTTAAAAGCAAATAAACCGTACAGTTAGCGTTATTTTACGTATATTGACGAAGTAACATGCTACTATGGTAGCGAATGAGGCTAGCGGCCGCCTGGCGTAAAAGGACCTTTTCTGGCGAAAATTCTTGTGAATAAATACTTAAATCCCCGAATTATTCATAGATATAGACGTAAAACAGCCTTGATTCTTGGTTCAAAGCAAAGAAACCGTGCAGTTAGCATGTATTTCGCATAAATATTGCCAACTATGAGGCTAGTCAGTTCCATGTGTTAACAAAGAAGAAAATTCCTTCGAATAAAAGCTCTATCACACATGCATGGTACGAAAAATATAGTATTTACCTTGAATCCTCGAACAAATCACTCCTGAGACAATCCTTACTGTTTGTATGCGGTACAGCTTTCGTAGTTAAATCCAATCATATGTAAATCCAAGCGTAAATCTGACATGAGCGTGTGCCGTCTTCGGCTATTACTAAATGAAGCCCGGCCCCCTCTGAAAAGGTGTCGCGCAAAGAATGACGAAGTGTCAGGTTAATAGATTTTTTAAGTCTATGGCTGTAGCTTCACTTTTTCAACAGTAATTTCCTCCACTGAGCAGCTTTGTGTATCACTGCAGTGTTAACCTCATTTGACACAAAGTAGATTTCATTAGAGCTCTTCAAGGAACACTGACTGATCAATTGAGGGTTTATAAGGGGAGATGCATGTTGAAGAAGAAGAAGAAAAATGGAAAGGAACCTCAGGGGGGGTAGAAATATTATTATCTCGTTTGTACAGCATAGGCACAGATGTGTTTGAAACTTTATGAGCGTTTATGATTTAAAACGAAACAACCAAGATGATGTTGAACGGTCGACTTATAGCGTGTTTCACAATTTCAGTCATTTTAGCTGATGTAAATTCAAAGGCATCAGCCTTTTATTTAGCATATCAGGCATTCAGTTTGACATCCAAGGAGATCATAATGCTTGGAAGAGTCAAAAAAAAAAAAAAATCACAGGATTGTGGCGGAATGACTTTTGGGAACTGGAGTCAAAGATACTTCTGAAAATCTACGCTTGCGATGCCTTCGTCAATGGAAGTGTTCCACATTAAGAGGGTTTAAAATATGCAACAAAGTAAATTTGATGTAGTAAAAAGTTATTTTTTGTCCAACCAGTAACTGGAGTAACTACATTGGCACGACACCGGCGGGCGTACCATATTCAATGTATGACGATCTTGGCAAAAAGTATAGGTTAAGCAGCCTGATTTAGAATCCCCTTTAAGAATGATGGGAAACAAAAAATTGCTCATTTTAGACCTGTTATTATAAATATTCTTGTAAGTTAATTGTATTGCTGACACTGCGTTTCGGGGTTATCAACATGTTTTGCCCCGCCGTCCCAAAAGTCAAACTCCCCCTATGATGGAAATAGAGTACTAATGAGATGTTTACTGAGCTAAACCTACCAATTCTGTCCGAAAATGATGTCCTTGGTGCCAAATTCCCTGGTAAAGATGTGGAAGAAAATACAAATGTTCTGTTAAAGAGATGGCTTGAGTGTCGAGAGCTGAAAGACAAGAAAAATAGCCGACCTTATCCAGCGGTAGCTTTTTTTTACGCCACTGACAATGACATTCTCCTGTTTCAACAATCTTTTACCACCATATGCCCTGTCTTTCTTATATATTATATCCTCTGGTTGTCTTACGTCTCTGACCGTTCAGGGGGTAATTCACATTGCTATTTTTGTGTAGTGATCTCAAATGCTAATCAGTGACAGCCAACGAACACTTTTAATTTTTTCATTAATAACAAATCTTAATTCTATAATTTATTTCCACTTTCCCCTTACTAAAGTTGTTTTTTACAACAGGAAAGGTAACAACAGTGGCATTCAGATACCATTTTAGTTTTTTCCAGGTCATTCATTGTCAGACAGAAGCAGCACGACAAAACGCCACGCGAAAAAATAAGTCAACATATCAGTATGGCTTACATCTTCGTCCTCTGTAGGACCATGGCCCCCAACAAAATGTTTACTGCATATGAAATGTGAATGGCCTCACCTTGCTGGCGTTAAGCTGGTCTTTTGAACGTCCGCGGAAATTGATCCATTCGTCACATTTTTTCCTCCGAGTTTTTGGTTTTGGTAAATGTATGAAGAAAACATCCTTCATATGTCGTAATGTTTAGAGTCGTTTTTACAAGTTCCATAGCAGCAGTGTTTACTCGGCATGTTCTTTTTTTTTTGAAAGATTACCGGAGAAAACAACCAGAAATAACATGGATTATGTGCGAGGGCGTGTCTATGATGACCCACTTCCGGGTTACGATGGCAACGTCATGGTCTAAAAATAACATTTATGCGGTATGCTATTAAGTATCCCTTGCTAGGCTGAGGGGGTTATGCTGAAAGAGTGTTAACACACATTCATACACTCGTGTCCTTGCCCTTGAAGAACTAAGAAAGAAGTGACGGTAGATGTTTTCATCTGCATGGATTGGAGAAATTGATCAAAAGTAATATAACGGTGTTGTATTTTATTCTACAGTAATGGTACTGCCACGGGAGGTCGAAGCCCAATCCGGTGTCAAAATGTGTATATAAGAGTCTTTTAAAAGGGTTTTTAATTGAGTGCATGTATAGAAATGTAAAAAGACTCTGGAGTAGAAACAAGCCAAGGAAGGTTCCTTCTCTGATTTAAAGGCAAAAGCGGTGTCCACTTCCCGGAGAGGATGCCTTAGGTAAGGTGCAATGTTTCTGAACCTTTTGGAATTTCTCACATTTCTGCATAAAATCACCATAAAATGTGATCTGATCATTGTCAAAATCACACAGATGAAAAAACAGTGTCTGCTTTAACTAAAACCACCCAAACAATTATCATTCTTACACCTGGTAATAATTGTCTTGATGAGAAGCATTGTCTGATGTCCAGCATGGCTCGGTCAAAAGAGCTACCTGAAGTCCTGTGACCAAGGATTGTTGATTTGTATAAGGCTGGGAAAGGATAAAAAACCATCTCTAAAGTCTGGATGTTCATCAATCGACAGTCAGAGAAGTTGTCTACAAATGGAGAGAATTTGGCACTGTTGCTTCTCTCCCAAGGACTAGCTGTCCAACAAAGATGACGCCAAGAGTTCAGCGCAGTATACTCATAGAGGTAAAAAAAGAAACTTAGAGTGTCTGCTAAAGACTTACAGAAATCACTGGCACACTCCAGTATCTCTGTGCACACATCAACTATATGTAAAACTATGGCCAAGAATGGTGTTCATGGGAGGAATCCACGGAGGAAGCCACTGCTGTCTAAAAAAAACATTGTTGCTCGTTTAATGTTCGCAAAAAGGCACTTGGACACTCCAAAGAGGTTTTGGCAAAATATTTTGTGGACTGATGAAACCAAAGTTGAATTGTTTGGGAGTAACACACAGCGCAGCACAGTGTGGAGGAAAAATGGAATAGCTCACCAACATCAACGCATCATCCCCACTGTGAAGCATCGTGGAGGGAGCATCATGATATGGGGCTGTTTTGCTGCCTCGGCCTGGACAACTTGCAATCATTCATGGAAGAATGAATTCAAAATTCTATTGGGATGTTTTGCAGGAAAACCTGAGGCCGTCTGTCAGATAGTTGAAGCTAAAAAGAGAATAGATGCTGCAACAAGACAATGATCCAAAACAGAATTAAATCAACTTCAGAATGGTTTCTAAAGAACAGAATACATGTTCTGGAGTGGCCAACTCAAAGTCCAGACTTGAACCCCATTGAGATTGTGTGGCATAACCTAAAGACAGCGATTCATGCCAGACATCAGACTGAACTATAGCAGTTTTGTAGAGAAGAATGGGCCAGGATTAGTCCTGATCGATGTGCCAGACTGACCTGCTGCTACAGGAAGTGTCTGGTTTAAGTTATCGCTGCCAAAGGGTGGGGCCACAAAATATTAAATGTGATGGTTCACTTGCTTATTTTCCCTCTTCTGTCATTGTTTGCATACTATCCTCAATAAAATATGAAAACCTATAAATGTTTGGGTGGTTTTAGTTAAAGCAGTTTTTTTTTATCTGTGTGATTTTGACAAAGATCAGATCACATTTGATTGTGATATTATGCGGAAATGTGAGAAATTCCATTCGGTTCAGATACTTCTTCCTACCACTGTACTTTGGGTTGGCAATTTTGCATCTTTAAGCCAATTCTCTCGGCTCTCTGTGTGATTTAATACATCTGAACGCCCAATGTGTGCAACGTAGTTTTCGAGATAAGCGGACTCGTCTGGTTTATGTCAGCGGCCACGGCCCAGCTTTTGGTGGGTTATTCTATGAAAACTCCGACACGCTTTGTGTTCTGTGAACATTAGTGGCAGAGAAGCTGGCACGGGACAATGCTGCTATAAACCTGTAACTTATTTTCAAACAAATAGTGATGTGTCAGCAGGGGTCGAAAAGCACAGTATTTTTCAAAAAATTTGTATAGAGTTCTATGACATTTTATAGAGATTATCTTCAAAAAATATATATATGTTCGACACTGGTGTGTGATTTGCCAAATACAGAAATACTATATAGATACAACGGTTGATATTATCATTAGATTTATGGGTTATGTAAGAAGCAATATTTATTCTGAATGAATCTCCTTTGTTGTGTTTTCTTTTCCCATTTTAAAGTGACATATCACGTTATGCTTATGTCTGTATTTCAATGAACTGTTGCCTAGATGCAAGTCTACTAATGTGGTAGATTTCAGATAGGTTGGCCAATCAAGTGACCACTCAAACCAGGTATCTTCTGACCGCGACTTGCCTATCTGATATTTTCTGAAAAATCCCAGACTCAAGAGAGCAAATTGTGTGTTGTGAGAGAAAAAAATATATACATTTTTTGGTATATGTCTGCAGACCACCTTAGTAAAGAAATGTACACTTAAATAAATCCACCCCCCAAAAAATGAGTTTTGGTGGCTGTTCTTTCCACTCAGTGGGTCAAAAGCTCACTAAACAGTGTTCTGTGTGAAAATGTAGAGCTGAGTAGATGTAGTAAGAATCTTCTAAGGGTTTCACCAGCCATGTTTAGGACAAACCTGGCTCACTAAAGCCACATCCCACCCCCTCTTTTTAAAGCTGCTCCCACTAATCTCATTGGTCAACATTTGGGTAACCCATACTGTCTTTTTCTTAACTTATTTTAGTTTCATGATTAGATTTTATTCTTTGTCTTTCTATAGACTAAGATGTTTTGGGCAATTTGTGCAAAAAGACTTGTGTTCATGTTTTTCTATGTTGCTGTAATTTTGTGCTTCGAAAAATCATCATAGAGTCAACTAATTAATGAAATGAATAGAGAGAATTTTCCTGTAAGTGCACTCTTCATTCCCCACCGCCCCAAAGTCCTCAAGAATTCTTGTATGGCAACCAAAAGTCACTGTAAGAAATAAATATAACATTGCACTATTGTGGTTGTCCTCTCACTTACCTGTTTGCGTGCCGATGCGATCGGATGTCACAGTGGCCTAGGAGGCTTGGAAATATTGCAACTCTTACAGTCATGTAAAAAAATTAGAACACCCCATTAAATATTCAGTCCTTTATTAATAAATGTTCACATAGTAATGTCTGATCTTGTTTTTCTTTATTGCAAATGAAAGTGCTTTGATAGCAGGCAAACAACAAAAATTAACATTGTTTTACTCATTAAACCAAATTTACCAACAAAAATGCATATTCTAACTGAGGAAAAAGTTTGCCCCACTCCTCGACGCAGAATACTTGTCCTTGGGATCAGAGGCGTAGGCAACAAGCAACATGGGGCCCTTTGAGCGTGTGCAAGTAAGGGGGACAGTTGGACTTGGAGCAATAAAATATTTAATAAAAGTCTAATAACACCTCGCTCTCATAGAGCGCTTTTTAGGACACTCAAAGTGCCCCCCTCCCCATTGCATTATTCATTCACTCCACACTCAGTGGATGTAAGCTTCTGTTGTAACCACAGCTGCCCTGGGGGAGACTGACACCTTCTGAAACAATTCCCAGAAGAAAATGTGTGTGAATGTTGATTCTAAACACTGATTTTATGTAGAAATGCTAGCATGCTGCAATGCTGTTAGCAAATGCTAACAAGCTAGTTACAACAAGTCAAGGCAGTTAATTGGTTTAGGACACAAAATACTACTACTACTACTGTCTGCAGTGCTTCTACTACATTACGACTTAAAACATAGTACACTCTTGCTTCCTTTTCTCCTCTTCTGCTTTTTTTTTCTTTCTTTTTGTGCTTCCAGAAGGATAACTTCTCCACATTTTGCCAATTACAAAAAGGCCAGATCACCGCCCACTCTCACTCTGAGTCACGTGACACACATACATACTCGCGCAGTATAATGAACACAAAGGTGGCGGGGTGCGAGTGCGCGCTGCGTGCACGTGTGGTCATCTTGGCCATAAAAGTGGCGAAAACTAAGCACTTTACACTGACTCAATTCAATTTTATATGCATAGCCCTATATCACAACACGTTGTCTCAAAGGGCTTTGCAGAGGCAATATGATACACAGTCAGAAAAAGCAGATGAAATAAATAAAGGTCAAGTCCTGGGCATCCCCCATCCTTAGACCCTCCATGTCGGCAAGGAAAAACTCCAAAAACTCTTTGGGAGAAATGAGAAACCTTGGGGAGTACCATAGTCAGGAGAGATCCACTCCCAGGACGGATAGACAGGACTGCTAATGGGAATTAGCAGACAGAGTTACAGTTTGTAAAGATGCAAGAGAGTAAGGGAACAGGAAGAGGTCCATCTAGTCAGATGAGACGGGGGGGGGGTGTCAACGAGGTCGTCCATCCAGCCAGGGGTCCGGATAGTCAGGAGGCTGCAGCTCAAAAATAGCTCCTCCCCAGAGGGGAGGGGGGAAAGGGGACACCGGGTGACTAGTGATGAAGAGTAAACTAGATATTAAAATTAGAAAATAGAAATAAAGTAAAACAAGTGGTAGGTAGAGTAAGGAAAAGGAGATAGGACTCAGTGGCTGTACTTCCCCCAGCATTATGGCTTCTAGTGCAGCTAAGCTGTGAGTCTAGTCCGATTTCAACTAGCCTGACCATAAGCTTTGTCGAATAGGAACGTTTTTAGTCTAATCTTAAATGTACAGACTGTCTCGGCTTCTTTAATACTAGCTGGAAGCTGATTCCATAAAACAGGAGCTTGGTGGTTAAAGGCTCTAGCTCCGACTTTACTTTTAGAAACCCTGGCAACTACCAGTAGACCTGCATTCTGAGAACGGAGTGTTCTGTTGGGGTGGTATGGAACCAGAACAACGGTGAGATAAAATGGTCCCAACCCGTTAATGGTCTTAAATGTAAGAAGGAGGATTTTAAATTTAATTCTAAACTCGACTGAAAGCCAGTGAAGCGTCTGGAGCACAGGGGTGATGTGCTCTCTTCTATTAGTTCCTGTTAAAAGTCTTGCTGCTGCGTTCTGGACTAGCTGAAGACCTTTTAGAGAACTTTTAGGACAAGCTGCAAGTAGGGAGTTACAGTAATCCAATCTAGATGTAACGAACGCGTGAGTTAATTTTTCTGCATCGTTTTTAGATAAAATATTTCTAATTTTGACTATGTTGCGCAGGTGAAAAAAGGCCGTTCAGCAGGTTTGTTTAATATGAGCTTTAAATGATAAGTCTGGGTCAAGTAGAACTCCTAGGTTTTTAACTGTGGTGCTGGAGGCTACACTTACATCGTTTACAGTGACTATCTGGGCAGTTAAAGAGTCTCTCACACTTTTTGGGCCTATTATAAGGACTTCTGTCTTTTCAGGGTTAAGTAGAAGATAATTAGGGCTCATCCAGGTATTTATATCTCAGACGCAGGTGCTTAGTTTATCCACTTGCCTGATCTGCTCAGGTTTATTTGAAAAATACAGTTGTGTGAGGTCAGCATAACAATGAAATTAATGTTATGTTTTCTGATGATATTGCCTAAAGGAAGCATATACAGCGAAAACAAGATGGGCCCGAGGACCGACCCTTTGTGGCACACCATAACTGACTCTAGAGTACGGTGATGATTGCTGGTTTACATTGACAAACTGGTACCTATTAGATAAATATGATTTAAACCAGCAGAGGGCTGCTCCTCTAATGCCAATGTCACATTCTAGTCTCTGCAGTAAGATATTATGGTCGATTGTGTCAAAGGCTGCACTCAGGTCCAACAGAACCAGGATCGAGACTAATCCATCGTCAGCGGCCAGTAACAAGTCGTTAGTTACTTTGACTAATGCAGTTTCAGTGCTATGATGAGCTCGAAAGCCAGACTGGAAATGTTCAAATAAACTATTGTTCTGTAGGTGCTGACAGAGTTGTTTAACTACCACTCTTTCAAAGACTTTGGAGAGAAAGGGTAAATTAGAGATAGAGGTCTATAATTGGCCAAGATGTCAGGCTCAAGAGTAGGTTTTTTCATCAAGAGTGGTTTAATAATAGCATATTTAAAGGATTGAGGCACTTGGCCAGTAACTAATGAGGTATTTATTATATTTAGGATAATATCAATAGTTAGAGGCAGGGTCTCTTTAAAAAGTTTGGTTGAGATTGGGTCTAGGAAGCACGTTGATAATTTGGAGGACGTAATGATCGAAGATACATCTATTTGGTCTACAG
This sequence comes from Corythoichthys intestinalis, assembly GCF_030265065.1. Taxonomy (NCBI): domain Eukaryota; kingdom Metazoa; phylum Chordata; class Actinopteri; order Syngnathiformes; family Syngnathidae; genus Corythoichthys; species Corythoichthys intestinalis. The sequence continues at coordinate 71,658,286 of NC_080395.1, read as the reverse complement.
TGGTGAAGTTATTTAATATTATTGAGGGGTATATAGGAGATTCTGAATTTTCAGTCTGCGCTTTGTCAGACCTAATCGTTGGAAGTAATTCATTTATTTTATTTCTAATAGTTGAGATTTTATTGTTAAAAAAATTTAGGAAGTCATCACAGCTAAGAGTGGGTGGGAGAGAAGCTTCTACTGAGCTGTGACTGTTTGTCAGCCTTGCTACAGTGCTGAACAGAAACCTAGGATTATTCTTGTTTTCATCTATTAAGGATGAGTAATATCTGGTTTTAGTCGTACGCAAGGCCTGTTTATAGGCCACTAAACTGTTTTTCCAGGCAGAGAGAGTGTGCTCTGTGTTGGAACGGCGCCAAAATCTTTCTAATTTATGTGCTGATTGTTTAAGAGAACGTGTTTCACCATTATACCAAGGAGAAGCTCATCTCGGCCTGACAAACTTTAACTTGGGGGGAGCGACTACATCGAGAGAAGTTCGTAATGTAAACATTACACTATCAACAAACTCGTCATTAACAGCAAGGCCAGACATTTTTCCTTCATAATCAGACGACATGAAGGCAAATAGTGGCTGAATTATCTGTTTATACTCTGAAACAGAGAGATCACATAATGTACTTTTCATCTGAGTTTTATTCACTAGTGAAGGATTACCTTGAAGTACAAACTGAAATGTAATTACAAAATGATCGGACAGTTCGGGGTTATGGCGATGGACAATAAGATCACTAATGTCCGTATCGTACGTTAAAATCAGGTCCAGGGTGTGCTGGTGACTATGAGTTTATTTACATTTATTTACATTTTGGAAATAGCCAGTCCCATCTAGTAGGTCATTAAAAGCCTTACCAAGAAAGTCGCCGTCATCATCAACATGTATATTAAAATCCCCTACAATTATAATTCTATCCCAGCTTAGCAAAATACTTCATAAAAAGTCAGAGAAATCTAACAAAAACGGTGAGTAGGGACCAGGGGGATGGTAAACCACTATGAAAAGAACTGGTTTTTGGTTCTTCCAGTTAGCATCAATAATTGATAGTACTAGACTTTCAAAGGAGTTATAAATGTAATTAGCTTTACTTTTTGGGCTCATACCTAAACAAGAGAGTGATATTTTCGCCACTCCTCCTCCTCGGCCCGTGCTTCTAGCTGTGTGAAAATTCACGTGACTTGGGGGTGTGGATTCATTAAGTATGACAAAGTCATCCTGCTGAAGCCAAGTTTCAGTCAGGGCCAAAATATGAATATTATAATCCCCAATTAAATCATTAACTAACAGAGATTTGAGAGAAATTGACCTGATGTTTAATAATCCGCATTTTAGATGTTTATTAGGAGTTATTTTATTTTCACTGCTATCGGGGGCTATACTGTATGTATTAAATTCTTTGGTCTCATTTCTATAGTACTATGTTTTTTACTCTTCACTATACGAGGCACGGACACAGTCTCTATCTTCTGTCCTGAATGTTGGATTTGTGACAGCTCGGAAAGAGGCGAGTGATCAATATTAACAGAGTCGTGATTTACACTACAACTCTGCGCCCGGGCCCCCACTCTGAAGTGTCACTTTGGGAGACTAAGTTTGGCGGCCACGTTTCGAGTTAAGAGAGCAGCACCATCCCAAGTCGGATGAATGCCATCTCTGCGAATGAGCCCTGGCTTCCCCCAGAACACACGCCAATTATCAATAAAGACTATGTTGTTTTCTGGGCACCATGTAGACAACCAGCGGTTAAATGATGAGAACCTAGAGTACATCTCATCATTGACCAAATTAAGCAGAGGCCCAGAGAATGCTACGGTGTCAGCCATCGACTTAGCAAGCTTACACACCGAGGCTACGTTTAAGCACGTCAGACTGTCTCCGCCGGGCGTCGTTACCGCCTGCGTGAATCACGATACGGCGGAACCTCTTCCTACTCTGTTTAAGAGCCTGAGGTTTCCTTCGATGTCACCGACTCTGGCCCCTGGGTAACACCTGAGAGACACCGCCGGATGATTCACATCTCTAACTATGGAGCTTCCAATTACGAGAATGTCTGGTTCAGCCGGTGTGTCGCTGAGGGGTCAAACCTATTGCTGACGTGAAGCTGCTGGTGCACTAAGGTTGTGCATTTACCACAACGCTTCCCCCGTATGGTCACAAATCTGTCCTTAATTTCCCCCGGCTGCACGGGGCTCGCTGTGGGGCTAACTACCCTAGCATTCCTACTACTGCAAGCACGACCTGCGGGCCCTGCTACTACCTGGCTATAGCTCGGGTTAGCTTTCGTCTCTGGAGTGCAGAGCCGTGCTTCTAGCTCAGAAACCCTGGTCTCCAGCCCTAAGACTAAACTACACTTCCTACAACTACTACTATCCTCGATGCAGGCGCCAGGGTGCTCGTTATACATACAGCACACTGAGCAGAAAAGACGGGAGGGAGAGGGCAGAGGGCTAGCCATGGCTCGGATAAGCTAGGCTAGCAAGATAGAGCTAAAGAGGAGACAGCTAAAGAGGAGAGTAGTTTTAATCCACGAGCAGGCGTTTACGCTGTTAAATCGTGGGATAAAACCGACTGAGGAGCACTAGGAGATTAGTGACTAGGAGAATAGACCCTACTCACCAACGTCACAGAATGACGTGTCGCTGTATCCGGCCGCCATTTTGTCCGTCTCTGTTTAGCCCTATTCTCAATGGTTTCAATTAGTCGTTCAGTTTATAGAGCAATTCATGGAAGCCCCAGTGCTTTCAGACGCTGTAAACTCATTGGATGCGTTGCATAAAAGGCGTTATGTGGAAAAGCTTCAGTCTATCCATTCACCAGATCCATATTTGATGCCTAAATCGATATTTTTCGACCCGCTGTCTTCGCCCTCTCTGCCTGACATCTGCTACCCTGATATCTACAACTATCTTTTCCACAGAAACTCGGCCTACAGTATTCTCACAAAACTTTGAGAAACATTAAGAGCAGCACTCTACGCAACATTACCCTGTGTGATTTCTAAAATGGCGACAATCAAAAAAAAAAAAAAAAAGTTGACTGCGATGGCCGACGCTTCAAGGATAGGTGGATATTGGATTATTTCTTCAATAAAACACGCAACAACTGTGTCTGCCTCATTTGCAAAGAGACAGTCGCTGTTTTCAAAGAGTTCGATGTGACGCGATAATAACAAGACACGCTGACATGTACGACAACATTACAGGGAAGATACGCAGCGAGAAATTATAGCAACTTGAAGCTAGTTTAATTTCACAGCAGCAGTATTTCGCAAGAGCCCGAGTGTCGAAAGAGAACGCCACAAAGACGAGACTGTTGAAATTATGAATTTTAAAAAATAATAAAGCAAATGTGACACAGAGAAGGGCTTGCTAACATTTGTTTAAATATATTGTTCTATGTAAATCAGCCAAGGTAGCCCCCCGCATTTTTACCACACCAAAACTGGCCCCCTTTGCAAAAGGTTTGGACACACCTGTTTAACTGATGATCCTTAGACAATTAAGATCATTGCGATTAGCCTCGCAATGATCTTAATTGTGGTTGTCAGCCCAAAACCCTCTAAATATATAGGAAATGCATCTTACCAGATATAAAATGACTACTACATAATCTGTGGTGTTGGAGCCCAGTTTTCTCGTCGAATTGCAGCAGTCCATCTCGCTCTCCTCTCCGGGTCTCTCGGAATACGGTAGAACTTCAAGTTTCTCCGTCTAACTTCTCTGTTATTGCAACCAACCGCCACACACGCCTTCACCATTTTGATTATTAATGTTAACGAGCAGAAAAACACGCCATAATAGGAGGAATTTACGTAGTGGTAATGTGTCAAAACGACGAGTAGACGGACAATATGGCGCGGAGGCGTGGTTGTGATGTCATGTGAGTAGGGTCTATATCGACTAGCAGCAGTGCTAACACACAAACAATACACTGTGACGTCAAATCAAGTCGGATGTACTTACATTCGTTCATGGACGCACACATTTTAACAGGTGGCCGCCCTCTCCTCGAAATGCGCACCTTACACCTATTCTCGCTCCCAGAATACAAAGCGCTTGTGACGTAGGATAATAACTCTGGTTGCTATGTGAATGTAGGCATACCCAAGGAACCTCGCTGAAAGGAGTATTAAAATTGCTAATAAAATCGTTTAGGATCATTTTAGATGCATATATGTTATATTTTTCTTATAGAGTAATCAACGAGGAATACGATAGACCCATTAATAGACTTTTTGGGAAAAATCACCAATACTTTAAGTTGTCACATGAATAATTAGGTGGCCTGTGAAAATCAATGTAAAACAACTCGACAAGGACTTTTCAGACAGTACTTGGCGAGTCACTCTTTAAACAATAATGTGGCATTAATAGCTGATTGGACTTTCTTAAATATGTATAATCTATGTGGTTAGTGCTGATTGGGATCCAAACGCCTCCGCTTGGGATCCTGCTGAAGGAGCCGAGAGACATAGTCTCTCCAGCGTGTCCTGGGTCATCCCCGGGGCCTCTCGCCGGTGGGACATGCCCGGAACACCTCTCCAGGGAGGCATCCAGGAGGCATCCGAACCAGATGCCCGAACCACCTCAACTGGCTCCTCTCAACGTGGAGGAGTCCCTCCCGGATAACCGAGCTTCTCACCATATCACTAAATGAGAGCCCGGACACCCTGCAGAGGAAACTCATGTCGGCCGCTTGTGTCAGGGATCTTGTTCTTTCAGTCACGACCCAAACTCGTGACAATAGGTCAGGGTTGGAACGTAGATCGGCTGGTAAATTGGGAGCTTTAACATATATAAGAGTTTGCCCAAAATTGCAACTTAAAATTTCAACAGCGAATAAATGACTCAATTTTCACATCAGAAACTTATTACTTGAGGAATTGAGGAACTTAATTTGACTGAACAGCAGCAAAATTGACATTTTTCTATATACAACCACAACTTATTTAGGTTAAATTGCACCATTGTGTAGAGATACAAAATGTAACACGACGGCTGCCACAAAACAAAGGGCTTTTTAAGTTGAAAATTCTTGTAAATAAATGCTTACATCGCAAATTTCAATAGATATGAATGTACAGCAGTCTAGATTCTTGGTTAAAAGCAAAAAACAGTCAGTTGTCGTTCATTTTACGTAAATATTTTTAGCAAAAGTTAACATTAATTTTATCCATTAATTTTTTTCACATTTCTAAGTGCATGCATGGTGCTATTTAATATTGTAATTACCTTGCATCCTCGACCAAATCAATCTTAAGACACTCCAGCCTGCATGTGTGCGGTAAAACCTTCCCCCTATTGCCACCTAAATCTGGCGTTAGAACGCAGCGTGTTTGAGTTTTATCACAGTGTAAGCCAACTCAACGTTCTACCTTGTCAACTGATGCTGGAGTCTATGGCTAAATGATGATTGACACATACGACACTTTGAAGTTTCAGTTTCCAAGCAAGCGTGCATGCGGACCGGACGTAGACAAACGCGCTGGCCCTCAACGACTTACATACGCTTTTGCGTACCGATGGCTGACCACCGTATTTGCGGCAGACACGAGAAAATAACTTCTCAAAATGTCAAAGAGGCAGGCCACACTGAGTAATTACTTCCGTGTTCCTCCACCCCCGTCAAAAGACAGACAGACGACAGAGACGTCACCGGAGCTACCGAAAAAAAGGACTTTTGCTGAAAAGTAGGAGGTACCATGGCTAGAAGCAAATGATGCTCGCACGGAAATGCGGTACAAAATGTGCTGTGAGAATCCCAATGTCGCCGATAAGAGCAGCGCATTTTATGTAGGGTCAAAGAATTTCAGCCATCCAAACTTTGAAAAGCACGAAAAAAACAGAGCATGTGGCAATTAAGCAAACTATCGATGTCAAACAGGACCCCGCTCGCCCTATGGACAAGTGGTGGAATAAAGGTAATGAACAGCGACATGCACTGACAAACGTGTTTTTGCTCGCATTTTACAAAGCTAAACATGCACGTTCAATAAGGTCTTATGAGGAGGACATCCCACTTTTAAAAAGGCTTGGAGTTAATGTGGGAGCCGCATAATGCCCTTTATTTTGAATTGGTGCTTTTTATTTCTTTACATTCCAAAGTAATGGCAATTTTGTTGTGCCAGTTGATGTTAATCAAGCATTAATTGTTAATATAATTAATTAAAGTTAATTGGCTCTAAGTAAAGCTTGTCATAAATTTATCGCATCAGGCGGGTTGGCCCTCAAGCTCAATGAGGACCAAGTCACATCTCCAGGTCCTCCTCTGAGAACCTGGGCAAAAAAAATATGTGCACCCCTGTTTATAATGTTAATGCCATCTTGTGGATTTATTGTTATAATAAACAAATACAGTACTTATATGTACAGTATTGTAGCGTTTGCTAGCGGAAGTTTGGTCGCGAAAACAGCACACGAGCCTCAGCGCCTTTTTCCTCTTTTATTAACTTCCCGCCACCACACCAATGCCAAAACAACAACAACTATATACACTGACGCAATCCAGTCCACCAATCGGAGCGTCGCGCCGGTGCACCAGCACACCAACGACAGTCCCGTGCTGGTGCATAAATTAACCCATTGATGACAGCCCCGGCGACGCTACAGTATGTTGAATGTATACATCAGTCTTATCTTTCCATTCCAACAATAATTTACAGAAAAATATGGCATATTTTAGAGATGGTTTGAATTGCGATTAATTACGATTAATTAATTTTTAAGCTGTGATTAACTCAATTAAACATTTTAATCGTTTGACAGCCCTAATACATTTATATTGTATATTTTATGTTGTGTAACTTTAGTTCCTATGTGAATATTAGTTCCTACTTGTTTTGTTTGGTGGAGGGTTTTGTATTGAACACGGGGCCGTTTTGGTTATTATTATAGCAGAGAAGACAGCAGTAAATCAACAAAGACAAGTCAACTGTGCCCCGATCTACCACTCAAGAGATCTGATGGACTCAAAAAGTGGGTTACGATTGCATATTAGTTTAAAAATCGACCAGATCCACCATATTTTTACACGAGTTACTTCCGGTCTGCCTGATCATAGCTACCGGTAGTAGTATTGACGCAGGACGCTCGCGTCTCGCGTCAAATAATAAATTCTGCCATTCTTTTCGCATGTGTCGTGATGAGCCGCTCCTGGGATGCATCTAACACGCGGCCGCACTGCGACTGGTGTGCATTGGCTGATTGACTTTAACGCCTGCGTTTCACTGCGTTCTCGCGGCAGCCACGTTGTCGCACCGTTGACGTTTCTGGGTTATACTGTCCTACTGTGTTGGTCCTCATTATAGTAGAGAAGACGGAGTAAATATAATCTACACATTAAATACACAAAGAAACTGTAACCCGATCGACACACAGCCTCGAAAAGTAAGGGTTACGTTACGTCAGAAACTCGTTCGGTACGCCTCCGTTCCGAACCGAGCACCATGTACCGAAACGGTTCAATACAAATACATGTAGGCTACCGTAACATCCTTGATAATAGCATATCTGTCAAGTTGTACGGTTTCGCCGCAATTTGTACAAGTGAGCACTGATTTTTAAATGTGTACGCCGTACATTTAAAATCTACGTTTTTCGTGCATTACGTTTTATTTTTCTCCGTTAGGATTTTGTCCCAGTTTCGGCAACGAGACAATGTGCGTTACTACGTTGGTTGAATGACGCGAGAAAAGTCAGACACGGATAGAGAAGAGTGTTTGTTGTGACGCTGTAGCAAACGCGATGCTAGGCTAGGTGGCGCCAATATTTCCTGACTGTAGCCGACAGCCTACAATCTACGCCTAGATATCACATGCATATAGAACTACATGCGAAATGAGACTCGACGGCGTTAGTAAACAGCCGCCATTTTAAAGCAGGAGACTTCTCAGAAAGGCTCTGTTGTAGTGAACCTTCCTAGCGAACCTAATTAACTTTTAATCTAAAATTCTCCAAAATCGGCAACATTTTGACTTGAATCTATCTTTAAATGATGAAACAGTTTTAAAACTTTCACATGTCGAAAGTAGACAGAAGGGAACTCATGCAAAAACGGGAGCAATTTTAACTACTTTAACGGTTGATTCACAACTTTAAATGATTTCCAAACATAGCAAAGGTTTCTGTGTTTTTGGTTTTGTTTTTTTTGAAAAAAATAAAGAAAAAAGACATGAAAGGTAACATCAGTTACTTTACCAAGTAACTAATTACTCTTACATTCAGGGAACTGAGTTACTAACCCAATTACTTTTTGGGAGAGGTAATTTGTAACTGTAATTAATTACTTTTCTAAAAGTAAGATTAACAACACTGGTCATAAAGATGAAGTCTGCAGAATGAAAAGTGATGAAAGCGGAGATTTTATTCTGCCAATTTGTTGCCGAACACAATTTGCCTGAAACTACTGCTAATCACTTCTCATAACTAGCAAAAGAAATGTTCCCTGACTCAAATATTGCATCGGTAAGTTCATTTTATCAATTGACCTTTTTAATTTATAATTGGACACACTAACAAACTACCTTCAAGTCCTAAAGTGCCATGAAGTGCAGCCATCAAGACATGATAGAAATTGCCAAAAGTGCGACATACAATTATAACAAAAGTCAGTTAAATTTCAGTAATCATGATGTAGCTGAAGATAGTTTTTTTTTATTTCACCAGATTATATGTTACAATATCACCAATAAATTCTTCTTTTAAAAATTTAGTTTTATTTTGTTTCATATTTCACGCTATATACGTTTTAAGATTAGTCACCAATTTGTAAGGGCATACGTCACTATTTGGAAGATTGCCAACGGCCTCGGGTTGGCTGGTAAATAATAGGAAGTATGAAGAAACTTCATACGAGGAACAATTTTCTCCACTAGAGGGCACTCATGCTCTTTGGACAAATTACAACCAGGGCTGCATTTTTTTCTCTCTCTCGCCAGAATTTAATGATTTGGGTATTGTAACAGTTCATAAAGAAAAAACTTTATGTAGAGAAAAAATTAAAAAATACAAGTTTAAAAAAAAAAAAAAAAAAAAAAAGCTAATCATCAAACACTGATGTTACTCACAATGTTACGCATTACTTATTTTCACCAAATACTTTTTACTTGTACTTCAGTAAAAAAAAAATTTGGATAGCTAATTTACTTTTACTTGAGTTATTATTTTGAAGTAAGGCTATTTACTTGAGTAAAGTTTTTGGCAACTCTACCCACACAAACATTCTTCTGGTGCACTCGTATTTTACGTCTTATTGTTTGTTACACTAAGGTAATATAAATCACACTTAGTATGTTTGCTAGCATGCTAACCAACAATTGCACTCAGACATGTCGATTTTCCTTTACTTTAAAAATCCGTGAAACAAAGTAGTTTGTACACCACTATCCAGTTGATATACTTTATTGAAGAAAAGCGTGAGGTGACTTGAGCAGACAGAAATACAGATACAAAATAATTCATTTGAAAGGTCACTTTTATTATAATAAAACCCCAAAAAGATGGAAAAGAATGCTGCGCACGCACGCAGAAGCACTCACACCCGTTTACGGTACACAACCAACCAGCAGTCTGTTAGAGATATGTAGTGCTTGGAGTATGGGAAACATTTCAATAACACCTTTAAATGTCGCCACTGCAGAGAACCATTTTTTTGTTTTCTTCTAATGAGCACACCATCGTAAGAGGACACGTCGTTGAGTCATGACAAGGGATATCACCAAATCTCCAATAAGCACACACCTCATGCCAAGACCCCAAGAATTTAAACAAATATAAATTTAAGACCCTTGTCCACATCTGAAAATACAAAAACAGCTACAATGGAGTGAAAATATATTCTCAAATTTACAGTCACACAAATCATTTGAACTGGTGACCATGATTCGTTTTCAAAAATGATCAACAGTGAGATGTAGTTCAGTTTCGCAATTTGCCCAAGGAAGCATTTACATCGCTGGCACCAAAAATCTTTCAACAACTTAAAACTCCAAACTGAAGCAGATAAGCAATACTGCATGTAAGGTTGTTTTTGTTTCTTTTAACGCACAATAACAAACGGTTAGCAATGAAGTTTAACTGTGCAACACAGCAATCAGGGCTACAGTAAGCAAGGACAAGAGGATCTCATTATTATGTTTTGGTCTCTTCCCTGTTATCATTTTTAAATCCTAAACACGCTCATTTGAAACATTTGCCAACACTCGGTCTTTGGTAAAAAAAAAAAAAAAATCCCTAATAGAAGTGATTTGTATATAAATTATCTGAATGAATGGATCAAACTCTGCAGCTAAACTTTTATACTTCCGATGCTTAATATTTTTCTTCTATTTACGAGGTGTTGAGTCATTCTAAGGTACGTTTGTGTGCTGCCACCGCTAGAGGTGTGATGGGAAAAAGGCGCAAAAGAATGCAGATTTAGAAGACCTATGATGTCTTGCACAGTGTTGATGCACTCCTAAAAACGAAAGGAGAGAAAATAGACCAAGGCGCGAAAAGGAACCAATTTGACATCCTCTCCTTTTCGGGCAATGACATCATTGCCGTACTTCGACGTAATTGGCGGGGAAAAGACCGTAAGCCCCTCTGCAAACGCCACGCCACCAGCCTTCGTCAATCATTTCAATGTTGGTGATGATGTCATCAGGGTCGAAGGAGATCTCGTCCTCGCCAGCTGAAATGGAAATTCAAATTTTTGAAAATGTTTTATTTGTTTGTTTATTTTTTTAAACCTGTCCTGTTCAGCTGTTTGACACAGAGAATGGAAGTGTAAGTGTCCGGCTGGTCTGAACAGTTTTGATGCTTCAAATTGAGAGTATGACACACTCCCATTGTGATCATTCATCATTTAACATACCTCGTTTATTATGACAAAGCAGCAAACAAGAAGGGGTTATGGGGGATCAAAAGAAAAGAAGAAAAGAAACACAACAACGAGAAATACATTGAACGCCTACACTAACTATTAATATGTTGGTACTATCGTCAGCTAGATGCATTTCTGTGGGGGGCCTGTTGACCAGGGAAAGAAGAGGAGGGGGGTGGGGAAGTCTATAACCTAAGTGACTGGGAGGGGTAGAGTGTACACAAATCAGCTCTGTGACCTAGAACCCAGGAATCGTGTGAATCCCATGTGAGTGTAAGCCCGTTGGCAACCGACCCTACGCCACCCCAACGCCAATCCCGGTGCCGGGCAACAATTAAATGATTGAAAATGTATTCGAGATGCTGCAGCAGCTTAACAAAATCCAACATTCCAGCATTGCTTTAAGCCTGTCACGATATGCAATAATTTTTTCAATTTTTCGCGTATAGGTAACGAAGAAGCTGACAAAGGCACCAAGAAACAGCAGAAGATGTCAAAAGTGTAGGAGCATTTCAACCTGGAGACCCAGGCGAACACAGTTTCATGCATTCACTGTAAAATGGCGCTTGCATAACACTCCCCGCCCGACCCCGGCTACCAACAGCACCCCAGGCTGTCGAAGGCGCTGTCTATCCCCTCTTCTCACGGAACTGTTAGCTCCGCCATGATGACTGTCCTCATGGGAACAGACTAGAGGACAATGTCTGGCCGAAGGCTGGTGAATGTAATGACTCGGGGGAACGCGAGTTGCCAGTCCAAGTCGGCTCCCATGTTCCACTCGCCTCTAGGGAAAAGGAGGGTTCACTGCTTGGTGCTGCTGCTGTGGCTCTTGCCTCCTTGCTGGATGAACTGGATCCTCCCGTGTGATGGTTAGCGGGCAGGTGTTGTTAGCTTTAAGCCTACGGGCCTCGAGGACTTCGGCCAGCTTGCGCAGGACTTTATCATGACTTTATCATGAATTTAATGTCAGAATCTGTGCTCCTACGTTCACTTTCACACATATTTTCATCTCTGGAACATTTTTTTTGACTTGCCCTTAACCAAGGGACATGTGGCAACGTCACATTACAAAATATGGGGAAATTTCAACACTTGGCAATAGGGGTGTGATGGTGATATATTGTGATGCCAATAAAAAAGGTATGCTCCCACCAGGAAAAGATTACAAGGTGTAAGAAATAATCAAAAAATAAAATAACCAACAAGTTGCTAGCTAGAACATTGTCTTGCTTAACTCATTGGCCGTCATTGACGACGCTAGACATCCAATTTATTTTGACCGGGAGGGGGTGAATAAACGAAAGTTACAGTATAAGTGGATTGGACGTCTGATGCCGTCAATGGCACTGAAACCAGGGTATTCACAGCCAGTTTTCCTGTTTTTGGGGTATTTACAAGTCACTTGTTCATTTTAGGGCAGATCCTGTTCAGTAACCCAAAAGCAACAGGAAGTGACAGAAAATCAACAGGAAAGGACCTGAAACGCCACAAAATTGGCTTCCATTTACAGCCATAGACGTCCAATTCGTTTGAAGAGGGAGGGATGGCTGTGAATGAACAAACTTCAAATCGATTGGACGACTAATAGTGATACTTGTTTCAATTCACTGCAGAGGGATGAAATGAGCCGAGTTTACCGATCATTGTTGAATATCGTACAATGATTTCCTGACCCATGTATCAATAATCGTGAGCCATGTATCGCAAATCATATCGTATCGTATCGTGAAGTACCCAGAGGTTTCCATCCCTACTTGGCATTTTTTTGTGTGGTCTGGCATCAAAATTGGGGCTTTCAACAACCTTCTTCGATTCTCACCTGCTTGGTAGTCGTAGAGCGCCACCGCGGTTACCCCGGTGTCCTCGCCAATCTCGTAATGCTGCTCCTCTGCAAAAGAATGGTTATTTGTCAAGGACACCAATTTTTAGGACTCAAGAGCTACAGTATTTCTTGGGTATTAAAAATGCAAAGGGCTACTAAGTGCAAAGTGTGTAGTCTTGTTCATTTTAGGGCATTTACAGGTGACTTCCTGTTGATGACATTTGTATTGCATTGAAAGAGGTGTTACTTTTGGCCTGTACTTAGGCCTGTCGCGATAAATTTTAGTGTGCGATAATTTATCTCATAAATTATTGCGATATGCGATATTATTGCGCCCCCCCCCCCCCAATTTTTTAAAACCAATTTACAATAACACAGTGAGAATACAGTATATATTAATAGATCAAGTACACCCATTTAAACGCGATAAATGTTTACTCTTAAATTCAAAAATACTTTTTAAGAAATCACAACTAAAAACAATAGACCATGTCTCTTAAGTAAAAAACAATATTAATACCGCACAGAAACACAGAATAAATAAGTTGTGTTTTTCCAGAAAAAAAATAAAATTGCACTTAATAACTTAAGCATTTAGGCAAATGAAAACTTTTCCCCCTAATAGCTTCTGCTATGGTGTTCCATAGGGATGCAATGATACAGTTAAGTCACAGTTCGGTACTATTTTTCGATCAGATTCAATACATTTAATGCTAATATATATATATATATATATATATATATAAATTCCTGTTAACGAGCAAAAATTAAATTGCCATCATATAAACATGCATTTTAGGTGCATAATATTTATGTGCTTACTTCTTACTGATCTTAAGAAATTTTGTATAAAAGTGCTGAGAACAATCTTTACTGTTTGTAAAGTGAGGCGGGGCACACTGTTGATTGCTACAGCTCTCTTAGCAGCTAGGTTTACTACATGAGCAAAACATCCTATTTGTGGTCCAAATCCATCTGTGTCACGTATTGAACAAACAATATTTGCAGCATTATCTATAGTCACTGGTATGGAGTGATTTGGCCTGCTTAACTTCCATTCAGTCATGGCGGTTTATAATTCATCGATGTAGTATAAGGACTACGTGTCCCATAATCACTCTGGGCTCACGTAGCCAATGGCATGGGACATAGCACATAAAGTTTGCCATTTCATGACATCTAGTGTGTGTGCGCATTTAAAAAAAAGCAAACGCCACAGAAGTCACGTCTGCTCATTACTGCACAACACCAGCATACGACAATCGACTTTCATAAACAGGATGAGTTTGAAGCACAGCGCTCTTAATTTGCCACTCAATGTGTCCATTCAGTTGTCCATTGTCAAAGCGAGGTTGTTCGTAGCAGCCAAGACGGTAACAATGTTTTGGCGGATTTCGTTGTAAATATCCGGAAGCGCACGCAACAGTGATATGATGATCTGCTCAATAACTATAACAATAACAGTACCATAAATCACTGTGACTTTCCACTTCCATGATGAAACGTTCTTCGTCCACGTTCGCTGGTGTTTAAACCGTTAATTAGACACTGGGCTGTTGGCTCCAGGCCTGGATCCGCCCATTTGATGGATGCCTTAACCATTCGGCGTGCTGGAGCCCGCCGAAGATGGTCCGCAGTCAATCCGAGCAATGACGCGGCAGGTATAGGTTGAAAAATAGGATATAATGGAAACGGATTGGCTCCGGCGCTATTTTTTGCCGGACCTGGAACGAAGATCCATTTTGCGCAGTTGGCAACAAGGAATCTGAACTTTTAACAGCACGCCTGCCGTACGCCTGCACGCGCGAGGCGATAAATCACAGTGGAAAATTTACCGCCTTCGTTTTTATTTATCGTGCCATAAATGGAATTATTGCATATTGCCACAGGCTTACCTGTACTGTGTATATATACTTCTTGTTCTTGTTGAAGCTTAGGTTTAAAGAAATTGTAAATATCCATCCTCAGCTGTAGTTAGTTGGCTCAGCAAAGCAAAGGACTGTCTCTAAGGTGCTTGTCATATGATCTGTTCGAAAAATAATTATGACCCATTATACTTTGTCGGATTCTTTTTCCATTTTATTAATTTTTGTTGTTTGTTTTGTCACTTTACAACATATATAATTTATATATGTCTTTATTTTAAAGGGGAAGTTCAGAATTTTTGACATTAGGCCTAATCTTTGAGTTGGCAGGTGTATAATTAGTCAATGGAGTCTATTTGAACAAATTCCGTGCAATTAATCGCTTATTTGTTAGTTTCAGGGCTCCGGAGTGGCTAAGCTAGCTCGAGTCAATGATGGTTGAAATCAACCACATCGACTAATTAACCTCGCTAATTCAAAGCCTTAGGTGAAAAATTCTGATCTTAATTCTCGGAAAGTCAATTACATGCGATGACATTTTTCTGTTGTCATTCCTATGTTGAGGCAGCAAAGGGTGAAAAAAATGGTAAAAATGACCTCATAAATTACTTTTAAAGTAACTTAATTACTTTGGTATTGAAGTAATCAGTAAAGTTACTAAATTCATTTTTTTAAAGCGTAATCAGTAATTACAGTATTTTTCGGACTGTCTCCGTTTTTTGTGTTTTTTTTTCTCCCTTGTTTGGCTAGGGGTACGACTTATACTCCGGAGCGACTTATGTGTGAAATTATTAACACGTTTTGATATCATTTCACATGTTATTTCGATGTTTTGGAGTGACACTGATGGTTTGGTAAACTTGTTAGCATGTTCTTTATGCTATAGCTATCTGAATACTCATAATAGCTTTGGCCACGTTCTGCCTTTGGCAATGTGTGTTCAATTGTATTATTGACTTTTTTTTATATTGAAATGCATGCTTTAAGATGGTGGTGCTTTCACGCCCAAGTGGGGGCGCACTCGCACTTGTTTACGTGAAGAAGAGCGCTCACACGCCAGAAGAAGACTGACAGCTTCGCAGCGTTGAGCGACTGGGAGTGAGTGAGAGAAACGCTGCTGCGAACCTACGTTCATTGTTTATGCTTGTGAAATATCTCTGCAGAGGCAACGGCTGTGTGCATCATCTTTTCCGTTGTTGTTGTGTGTTTTCCACCCGCGAATCGGACACTTAGAGCCAGTTGTGTGGCTGTTTGAATGATGTGTTAATGCTAGCGAACACATGCTGACCGTTTGTGTCATTGCTGTAATAGCAGCTAATCAATTATTTACGTTGATGCGAACCTGTTTGGTATCTAGGACGAAATTGATTTGTATTATTTGTATTTTTAGTTTCACTCTTCAAATGATGATGTCATAACGACGGCCAAAATAAAGTCAGCAAATTATACGGACGTCCAGCATCGTCTTTTGGGAGTTTAGCTCGCTGTATAGCCAGGACCGAGCCGTAGCGTCCTGGTGCGGACAGTGTATTCGCATTTCGTTGTTCATGCATGTAACATTATAATACTGTACACTTATTCAGCATGTTGTTCTCTATTGTATTCTTATAGTAAATTGCCTTTCAAGATGACATATCTGTTCTATGTGTTGGATTTTATCAAGTAAATTTCCCCCAAAAATGCGACTTATACTCCGGTGTGACTTATATATGTTTTTTTCCCCTCTTCGTTCGGCATTTTATGGCTGGTGCGACTTATACCCAGGTGCGAATTATAGTCCGAAAAATACGGTAAATTACTTTTTCAAGTAATCGGTGACAACAATGCTTGTAAATGCCCCAAAAGGAAAAGGAAGTCACTGAAATTCAACAGGAAATGACACTAACAGCCATAGACGTCCAATCCGTTTGAAGTGGGAGGGATGGCAGTGAATCATTCGCTTCAAACAGAATGGATATCTACTTGTGAAAAAGTAATTCCAATTCACATCAGAAGCATAAAAGTTGCTTGTTTTTCTGTTTATTACTTGAATGATTTCCTGACCAATGTATCGATAATTGTGGTATCGCCATATGGTGAGATCATTATCGTGAGCTTGTATCGCAAATCGTATCGTATCGTGAGGTACCCAGAGGTTCCCATCCCTACCGCTGTAGCACCAGAAGCACTTTGATTCCGCTTCACCGGAAACACAGTTTATGGCTTAATAAATTGCATTCAAATGTATAATGTACTATACTAGTACATTCTAAAAAAAAATAAGAGGTTTACCTTCAGCAGGGGCCTGATAAAGTGCCTCTGGCTCTTCATAGAGGCCACCCTGTTCATATTGCTGCTCTCCATTCTCAGCAGAAGCATCATAGGTTACATCATTTGTATTCTAAAAGATAAAACAGTATATTGTTTTAATAGCTGCAGGCTTCACATGTTCTAATTTAGTTTGAACTTCTTAAAATGTGCACATTTTTAAATTAACACAAATGTACACACATCAGTATGTCCTTATACTTCATGCAACTGACTTGAAATTATGACTTAAAGGCAACCCTGTGTAAAATGACATGTTGGTTCTGTATGCTTTATTTTAAAGGGTCCCTCGGACAGAAGGACATGTACGGTAGTTCTTAAAAGAGAAATTCTAGTACGAGTTACAATAGTTTGATATTAAAACCCCTCTTAATGTTTTCGTTTTAATAAAATTTGTAAAATTTTACATAAAAAAAGAAACAAGTAGCTCGCCATTGTTGTTGACGTTGCATGGCGGTAACGTCACATGGCCACGCTGCCGTACTTCACAGTGTCACTTTAACTATGTAAGGTAGTGATTTAAATACACCACAAGGTATCATTGGTGAGTTTTAAACTAATAAGAGCTCAAGCCAATGACTGCATTTTGTCCCTTGACTGACGCTGTATTAGAGTGCTGTCTTCACAAGACTCCTGATAATGGCTCCCAGCATCATATTATGTATATATTGTGTATATTGTGACTAAGTATTGCCATCCAGTATATTTGTTGAGCTAAACTTATATTTGTTGTGAAGGAGTTGCTGAAGCTTATGCAAATAAACGGGGCCGTCCGAGCTACGAATCTGAACGCCTGTGTTCACTCTTCTTTCTCTCTGCCTTACACCCCATTGTGGAGTAAAGGAAAACTACGGCGTCAGTCAAGGGATAAAACGCACTCATTGGCTTGAGCCCTAATTAATTTAAAACTCGCCATTGACACCTTGTGGCATATTTAAATCACTACCTTTACACAATCAAAGGGTGACACTTTTTTATTTTATTTTTTTAAGAGTGACACGTGGAATTCCGGCAGTGTGGCCATAGGACGTCACCGCCCAGCGACATCAAGAACAATGGCAACCTACTAGTTAAAATATTTTTAAAAATATATTTGCAATGAAAACATTGAGGATTTTTAATATCAAATTATTATAACTCTCACTAACATTTATCTTTTAGAAATACATGTCTTTCTATTCGTGGTACCCTTTAATGTTATTAACTCATTTACAATACACTGTACAAGCTTTGAAAATATGGCGGCACCATGGCCGAGTGGTTAGCACATCCGCCTCACACTTCTCAAACGTTTAACTTCTTAAACAGTTGCTGTGGCAACTCATTTTGTCTAATTGAGCAGCCTCAGGTGGATATGAGTAGACTCAATCAGTGAAGCATTTAATAAAGCCAAGCATTTTTCTGCTACACCTTTATTCTCATTTTAAAAATAATTTGGTGATAAAGTAACATGTTTAAAACTTCAATTATTCCATTTGAAGTGCTTAAAAAAAACGATACACACATGCACACACACTACCGTTCAAAATATTGGGGTCACCCAGACAATTTTGCGTTTTCCTTCAAAAGTCACACTTATTTTTCAAATGAGTTGCAAAATGAATAGAAAACATAGTCAAGACATTGACAAGGTTAGAAATAAGGATTTTTATTTGAAATAATCATTTTCTCCTTCAAACAGTGCTTTCATCAAAGAATGCTCGCTTAAACAATTACAGCTTTGCAGACCTATGGCATCCTAGCTGTTAATTTGTTGAGGGAATCTGGAGGAATTTCACTCCACACATCCAGAAGCACATCCCACAAGTTGGATTTGCTTGATGGACACTTCTTGCGTACCACACGGTCAAGCTGATCCCACAACAGCTCAATGGGTTTGAGATCTGTTGACTGTGCTGGCCACTCCATTACAGATAGAATATCAGCTGCCTGCTTCTTTCCTAAGTAGTTCTTGCATATTTTGGAGGTGTGCGTTGGGTCATTGTCATGTTAGGATGAAATTCACTCCAATCAAGCGTTGTCCACAGGGTATGGCATGGTGTTGCAAAACGTAGTGATAGCCTTCTTTATTTAAAGTCCCGTTTATCTTGTACAAATCTCTCACTTTACCAGGACCAAAGCAACACCAGATCATCACATTACCTTCACTATTGTTGACAGATGACATCAGGCACTCTTCCAGCATGTTTTAAGTTGTTTTGTGTGTCATAAATGTTCTTTTCTTTGATACAAAGTCCAAACACCTCAAACTTTGATTCGTCTGTCCAAAACACTTTTTTCCCATCTTCCTCTGTCCAATATCTGTGTTCTTTTGCCCATATTAATAGGTTTATTTTATCATCCAGTCTCAGATAAAGCTTTTTCCTTTGCCACGCTGCCCTGAAAGCCAGCATTCCGGAGTTGTCTCTTCACTGTCGACATTGACACTAGCGTTTTACGGGTACTATTTAATGAAGCTCCAAGATGAGGACCTGCGAGGCATCTATTTCTCAAACTACAGACTCTGATGTACTTGTCCTCTTGCTCGGTTGTGCAGCGGGGCCTCCCGCTTCTCTCTACTCTGGTTAGAGCTTGTTTGTGCTGCTTTCTAAAGGGAGTGGTACACAGCGTTATAGGAAATCTTCAATTTATCAATTTATCTTATGGAATGGCCTTCATTTCTAAGAACAGATTGTCGAGTTTCACGTGAAAGTTGTCTTTTTCTGGCCATTTTGAGAGTTCAATCAAACCCACAAAGGTGATGCTCCAGATACCCAACTAGCTCAAAGGAAGATCAGTTTTATAGCTTCTCTAACCACCTAAACCAGTGGTGTCCAAACTATTCCACATAAGGCCACAGTGGGTGCTGGATTTCATTCCTACCAAACAAGACATCTTTTCACCAATCTGGTTTCTCACAAGTGTCATCAGTTTAGAGCTGAAACGAATACACGAGCAACTCGAGTAACTCGAGTTTAAAAACTGATCCGAGTAATTTTATTCACCTCGAGGAATCGTTTAATTTTGCCAGCTCTAAGCATCACGTTTTGCCCGGACTACTTTTAATGCGGGACAACTCGCTGACGTCACGTGCGTAGAGGAAGAAGCAATAAAAAAATACCTTACTGCAGCCGACAGCCGTTGCAAACTGCGCCGACGTTGCTAAAAACTACGCCCCCATGTTAGTACGGTGGTAGCAGCCTAGCAGGTAGCGTCTGATGAGTGTCATAGATATCACATGTACGTAGAACCAGATGCGAAATGACCGACTCGGCGGCGCTAACAAAACAGCCGCCATCTTAAAGCAGTACACTTCTCAGCGCTCATAAATAAGATTAACATTACTTTCACTCGCTCACGTAACTTTATCCCTGCGGAGGGCTAGGTTTCTATTCATTATGACCACTGTCGATGTGTGGCTAACTCTTACATACAGGCTTTATTTAATCTGTGAAAACAGCGCTGTAGAGTGATTAGGGTGTAAAATAAAAACATAATAATGCTAACTGTCAATTTTAGCTCAGTAGTCATTGCTGGATAAAACACCAAGTAGCACTGGTGCCTAATGTGCTCCAATACAGCACAGCATTCATTTTGAAGACTGCAAAAACTCAAAATCCTATCAGGACTTACAGTTTAGACCAATTTAAAACTTAACTAGACCTTATAGCTTGACACAAGTGGAAATTCAATTGAAACACGTAGGAAAAACACCTAACTTTTAAGTCATGTGTGTTATCAAGCGTAATGACATTTTTTAGGTAAGAAATATATATATATTTTACAAGATCTAAAAGTTTTTGGAGTGAAAGCAGTGAATTAGTCTTTTTTTAAGTCACATTTTAGATGCCATTGTTGGCTGTTTTCAACAATGTACATCGAAAATAAAGACATTGATTGACTGAAAATGGTTCAATATTACATGAAATGTCTTGTTTTCTCATCTCTATGTATAATTGCTCTTTAACTAAAAAAAAAAAACAAAATGTTTTATCCGATTACTCGATTACTAATATATACGATAGCTGCAGCCCTAAATCAGTTGATTGCAGACAGGTGCTGCTTGTTTTAGCACAAACTTTATTGGTTAAACTGTCTGTGCTCGATTGGTAGGAACAAAAACCAGGACCCACAGCGGCCCTTGAGGACAGGTTTGGACACCCATGACCTAAACTGTTTTGAGCTGTGCCAACATAATTGCACAAGGTTTTCTAATCATCTATTATCCTTCTACGGCAACTAGCAAGCACTATGTACCATTACAACACTGGAGTGATGTTTGCTGTAAATGGGCCTCTTTTTATAACTACGTTGATATTGCAATAAAACTGGACGTTTCCACCTAGAATAGTCATTTACCACATTACTAGTGTATAGAGTGTTTTTCTGATTAATGTTA
The DNA here is from genome assembly GCF_030265065.1 of Corythoichthys intestinalis. Classification (NCBI taxonomy): domain Eukaryota; kingdom Metazoa; phylum Chordata; class Actinopteri; order Syngnathiformes; family Syngnathidae; genus Corythoichthys; species Corythoichthys intestinalis. The sequence goes on along the minus strand of NC_080395.1, from coordinate 71,637,056 downwards.
TTTCCATTAAAAAAAAAAAACGGCTATTTAATCAAAGAGGAAATTTCTAAGTGACCCCAAACTTTTGAACGGTAGCGTAGTATATGGTAAATGGTGTTATACTTATATAGCGCTTTTCCACCTTTCAAGGTATATATATACTATATATATAAAATGTATACTGTATATACACACACACACACACACACATACACACACATTTTTAAATTATACATTAGGTGGAAAAAAGGGAAAAAACATGTCTTGGATGTATCTCTTTCCAACGAAAAATCTTAATACATTGAACCCTCCCCCCGAGGGGGAATGTGCTGCTCAGCTGTTTTTCCACTTATCGCGGCAGGTTATGGTCCCCATTTAACCGCGAAAAACGAGGGATCACTGGAACGCTTTCCTGCTGTGTATTATCGTGATGAAGACAATAATGTCCTTGTATACTCAATTACTGTATTCAATTTTGTGCTTGTATGTCAATGTTCATTTAAAATTGTTGAAAACCTTTTATTTATTCATTCATTAACTAAAGCTTTTGAAGTTTACAGAGGAAAAGTGAGTAATTGTCGACCAAAACTAGACAATGGACGAACACTTTGAAATGACTAAGTCTAATAAGTATTTTCTTCCAAAATACCAAGAGGAAAATTAAAAAGGCTGCCCAAAACAACGCTGTTAAACTGCAAATTATTTTTAAAAGTTGTATATTGTTAGCCTCATACAGTGCCATAATTGCCCAAATCATATTTTAACATTTTGGAAAAATGAGGGAAATACAAAACTTTTGGGCAAAAGCTGATAGTTTTATCAGTAAAGCGGAGTGTTTTTGAACAGTTCCAATTGGCTTAGGAGAAAAGCGGCAAAAATATGATAGGCAATGATGCTGTGAGGCTAACAATATAATGGATGAGTTACTAACATCAAATGAAATATAGAACCAACAAGTCATTTTACTCTGAGTTCTCTTTAAAAGTTAAAATGCATGGAAACTGTCTTTTTTGGGTTCAATTCACGATAATGAACAAATCATAAGAAAGTCTTCTGAAGCCCACCTCATATGCTGAAGAAAAGGCTGGCTGGACAGCTGGAGTCGGGCTGGGTGTGGGACTGGGGCTTGCCGCAACAGGAACCGGAGAAGGAGCTTTGGCCTGCATTTCCAATCTACGTCGTGCCTCCTCTTGCTCCTGTCTCTCCTTGGCCTGTCGACGTGCTCGCTCATCTTCAGCTCTTCTTCGGTCCTCTTCTTCCTTCTGCTTGGCAATATTCTCAAACTGGGCCTTAATACTTCCTGTGCTGCTGCCAGCTGGATGAAAGGAATAAATAGGAGAAACAAGGTTTTGGAATACGTTTTGAATGGACGGCACATTACTGTTTGTGATGAACGGAAAGCTGTTTAAGTGGATCTCAATCACACAGACTCAGAAATAGCGAATAAGTTTGTATTTAATAAAAAGTACAACAAAGAAGCACGCCAAACAGTACGCGAAGTCCAATAGAAAATGGAGAACAAAAAAAATATGATCAACGTAGGCTACAACCTGAAGGAATCTGACCTTCTAGCCAGATCGCCGGAATCACGCCAGCTGAACCGCCGGACCTGCGCTGCCGCAGATCAAATGGTCCGGGCCGGAGGGACTCCGGCAATCCGGCCGGAAGGGCAAACTCAGCGCGTTCACCTCAGTCTTAACCCTTTGTACTGACTCCATCTTGAGAGGTTTAAAGAAGGCTCAACGAAAAGAAGTTGGCAATTTATTCAGGTAGACAGAGATCAAAACGGCAAGGCAAAACAGAAACACTCAGGCGGGGAGGCAAGCTCGTTCCAAGGTCACCATATCAGTAGTCAACAAAAATGGTTCCCAAGAAAAATGACAATGATTAGCTAAAAATTCTTTTGAAGTCTCTCGCGGGGTGAGCAGGAAGAAGGGTGTGCTTGGGATTATTGTCTGTTTGTGGATTACAGGGTGACCCAAAAAAAAGTTGACACTTCCATAATACAACTTAAATGCCATGTTTATTCATCTTAGAATTAGAATTTAATCACAAATTATACATTATCGTAAAGAACATGTACAGTACACTCTATTTTTCAATGTGTCCTCCCTTAAGTGTCACAACAGCCTCCAGGCGCCTGCGGAACGCTTGACAGGTCTTCTTTATGTAGGATGCTGTCATCTTTTCCCAAGATCTAACAATGGACCTCTCCAAGGCTGCCGCAGAAGTTTGTGGCTTCTTACAGGCACTGTCCTTCACAGTTGCCCATATGCTATAATCCAGGGGATCGAGATCTGGACTCTGGGGTGGCCACATATCACCTTGTCAATCAACTTTTTGGTTTGCACAGATCGGCACTTCCAGACCCAGGTTTTCATGAGGCTGTTCCAGTATCTTTCAGCTTCTTTTTAACTTTGTAGACTGCACATCTGGATGTTCTCAGATTTGCTGCAATCTCAGTAGGTGTCAGACCGACACGCAGCAATTCAGGTACAGCTAAAATTTTCTTCATTTTCAGCAGAAGCACAGGAATTGTAGAGACGAGAGATTACCAGCTGCATTGAGTGGACCTTAATGAATCACTTAAGCATGACAACCTATTTACATATGTTTCAATGGCTTTTAAACAAGCAGTCAACTGAGTGTAAACTTTTTTTTTGGGTCACCCTGTAGACAGGAGGATTTGGGAGTTACTGTTGTCCGGGCAACAAGGATGTGGATATTACCACCTCAGCGTCAACGGGGGTCTTGGAGTCTTGTCAGTCGTGCTATCAGTTGGATATCAGGCGTTGTCCTTTGTTTTAGGACAGACCGTTCCACCATTTGTTGTGGACTGTTCGGGAGAACTGATTGCGAGACTTTGTGGTGCAGACGTGGGCTTATCAGCGTCAATCTTGCTCAGTTAGTTGTATGACTGCTTCCGTGATAAGAAGGCGCTGTTTATCTCTTATGCCCTTTCTGCTTGTTTTCCTTAAACTATGGTATAAGTGCTATTTGTTGTATATTTGGGTGTGTTAGAGTAATGCAAACAGACGGTGCCCATGAGAAAAGGTACTATCTCCGTCAAACCGGAGGAAACTTTAGAGAGCATGAAGATGAGGGCACACACAGCGGTAAGCAAGGCAATCGTCCGACAAAGCTGATACACACAGGTTTCCTGAAATACAGTGCGCTCCTAATGTGTCACAGTGTATTCCCTTACACTTGAAGAACAACTAAGAATACAAACATGTCATGAAGAACAACTGAGAACAAAAACATGACAGAACCCGATACAACAACTACGGACACCCCCTGGCAGACAACCTGTTTTCGCAGGATGGAGAGAGTGGAAATCCCGCAGAGGCGATGGATCGAGAATCCAGGATCAGGACCAAATCGACGGGTTTATCAACTGTCTGCACCTGAGTGGAAGGTATGAATGCAGACTGCAAACAGTGTGCATAGCAAAATGTACTCCAAGTTGTCACTTGCACCTTAGCCCAGTCTATATTAGGGTTGTGTATCTTTAACCAGAAGAGACCCAACACGACGGGGGCCGGTTTGCAGGGCATAACTAGAAAACTGCGAACTTCAAAATGATTCCTGGACAGTCTTATCTTAAATGGAGCTGTAATAAAACTTGCGTTTGCCAGAGGACGCCAGTCGAGAATCGAAATCTAACACCGTCTTGGCTCTGACCAGCTTCATTAATGGGAATTTAAGTGCGTCAACCACACAATCGTCCACAAAACAGTCATCTGCGCCAGAGTCGAACAGAGCAGTAATTTTGAGATAAGCCCCACCAAACGACACTTCCATTGGCAACTGCAGTATTATACCATTATCAGGCTTCAAAGTGTCTAACTCATCACGAGTAGACTTACTTGACCGCTTGCTGCCTCCTTGAAGAGGGGAACATCAAGAGCTGTAGGTTTCTGTTCACGCGGGCGTGCAGGTGGCGGCATAATGCACCGGCGCGCCACAATATAGGCATATTCCTGCTCTCAGCTGTCTTTGTCACTCCGCAGCCGAAGTTGCATGGGCTCCTCGTCCATGAAGGTCCAGCACCAACGCCAAGACGAACGGTGATTCGTCGACGTCCTACACCCAGGAAGTGGTCGGGCCGGGCCTCGCAGACTGCCTCCGTACCCGGCGTTCCCCGGCTCTCACGTTCTCGTGGACGATTATCAAGACAAAAGGCCAAAGCGACCTGATCCTATAGACTAGACTAATCCTCCCTGGCAGCCAGCTTGTCCTTGACCGCAGGAAACGGCCCCCGCCGGAAAATCCCAGGCAGCGTCGCGTCATCAAAGTCACACTCCATGGCCAAAATACAGAACTGAATTGAATAATCCTTCACAGTCTGATTGCCCTGAAAAAAAAATCCAGCAGGCGGCTGCCTACCTCCTTGCCCCTGACCGGATGATGAAAAACATGAACAAACTCTGTCCGAAAAGAGTCAAACGAATGACTTATTTCGGGTCTACTATTGCTTACAGCCATGGCCCACGAAGCCGCTTTACCGGCGAGGAGACTCATCACATATGCCACTAGGGATCTCTCATTGGCGTATATAAGTGGTTGTTGATCAAAAATAAGGGAGCACTGATGCAAAAATTGGCTGCAAATGCCGGGCTCGCCTTTATAACGGTGGGGACGTGGCAAATTTGGCTCTCGAAAAGACGCCGGCATGCTCATCGGCGAAAGAGTGGACTACAGCAGCCATGCCAACCAAATGTGGGTCCTGCCTGCTGCCGCTAATCGTTTTTTTTTCCCATTATTGTGCCCACGGCATGTAACAAGCATGAAATAAAATAACACTTTAAACTGTTTTTTTTGTTTTTTTTCAGTTCACATTAATTAAAGTCCAGACTGGCACTTCACACACTCTCATGACTCCATGTGATATTCTGGCTGCAATTGCTCAAAGTAAACCTTCAGATGGCAGATGTGGTCTTCAGTCCACTTACGATTGTATTTTCTTTTCCTTCACATTAATAAAACTCCTTGAGTCCACACACTTTCATGAGTCCATGTGTTATCCTGGTTGCATTACTTGGAAACGAACATGAAATCAACACTCCATTTATGGCGTTCTCCACAAATCCCATTGTCCAAAGTTCTTAATGCATCGGTGTTATCACTAACTGTTACAGTGGGGAAAATAAGTATTTAGTCAACCACTAATTGTGCAAGTTCTCCTACTTGAAAAGATTAGAGAGGCCTGTAATTGTCAACATGGGTAAACCTCAACCATGAGAAACAGAATGTGTGAAAAAAAAAAAACTGAAAATCACATTGTTTGATTTTTAAAGAATTTATTTCCAAACTAGAGTGGAAGAAGAGTATTTGGCCACCTACAAACAAGCAAGATTTCTGACTGTCATAGAGGTCTAACTTCTTCTAAAGAGGTCTAACGAGGCTCCACTCGTTACCTGTATTAATGGCACCTGTTTTAACTCATCGGTATAAAAGACACCTGTCCACAACTTCTGTAAGTCACACTCCTAATTCCACTATGGCCAAGACCAAAGAGCTGTCGAAGGACACCAGAGACAAAATTGTAGACCTGCACAGGCTGGGAAGACAATCTGCAAAAGGTAAAACGCTTGGTGTAAAGAAATCAACTGTGGGAGCAATTATTAGAAAATGGAAGACATACAAGATCCATGATAATCTCCCTCGATCTGGGGCTCCATGCAAGATCTCAACCCGTGGCGGCAAAATGCTAACAAGAACGGTGAGCAAAAATCCCAGAACCACACGGGGGGACCTAATGAATGACCTACAGAGAGCTGGGACCACAGTAATAAAGGCTACTATCAGTAACACAATGCGCCGCCAGGGACTCAAATCCCGCACTGCCAGACGTGTCCCCCTGCTGAAGAAACTACACATCCAGGCCCGTCTGCGGTTCGCTAGAGCGCATTTGGATGATCAAGAAGAGGACTGGGAGAATGTGTTATGGTCAGATGAAACCAAAATAGAACTTTTTGGGAGAAACACAGGTTCTCGTGTTTGGAGGAGAAAGAGTACTCAATTGCATCCGGAGAACACCATACCCACTGTGGAGCATGGGGGTGGAAACGTCATGCTTTGGGGCTGTTTTTCTGCAAAGGGACTAGGAGGAATGATCTGTGTAAAGGAAAGAATGAATGGGGCCATGTATTGAGAGATTTTGAGTGAAAATCTCCTTCCATTTGCAAGGGCATTGAAGATGAGATGTGGCTGGGTCTTTCAGCAGGACAATGATCCCAAACAGACAGCCAGGGCAACAAAGGAGTGGCTTCGTAAGAAGCATTTCAAGGTCCTGGAGTAGGCTAGCCAGTCTCCATATCTCAACCCCATAGAAAATCTGTGGATGGAGTTGAAAGTCCGTGTTGCCCAACGACAGCCCCAAAACATCACTGTTCTAGAGGAGATCTTCATGGAGGAATGGGCCAAAATACCAGCAACAGTGAGTGAAAACTTGTGTAGAGTTAAAGAAAACTTATGGTCTGCCAACAAAGGGTACATAACAAAGTATTGAGATGAACTTTTGGTATTGACCAAATACTTATTTTCCACCACGATTTGCAAAAAAATTATTTAAAAATCAAACAATGTGATTTTCGGGGGGGGGGGGGGGGGTTCTCCACATTCTGTCTCTCATGGTTGACGTTTACCCCTCTCTAATCTTTTCAAGTGGGAGAACTTGCACAATTAGTGGTTGACTAAATACTTATTTGCCCCACTGTAAGTAAGCTACATGAGGGAAAAAATGTATCATCACATTAGTCAAATCGAATATAACCGAACATAAAAATGAATGTATCGTCGTATTAGTCAAATCCAGCTAAATTCACATTACTTTCTGAATCATTTCAATCGGAAAATTGACTAGCATTTATGTCTGTTCATGTTTTAATGTTAAAAAAGTCAGACACATTCTTTTTCAGTTGTTTCACCCAAAGAGTCCAGCAGACAGACTCGGACAGTGAACAGCTCCCCCATACCAATGGCCCAAGAGGACCCCCAGGTAAATCTGTCATTCACATATTTGGCTCTCTTGTGTTACTTCACACTTGTTTATTCTGTCTATTAAAAAAATCATGGAGAAACAACTAGTATGTTATCAAACATTTTGGAACAAATATCCGAGCACCTTAAAATCTGACATTTTAGATCTTACTTAATCTTAATGTTACTTAATCTAAGATGTTACTGAAAGACCTAATCAGCAGGCAGACTCAGAGAAAGAGTGAGAGGCGCCCCCAATACCCTGTGGACCAGTAGGACTTGGAATTGTACTTAAAACAGATATGATGTAGTAGCTATGTTAACCTGGTAGCCGGATATTTCACGAATAGGTCTGATTCGCTCAGATAAACACCTCAGCCTGTCTCAGATGAATGGTCACAAGATTTTCTAAATCGCTTAAGTGCAAACCACCACAATCACAGAATACAGCTGTCGTGAGTTGAATGATAAGATATTTTATGTCAGATAAAAATACATGACTGGGAGGATTTTAAGAGAAAGCTGCACTTGAGGGTTTCATATACTTTGCAAAAGTATTTCACTTTTGTATTTCTTTGTTATGCAATTTTGAGCGTTTTTATGTAGTTTGTAATGTCATTTGTAACTGACTTGATTTGACATTTAATGGCTCATTTTGGTGCATACTGTAGCTTGTTCAGGCTATAATAAAAAAAATTTCAAATCATGTCTGTATTCCTGATACACCAAGAGACTGAGCCTATAGTGATTACTATATGGTGAGCTGAACGTCTCCCCTGTCCTCTAAGCACAGTACACAGTACTGTTGTTTGTATATTGCGTCAGTTTTGCATAGCGTGAGCATCTGTTACTTTACTTGCAGGAATCAAGAAAAAAAAAAAAAAAGTTAGATACACTGAATATAATTGGATCTTTTCCACCATTAACTGCATTCCATATATTGTACAGGTGTGTGGTTTAGGTCCCTTAAATACCCCTATATTTTCCAGTGGGATGGTGCCACCCCAAAATGATCACTTAACCATCCTGGCCACCCCACAGAGAATTTCCTTGCCCAGCCACTGCCTCAAACGGTATAAAAAATATTTAATGAGGATTGAAGTACAACAAAAGAACAACTGGCTAACCTGCATAGCAAAAGCCCGCTAGCTTGAATGCTATTAAGGCTAACTTTTTAAAAAATGCTGTTAACAAATCGTTTAAAAACATATTCCTACAAAAAACTGCTAAATATACCCTTTAAACTGAAATATGAATGCATAAACAGTCATATTGCCTCAAACAAAAACTTACAAACTTATGTTGGTCTTAACAGGGAGCAGCTGGATCCAGCCATGTTGGATGAGTTGTATCATATTCACTGTTGCCACTAGAGGGCACTGTATCCACCAAACTCATAACTAAATGCAAACAATTTCAAAACCAACCATTACAACTCCACTTTTAATTAAACTAATCCTCGAAGCAACGAAATTTGTTTCGAAGCTTTTTTCTAATTAAATTACTCGAGTTAATCACAGCATGAAAAGCAACACTTAAAAACTTTTTTGTTTTTTTTTCGTTTTTGGTGATGCCAGTGGACAAAAGCTGTAGTGTTTTACCTAACAGGAGACCAAATTTCCTATGAGGACCTGCACAAGTGTCGGAAAGTCCTGATCACCAGGTCGCCTGCAGTTGGACTGAACTACGAAGGATGAGGATAGTGATGAGTTAAAGTGCCTGTGACAGCATAAAAAAATCGTACATAGCATTACTATGCGAATTAGAATCATATTTTGAAACGATTCAACAATATACAATAATTTGGCAAAGCACAGATGATGAGAAATTAGTCTTTTAATCTGCCGTTTAGATCCGCCTGTCCTTATAGCGCTCTAGTGTCCCCAGCTGGATGATGACGTCGGCAGAGTCACGATTTCATCTGATTCAGAATTCAGCCCATTGAGGGGGGAGCTTCAAAACAAGGGAAATATGACGGCAAGCAGCAAAATGTCATGATTGTTTCAATCTCTCTACTCAATATTTTTACAGGATATTGTTTTTATCTGAGTAGTTTTCCCCAATCGCTAAATAATTGTTATGGTCATGACGAATAACAGTCTTGTGCTAAATGGAATATGAAATATCAAAAATGTATTTATTCAGTACGACAGGGCAAAATTACTGCATAATGGTCAAAACTGCCGACTTCTTCCTCTTCCAAACGGTATTTTATGCCACTGGAGTTAGTCCAGCTTTTGTCATTTCCTGGCTCCGGCTTCGGAGACGGAGGAAAGAGCGTAAACAAACCAGGAGGCGTGACAGCTAACCGACATGCCAACCTCGCCTTTCGAAAACGAAAAATCACATAAAACTACCCCGACTCATGTCACACACGGCGGCGGGGTTGATAGTCTTCACCGCTTGGCGAGCCCCCGGCGGTGAGCAAGTTACAACTCGTCGTTCTGCTGCAGCCACGGCGGGCTGGCAGTGCTCGTTGCCGGGAATAGGACCTTGGGGGTGGAAGTGACCATGGTTGCCGGTCGTCGGCCGAGTGGCCTTCTCGGTGGACAAGGAGCATTGTCACCCACTAAATCCAAGCTCAGTATTTGACGTGATATAAAAGAGGAAGCTTACTCACTTCCTCGTCGGTCCAATGGTCACACAGTTGTGGGGCTTGTTTTGGCCATTATCTGCAGTGAAGAGGAACATTTTGAAACCCAAAAAGGCTCACACGCCTCTCCCTGGTGCAGCAACAAAGGTCCGCAGCACATTGGGCTGGCGTGATGCGAAAAATAAACGAAATAACCCGGAAAATCAGCTGAATCCTCAGTCATTCTGCATACTGTAGTATTGGCTGTATACTGAAGATGATTAGCCCGCTGACGTCACATTCTCATTCTTCATCAATCCACGAAGTCACTCATTTCCATGGTGCGGGATTAAAAAAATTGAATAATTATCGATCGCTTCCACACACATCCCAGCGGTCCTTTTTATTCAGGAGCATAAAATACCGCGTGAAATATGAAACCAACATGCTTTTTGATGCTTTAGGCATGTTAATGAATATAATTGTGGCTAAACAATACCATGACCATGTAACGAATAGGCATAGGTAAAGGTAACGTACGCTGAAAAGCAGACAGCACATTTGTAGTTTTTTTTGTGTGACAGGTTTCCTACCACCCTCCTCGAAGTTGTTTAGTGTCAGTAAATGTGATGCAGACTCCAGGGCCGTGACAGAGGTGTCATTCAACTTAGTGCTGCCACAACTAATCAATTCACTCAAGTAATTCGATTGGAAATAAGCTTCCAATAAAATTTTCCTGCTTCGAGAATGCGTTTAATTAGAGTGGCGTTGTAATGGTTTTGAAAGTGTTTGCACTTGGTTTTATTGATTTCGGTGGATACACTGCCCTCTAATAGCAACAGCAAATATGGCATAACTCCACTAACTGCTGCTCCAAGTTAAGATCAACGTAAGGATTCAACTTTTTGTTAGAAGTGACTGACTTATTTAATTAGTTAATATGATTGTTCACGCACTCATAGTGTTGAGATATATTTAATTTTTTGTTGGAATGAGTGAACGATTTGAGAGCATTATAATACAAAAAAAAAGTTAGCATTTTATAGTATTTAAGCTAGCGTACTTTTGCTTTTGAGAAATGAAAGTGCAATTCTGCTGACTGATTACTCAAACTTACTCATTGATAAATCGATTTAAATAATCGATAGCTGTAGTATTTGTAATTCAAGTACTTGTAAGATGATGTTTTATCACAAATGTTAAGACATTGTTTTATGAAGGTTAAAAAGTTATTAAGGGGAACAAATGAAACACGTATGATTGAGTGAGCACTTGGGTATTGGGTTGTCACACAAGCAAGAATTACCAGGGGATACTTACCAGCCTCCACGGGTCTAGTTTTCTGGTAAGACGATTTGGGTTTCTCAACATCTTCAAACGTGCCAGCACTCTGTCGAGGAGAGCCAAAGGAACACGTCACGCATGCAATATACAAGAGGTGTGACAATATATCGAAATGGTGATATGTTGCACTACTTTGTATCCTAAAAGGTTATTGATATGCTCCCACCAAGAATCAATTTATCATTTTAAAAAGGTTTTATTGCTTTAAAAAGAAAAGGTTGCTACATACACTGCTGTTCAAAAGTTTAGGGTCACTTAGAAATTTCCTCCTTTTTGAAAGAAAAGCAGTTTTTTTTCCAATGGAAATGACATTAATCAGAAAAACACTCTATACATTTTTAATGCGGTAAATGAATATTCTAGCTGGAAACGTCCGGTTTTAATACAATGTCTACGTAGTTTTGTAAAGAGGCCCATTTACAGCAAACATCACTCCAGTGTTCTAATGGTACATTGTGCTTTCTAGTTGCCTTAGAAGGATAATAGATAATTAGAAAACCTTGTGCAATAATGTTGGCATAGCTCAAAACAGTTTAGGTGGTTAGAGAAGCTATAAAACTGATCTTCCTTTGAGCTAGTTGGGTATCTGGAGCATCACCTTTGTGGGTTTGATTATTCCCTAAGAGAAATTACCAAGAAATTTATTTTCTATTCCGCTGTGTACTACTCTCTTCAGAGAGCAGCACAAACAAGATCTAACCAGAGTAGAAAGAGAAGCGGGAGGCCCCGCTGCACAACAAAGAAGTACGTAAGAGTCTAGTTTGAGAAATAGATGCCTCACAGGTCCTAATCTAGCGGCTTCATTAAACAGTACCCATAAAACACCAGTATCAATGTCGACAGTGAAGAGACTACTCCGGGATTCTGGCTTTCAGTGCAGCATGGCCAAAAAAAGCCATATCTGAGACAGGCTAATAAAAGGAAACAATTAATATGGGCTAAAGAGCACAGACATTGGACAGAGAAAGTTTAGAAAAAACGTTATGGACATACAAATCATAGTTTGAGGTGTTTGGACTTTGGACCAAAGAAAACATTTGTGAGATGCAGAACAACTGAAAAGATTCTGGAAGAGTGCCTGATGTCGTCTGTCAACAATGGTGAATGTAATGTGATTGTCTGGGGTTGCTTTGGTGCTGGTAAAGTGGGAGATTTGTACAAGGTCAACAGGATTTTAAATGAGGAAGGCGTCCATCCAGCCAGGGGTCCGGATAGTCAGGAGGCTGCGGCTGAAAAATAGCCCCTCCCCAGGGGGAGCATTCTTTGATAAAAGCAAAGTTAGAAGTAAATTATTATTTCAAATAAAAACCCTTATTTCTAACCTTGTCAATGTCTTGACTATATTTTCATTTTGCAACTCATTTGAAAAATAAAAGTGTGACTTTTGAAGGGAAAAAAAAATTGTCTGGGTGACCCCAAACTTTTGAATGGTAGTGTATATATATTTTTTGTTTTGTTTTGTTTTACTAATTTAGTAGATAAAATTTTGTTGATGCTTATCAATTCACAAAAAACTTTTGGGAACACTTAAGTTCTTTAACATATAAATAATAAACATAAATATCAATAATAAATCCCAAGCAATAAGGTCAAATGCTGCTGGCAAATATATATGCATACGGCAGAAAATGCAGATAAGTCTGAAAAAGCAGTTTCTGCTCTTGCACCCCTCTTTAAAATAAACTGCTGTATTTTAATCCAAAAGAACTGTTGTGTTTGATAGAACAATATGTCTATGCTGCCATAGAAGATTCAGGATAGCAAACTATTTTAATTAGTCCGTTTTAGCCCGGAAACCCCCGTTAAAAGACATCGAACAACTGCTTTTGTTTCAACCCCGCCATAAAACGAAGGTAATTAATTATATTTATGAAGGGCGTAAAGGTACACGTAATAGTATTGAACCGTTTCGGTACGTGGTGCTCTGTTCGGAACGGATGCATACCGAACGAGTTTCTGAGGTAATATAACCCTTACTTTTCGAGGCTGTGAGTCGTTCGCGTCACAGTTTCCTTGTGTAGATTATATTTACTCCGTCTTCTCTATTATAATGAGGACCAACATGGTAGGACAGTATAACCCAGAAACGTCAACAGCGCGACAACGTGGCCGCCGCGAGAACGCAGTGAAACGCAGGCGTTAGAGTCAGTCAGCCAATGCACACCAGTCGCAATGCAGCCGCGTGTTAGATAGAGGTGTGCAAAATTTCCGATTCTTAGATTATTCGCGATTCGGCCGTGGAAGATTCGGGAACGATTCACAAACATCCAAATTCCGATTATTGAAATATGCCAAGTAAAGCAGAAGTACGACACACTCAGCGCGCCGCGCGGTCTTCGGTACGCAATTAGGGACGGAGCGAGAGTAGTTAAACATCATGCTTCTCATTACCCGGCCCCTCGGGTAACGCCAATGCTCAACTCACGGCTCTAGCTCAACTCATGCCACGAGATAGAAAAAAAAAAAAACAACAACGTACCTGACTGCTGCCGAAAAGCTGCTACAAGCCACATTATGTTACGGTAGATATCATTTATATAGGACTAGATGCATTATAGCTTCGGTATCGTTACCAGCACATCTACAAAAAACTAGATGCGGGCGTTAGTAACGGCCGCCATCTTAAAGCAGTATACTTCCCTGCAAGGCTGTTGTTGCGAACCTTCCAAGCGAACCTAATTAACTTTTTATCTAAAATACTCCTAAATCGGTAAAATATTGACTTGAATCTATCTTTAAAATAGTTTTAAAACTTTCACATGTTGAAAGTAGACAAAAGAGAAATTATGGAGTAACAGGAGCAATTTTAACAACTTTAACGGTTGATTCACAACATTAAATTAATTGAAAGTAGTTTAAAGCTGCTGATATAGAATGGGGACTGGAGTTTTTTATTTACTGTTATTTTTGTATATTTGTTTACTGCTATATGTTAACTTGATACTGAAATAGTAGTTTGGTTTAGCCTGAAAGGATTTTTGAACAATTTTGGAACTAATGTACAAAACAAATTTTAAAAAAATAAATAAAAATAAAATAAAAAAATTAAAGGAGTGGGGTGCATCAATAATCGTTTTATAATCGAATCGGAGCCTCTGAATCGTAATCGTAATCGAATCGTTAGGTGCCCAAAGATTCCCAGCTCTAGTGTTAGATGCATCCCAGAAGCGGCTCAACGCGACGCACGCAAAAAGAACGGCAGAGTTTATTATTTGATGCGAAACGCAGCCCTCCTGCGTCAATACTACAACCGGTAGCTAGGATCGGGCCGCATGTCACTCGTGTAAAAATACGGTGGATCCGGTCGATTTTGAGACTAATATTCAATCGTAACCTACTTTTTGAGTCCATCAAATCTCTTGAGTGGTAGATCGGGGCACAGTTGACTTGTCTTTGTTGATTTACTGTCGTCTTCTCTGCTATAATAATAACATGGCCCCGTGTTCAATACAAAACCCTCCTACCACAACATAACAAGTAGGAACAAATATACACATAGGAACTAAAGTTATCCAACATAAAATATACAATTTAAATGAATACTACATCACATTAGTAAAATATGAACACATAAAATAAATAATAGCCCATTTAAATAAAATAAATTAAAATTAGCTAAAACACCTGTAATTAATAAGAATAATACACATATCCTGCTTACACAATGTATTAATTTCTGTGTGGCGCTTTAACTTGAGAAAATCCACCAATAAAGCTTTTGAAAACAGTTCATAAGAAAAAAAATGTTTCATTGAGGCACTTCATTTATAAAATACATGTTAAAATCTTTGTCACTGGGATTGCTTTTCACTTGAGCACATGACTTCTTTTTTCTTCTTTCTTTCAGAAAGAAAGCTCACCAATACGCGGGGTCTGAAAGGCAAGTTGTTGTTGGATTATCTATAAATACCCGCAACTTTTTGAGCAGAATTCCAGCTTTGTATAGGCTAATGTTCCTATTGTTGAAAGCACAAAAGTGTGTAATGAACAACTAGCACATTTATATTTTGCATTTTGTTTTCTTACTGTACCAAAAATGAACCGAACTGTGAGATTTTTGTGTACCGTTACACCCCTAATATTTATTATTCAAAATGTCTGTCAATTTTAGCTTAAAATCATTAAATGCTGTCTAATATTTCACTTAAAAAAAAACGACATTAAAAAATTAACTTGCATATTTTAAACTTATAAACTTATTACGTCACAATGAAAAAAATTGTGTCTGTAAAAACGTCACGGATATCTACCTCATAACTATCGCTTAATTGTATTTTTTTTTTGTTACTGTTGCATTTTCTGCGATATGTTAGATGATAAAAAAAAGATCCAAACAAAAAAAAATTGGGGGGGGGGAAAAAAAAAAAAAAATTTAAAAGGGTAAATATATGAAAAAGAAAATCTTGACCACTCCCTGATGTCTGCGATTTCTGCATCGTGACCCTTGTTATATTACCATGTTTCAACCATAAAATCCCAAACAAATCCAGCTGGGGCCATTCACAGCTGTGTCTTGACACTCAGTGAAACATGCTTCATTGAGTTTTTGGATCAAAACAAGGTAAGTACGCGAAAATATCTCGTTAAAGTCATGGCGTCTTTAATTCTGCTCTCGCATGCTCTCACCTCCAGTTAGGGTTTTGCGGTTAAAAAAAGTTCCAAAAATGCCCTCCAGTTCAAAAATTTTCTTCCCCCAGAAAATTGAGATTTTAAGCTTGCCAATGATGTGTCACACATGCATATAGGACAATTTTGAAATCGGGCCAAATTGGGGGTCTCGAAGCGGAACTTCAAGTCACCTGAGTGTTTTCCGCCATATACGTAATAATACTTTATAAGATTAGTGCAGTCATGGATTTCCAGGGTTTCCATACAGATATATATTTTTTGTTTTGCGAGCGTCCGCAATTCTCAACTTTATCCGCACGTTTTTTTAAAAAAAATTTTTTACCCGTCATTGGTATGTTGTGCCCGTCAACGCACTTACAGCATCGATGACGTCCACTAGTCGGGACAGCTTTACTGAAAATCAACAGGAAATGACCTCAAATGCCCAAAAATAAACTCATTAGCTGCCATTGACAGCTACAGACGTCCAATCTGTTTGAAGAGGGTGGGATGTTTGTTTGATGCCACCCTCCCACTTCAAATGGACTGGATGTCTACTTGTGATTAACTCATTTTAATTTATAGCAGAAAGACAAAAAGAGCTTGGTTTTCCATTTAGTTGTATTGTGGAATATTGAAGAATGATTTCCTGAGCTGCTTATCGATAATTGTTTTATCGCCATATCGTAAGACCATTGTTATCGTGAGCCTTGGATTACAAATCGAATTGCTTCGTGAGGTAACCAGAGGTCCCCACCCCTAATAAACAGTATGTACCTTATCCATCCGGTCATTCTGGACACCATATTTCCCTCCAAAACCTTTGGCGTAATCTGAGGGAAAGAGAAAATGTTATGAATAGCAGTGTTTATTTTAACTTAAATCGGTTAGTTCAACCACAGTGAGTATCCAAACTTGTCTTGAAAATGGCAATTTTCTGTAAATCTTACCAATGCTTGTTTGCTTACCATTTCATTCATTTAATGATGAAATGTATTTTTAAATGACCTCTCAGAGTTCGGAGGAGGTAAACTGTGGTTGAATTAGTTCATACAACAGAAAAGCATGGATAAAAAGTACATGTTGATTGACTCATGCAAACCTGTGGAAAGGAGGAACAGAAAAATGCTAGGCAGAAGGACAATCTTTAAAGCCAGAGGCTTGCTAATTCAAGCAGCCAATTTGCATTTTCTGCAAAACTGAAGATCAGCCATGTTTCCGGTCTCTTTGGTCAGCATCAATAACAAATGCAGGGATCATACCGTAAAGTAAATATCATGCAAAAATGTGCACTGACCCAAAAAAAAGGATCATAGCAGTGCTAGAAACTGCAGTAGGAAGAAGCAATAGTCATTAAGACGGCCAATAAATGTACAGTATACATTCAAGCCATTCTTAAGCCTTTTGACAGTTTTTTTAACACCTATAAGGTAGACTTCATAACCTACTGACCTGACACTTCGTCATTCTTCGCGTCACGCCTTACCATAGGGGGCAGAGCTTGAAGCTTCATTTAGTAATAGTCAGCCGAAGACGGCACACTGTCATGTCAAAGCCAGGTAGGTTTAAGCTTGGATTTATGAAGAACTACGAACTACGATTTGTTCGAGGATTCAGGGTAAATATTATATTTTGCGTACCATGCATGCATTTTGAAACATGAAAAAAAATATATGGGAGAATGGGAACCGCTACGGCATTGGATCACTCTTTGACATACATTACAGTATATAAGTAAACTAGATGCGTAACTGCCCGGTTTTTATCCCTTTTGAAAAAAGAATCAAGACCGTTGTACGTCAATATCCATAAATAATACATTGATTGAAGTAAAAAGCTCTTTGGTGTGGTCTTGTTGTAAGGTGGCGCCATAGTGAACTTAAAGACGAGCCGCACATTCGTCATATTTACGTAAAATGCATGCTACCTGCAAGGTTTCTTTTGCTTTTAACCAAGAATCGAGACTGTTTTACGTCCATATCTATAAAGAAATCAGGAATTTAAGCATTTTTTGACAAGAATTTAACATAAAAACCAAATTGTTTTGGTTGGTTGGTTTGCTAAGGTGGCCATGTTGGATTTTGTATCGCTAAATTTTATTTTGGCTTTTACGTGTTTTATTTTATATAATATTTCAATATAATAACTTTTAGTGAAACACCACAGTCCTACACCAACGGCAATATGCAGATCTTCGTCTACTTTGTACTAAGTGAGTGGCCCGCATTATTCACTTCATAAAAAAAGATTAATCAAAACACCTATCTTTCTAAAACAAACAATTTTTTAATGAGCCTGAGAGGATGAGGACAGCCTGATTCTCGAGGCGGAAGGTGCTGGCCAGGCGGGAGAACTACAAGTCTGTCATGGCTGGCTACAAGTTGACCCAGAAGGTGCTGGCGCGCGCTTTGATCGAGAAGCAGAGCGTTGGGCTCATCATGGTGGTCGTCAACACCAACACGGTCACACGGGCAAGGAGGAACACGGAGACACACAGGGCCGAAATCCTGGAGATGTTACAGAGGACAAGGGAGACTGGCCGGGCGGTCCTCAAGCGGCCATCTCTCCCCTTGGCCCAAATGGCGTCCTTTGGAATGTCGCTGTGTAAGAGTGTGACAATATCTCGATACAGCGATATATCGCGATATTTTGCAACCCGATCGGTTATCGATATGCTCCCGCCAAGCATCGATACTTTTATTTGACATATTGGCCATACAATGGAGTATGGAAGCTGTAAACTGCTCAATGTTTGTTGAGCAATTCCTTGGCGGTCCACTAGGGGCGCTCAACAGTGGTGGTGAAGGTAAAGTGCGCACAAGTCGCCTAGAGAAGAAGAGCGGTCCCAAGTGGGTTGAAAAAAATAAAAAAGCTTCGTGAGAACAGTGGAGGACAAAGTGAGAAAAATATTGCCGAAAATCACACATGTGGACACACTTTGGATTTTACACCAACAATAAAGGAAGTAAGGTGAACAAGGACTTTGCTGTATGCAAGAATTGTCTAATAAAATAAGGTTCACTGGCAGCTGGTGACTAATTGGAGACCGGATTTCTATGGAGCATCACTTGAGGTAAGAAAGTTTTGCAATGTACTAGTAATTGATTTTTTTCATTTAAATGTATTATTTTGATTACATATTTGAGAACCACTTTCCATCTAGTTTACTACACAAACTGTTATGACTGCCATTTTGATACAATAAGCTATAAAAACGGTTTGAATAGCTTCCAAGATATATAAGGTGACGTGCATGATAATTAATGTGTCCTACATATTAAAAACAGGTAATTATTGCATTTTTAATTTCTATTCATTCAATTCATATTTTTTTTTAAATTCACTCCATACTTCCAACACACACAAAAAATCAGAATTTCAACTCAAAAGCTATTGAGTAGCTAATATTTTTTATTTATTTTTGTTGTTTTTAAGGTGAGGAAGAATGTAACTGAGTCTGACATCACAAATGCTGAAGCAGATGGTGGAAGTGCTCAAACCAATGCTTTTGACAACAAAGGTCATATACAAAGAAAAGACCCACCAATTTTATCATTGCCCCACTCCAAGCTCAACTGCTGACTGACACTTACAGCACTGTTAAAAATTTTCAAAAGATTTATAACTTAAGAAATTAAGGGTGCCATTCATCATGATTTCGCCAAGAAATATCAGTGGTTGTGGTTTGTTTCCTCTATATGTGCAGGTACACAATTATCGGTAGATTTATATTTTACAGCAATGTTGCACTGAAAAGGTGTCACTGTTTAATAAATGACTTAAACAGTATTTTTTTCTATTTTGAAATATATGTTTTTTTTCCGTTTCAACAGTTGTATCGTAGAATATCATGTATCAAATTTCTGACCAATATATCGATATTTTCTGTATCGTGATATAATCGTTATCGTGAGCCTTGTATCGCGAATCGTATCGTATCGTGAGGTGCCTTGAGGTTCCCACTCCTATAGCTGTGGGACTCCCTGATGTGCAGGAAGCACAAGAGCACCTGCTGGAGTTCCTGGCGGTCCCTCTTAAACTGTTTTGGTGCGAACTTCTCCAAGGATGTGACTTCAGAAGCGAGGAAGAACAAGGCCTTGGAGGGGCCGGCCGGCAGGAAAAGGAGCAGAGTCGAGGAGGGCAGAAAGGAGACAGCAAGGAACAGGGACTTGTACAAGTCGAGGTGACCAGAAAACGCAAGGCATAGAAAAAGACTGAAGGTTAAAAGACGAGGCTAACACCCTGGTAACACCACATCGATTACTTGCACTGCCTGAATTATAGGACTATCTCATAGCATTTAATATTTACAGTATGTTTATCTAGATTTCATACTTGCACGTCACTTTTGAGATTTTAACTTATCCTGCACTGTAAAGGGATGCTCCACTATTTCATTGTATAACTGGATAATGATAATAAAGGGCTATTCTATTCTATTCTATAATTTGTGATTGTACATAGAATTAATTAATAATGTATTTACCAATTTATAATTGATTCTGCGTGTTTTCCTCAAGTATTATTATTAGTATATATCATTGCTGTCTAACCACTCGAAGGGAACAGACGCACATTCTGAGCTCCTGAAAGCACGCTGTTATCTTAACTGATAAGCGCTCAGGGCTGGGACCAGCCTGAAAAATACGACTCCAGTATGACTCGGAAAACTCTCAAACCTGAGGATCTGGATGAAGTCAAATCCTCCATCCAGAAAATAGTGGCCTCTCTAACCAACCTGGAAGCTTCTCTGACTAACCTGATTCAAAGCCGGAATCGGGAAGTCATGAAAGAATTACAGCTGATTCGCGCTGAAAACAAGAAGCTCAAGCAAGTGGTTGAGGAGAAGGAGGCTCGCATCAAAAGGCTGGAAATTCTGGCTGATGATCTCGACCAAGGAAGACGCGCAAATGATCTCATCATCTCTGGATTACAACTGACGCCCAGATCATATGTCGAGGCCGCTAGCCCACCTGTGGCTCAACAGGCAATTGCCAAGCTGCATGAATTTGGAATAAAGGTGGACCCGCAGGACATCCGTCACTGCTTTCTGCTCCCAACGGGGGGGAGAGGACCGGCGACGGTGGTCGTGAAGTTGGCAGACCACAAGAGCAAGGTTGCCCTGCTTGACCAGCGCCACCGCCTGAAAGGAACGAAGATTTTTCTGAATGACAACTTGACTCACCGAAATGGCCACATAGCGAGAAAAGCACGTCAGCTCTAAAAAGAGGGGAAAATTTCCAGCACCTGGGTCTCTGCAAAATCCTTGTCAAGTTGCAAGACATGAAGATAAGAGTCGTGAGAAGCCTGGAAGAGCTGACTTCATTCGAAAATTATGGTGACACCTGTTACCACCTTTTGGATGACCAGATTGATGAGTACCATGACAAAAACATGTCGAACAACTGTAAGTACTACACAGCGGAACAGTACTACAATTCCATGGATGTGGACGGTAAGCTGAAACAAATCTAATGAAAGCAAAGGAACTGACTTTAATTTGTAAGGATACAACATTGCTGTGATATCACCGACCATCTGCCCATCTTCACAAACTACACTCCACGCAACCACTGCGTAAATCCGACAAAGACAGTGTACAAAAGAATCAGAACTGATCAAAACATTGAAAACATGAAAAAAGATCTCTAAACTCAAGACTGGAATGATGTTTACAATGCAAACCCACGAGACAAAAAATGCAAAACAAACCTTGGATGACCAAGACGCTTATCAACGCTTGCAAAAAGAAAACAGCGCTGTAAGAGTATTTTATCTCCCAAGGACAGGGCCTGCGAGGAGAAGTTTAAGAAATATAGAAATAAGCTAAACTGGACATCAACTGATACAATGAACCCACTCAAATTGACAATATGTGAAATTCCATGGCAATCAATGACTTTTGAATGATATGTGGGGGAAAAAAAAAACCCAAAAAACCTGATAATAACTGGACTGTAACACAAACATGCTTGACTGTGCGTCCCGGGCTGTTGGGGGACGGGTATCGATAAGCATTTGCTTTTTCCCGTCATTCCTTTGTCTGTCATCGTCTTTCTTTCGGGCAAATTCCACACTCTGAAACTGTCAATGATTATGATGATGATGACAATGACAATAAAAAAATTCATTCATTAAGTTTCTGATGTTAAATTGAGTGATTTATTAGCTATGAAAACTTGCAGTAAATAAAAAAATTAAGTTGCTATTTTGGTCAAAAACATATGGTATGTTAAATACTGCTATTGATCCTGAAAATATAGGAGATTATCTCTGCATTTGGTGATTTTTGTGCATCTAGTGTATGTTGTTATATAAAAAATAATTAATCAGGATTTAGAGGGGAACGACTTTGAATTTTTTGATGCCGGTGCTCATGGAGACTCGTATATGGCTAAAGTAGGTGTCTGTTTTGGTTTTAGGTCAGTGGCAGCTTTGGTTTTGAAAATATTTGAAGTTTATATTTGAATTTGAAGTTTTTGAAAATAAGCCCCCTACGGATCGGCCTCTCTGAGTATTCTGCCCTGAACTCTTGGCGTCATCTTTGGTGGACGGCCACTCATCGGGAGAGAAGAAACAGTGCCAAACTCTCTCAATTTGTAGACAACTTATCTGACTGTCGATTTATGAACATCCAGACTTTTAGTTTCCTTTCCTAGCTTTCTACAAATCAACAATCCTTGATCGCAGGTCTTCAGACAGCTCTTTTGACCGAGCTATGATGCACATCAGACAATGCTTCTTATCAATACAAATCTTACCAGGGGTGTGTGTTATAGTGGGCAGGGCAGCTTTAAACCACTCATCAGTGATTGGGCACACACCTGACTTAAAATGTTTGGTAAAAAATTGGTTTCAATTGCTCTTTAAATCTCCTTAGGCAGAGGGTTCACTCCCTCCCCCCTTTCTGTCATTGTTTGCATGCTATCCTCATTAAAATATGAAAACTTATAAATGTTTGAGTGGTTTTAGTCAAAGCATACACTGTTTTTACATCCGTGTGATGTGACAAAGATCAGATCACATTTGATGGTGATTTTATGCAGAAATGTGAGAAATTCCTAAAGGTTCGGATACGTTTTCATACCACTGTACATGCAATCAAAATATGAAGGGGTCACTGAATGCTTGTCATGTTTTGACATTAAGGCTTTTGTTTGACTAGCACTTGTGGAGTGGTCAGGATGCGAGGCGTACAAGCAATAGTTTCTGTCATTTGCAAGTCAGTGGAGCACAGCAGAGGCATGGTTGGATTTATCTGTAAGACGAAGCCGGTATTACTGGAAAACTGGGGTTTCCACAAAGAAAAACAAAAAAGGCTATGGAGATGATATGTATTTTATCAAGGAAAGGGCAAGACTAGAACCAGGAGAGGGTTCTGAAATGGAAAGCAGGAGGTGTAGGTGTCGAGAAAATTTTTGTGCCTTTCTGTGAGCCATGCTTGGCCAGGCTCTCCTTGTATTCATAGCCCAGGGCACTCTGGTCCTGCCTCTCCACCTCCACCCCATATTGCCCTCCAAACCCACGCTTATAGTCTGGAACATAACACACACACACAAATATATAGAGTACAGACAAACAAAGACAATACAGCACAAACAAATACTGCAAGCAAGGGCTGACCTCATAAGACCGATACACATTCTGAAGGATTAAGAGTTTAATAACATTTAGTCAGTGCTAATGATAAGATCCTGTATTTTGAACTTAAATCAAGCTTTTTGTAGTAATAATATTAATACCTTCTGTTGCTATTGACAGAAACCTATGCATTGATTTCAACCTATCTTATTCAAAGCAACAATAATGCATTGGCACACTGGTTGCTACATGTGTACAAATCTGTTCTGTGTATCAGTTGGTATTGTGATCCCTCACTTATCGCCGTTAATGGGGGCTAGAACAGACCGCATAAAGTGAAAAACTGCGAAATATGCCATTTTAAACATACACTTTTTTGTGTAGCTATATATAATATCAATACGTTTATATAAACCCTTTTTAAACGCATGTTATCATGACAGCATCCATTAGTTTGAAACAAAATAATAATGTAATTATGGGGTGTGTCTTGCCTCATATCATGCGATACGATTCGTATCGTTCTTCACAGGTCACAATTCGATCCCGATTAAGCCAGATACTACACTTGAAGACAATAACAGTGTCTTCTTTTTCACTTTATTAATATGAGTGTTCTACCCTTTGGCGAAATGAGGATTTGATTATAATGTTGACTTTTGTTTTGCGATGCATGCATTTCCTTTGGCGCAGGACGCCTAGAGCAGGAAGTGTTTCAATCCAGGAGGGGAGAGGGAGGGGGGGCAAAAACATGGAACAGAAATTTCAAATATCCATCTTGCCTCAATATCCATCTTGCCTACTCAGGTGCAGTTTTGGCTAAGCAAAGCAAAGGACAGTCTCTAAAGTGCTGGTCATATGATCTGTTCGAAAACATTTGGTCCCATTATGAAATATTTTATAGGATTCGTCTTCATTTCATTCATTTTTGTTGTTTTATTGCATTTTATGCAATATTTTACCAGCTAAGTATTTATTTTAAATTCATCTATATATGAAAGGTAATCACATGCAATTAATTTTTCGGCCAGTAGGGGAGATGGCACTGCTCCGCCTGCCTCCCCTCAATCTCCGAGTATGCGTAAAAGTACATTTATATCATTTATTCCTGAAACCTCATCCAGCACTCCAGGAAAAATTATGTTTTATGTTTGAACAACTTATGGCTTTAATTGTAACATTTTCTCTTTTTTGGTGCAAACTTGCTTTCGTCCAAACCTGCTTATATGCAGCATTCTAAATTCTCCATACCTCCGTATTTGCAGTAAGAATCAAAATGAGCCCAAATTTCAGACTCATCAAAGGACTAGTGCGACAACGATTAATCAATTAACAAGAAATTTAATTAGAAAAAAGCTTTGATCCAAATTTCGTTGCTTCCAGTATTCGTTTAGTGTGGCATTGTTTTAGAAGTGTTTGCATTTAGTTTCATTGATTTGGGTGGATACACTGCCCTCTAATGGCAACAGTGAATATGACAAAAATTTAACATGGCTGAATCCAGCTGCTTCCTGTTAAGACCAACATAAGGTATGTTTTTGTTTGAGTTCATGTTTTTTATGCATCCATAATTTAGTCTAATCTTGACAAACCTTTGTTTTGCGACTTCGAAAATTTATTCTGCAATGCATTAAATGTTCCTAATCAGATTACCTGATTCTTCGAATTTACTAGTTGATTAATCGACAACAAATACAATCAATAGCTGTAGCCCTAAAAAGGAGTCATCTGAACAAAACGACCGGAAGTACCCCATTCTCCATTGGTGACGTGCCAACAGCAGCTCATGTTACTGTTTACATTGACTGACACCGGTGTGTAAACACCCCAGTAATGGCGGCCAACTGCAAGGGGGCACGTACACAAATCTCTACTCAGATTAGTCTAAGGTTTTGTTACTTCAGCAGACTGCAAGGCAATGCTGCTACGCACTGCCAACTACTAGACAGGAGTAGAAGTGCAGCCAATGAATTGTTTATTTCCGTCAAAAACACTCGTGTAAGGATCGATTCAGATTTTGAATCGATACGAGAATTGCATTATGTAATATCACGATACATCTCTGAACCGATTTTTTTAACACCCATGGTAAATTATATAAAGTAATGACTAAATACGTACTGTATACTTATATGTGTAAGGGTGCGTGTGCAGGCATGTGTGTTTACATACATACTTAGATGTAAATGAAGTATACATAAGTATAATTTTAGAACTTTAATTGTTATAACAACATACTTAAGACACATTTTAAAAATCTGCGATGCTGAGGTCGTGACAGTTGAGACCCGAAGTAGCGATGGATCATTGTAGTAGTATGGGGGGATAATTTGCTGAGGGATAAATGCCTGTTGCCATTACTGGAATAATTGCTACACTGAACACTTTATTAGGGCTCCGCGCATCATCCCACATGATTTTTAGCCCCTCCCTCGCCAGCTCAGGCCCCATTCACGTCCGCAAACCTGACCATCAAGAGTCCCGAAGGCTACCCCCCCCAAAGGTTCCGCCCCTGTGCCTTCATCTATCATACGTATGTACTTTAGTACATTTGCAAGTACAGTATGTACGTACATACGCATATGTTGAGTAACTACTGGGATGTTCTTGAAATATTAAAAGCATTGCATCTGCTTTACTTTCACTTGTGGATAAGGCACGAAATAATGAACATCTAGCCCATCAATACTGCGTATGAGTGACTAACCCAAAATGCCTGAATCACTGATGGTGACATAACATACAAACCTAACTATTCACTTTCTCTGTTCCTCTTTTTGACTCATATTGAGGAAGTAATCATCCTTTGAGAGACTATATGTCACAAACCAAAGGGAAGTAAAATCGGATCAAGAATGAAATTGTTCAACTTAAACTGGGAGCTTGATAAGTTAAACAAATACAGACTAGCAATATATGTGCTAAAAACAACAGTGCTGTATTAAAATACTGTGGATCATTTTATCACCACTTAGTGAAAGGACAGTTCCCACCAATACATTTTAAAATCAGTGGAAGACGTCTTTGATGTTATAATCCAGTTTATCAACAAGACAAGATGAATGGAATCTCGTATAATTCTTCCATTTTATCCATCTACAGCGAACAAGTACAGATAGGGCTCAAGCTACAAAGACAAAATAAGTTTAAAGTAGAAAAATACAGTACCTTTCTGGGACTCATGAAGTTGTACTTTCTCCTGATGGTCCCATCCCAGAGCAGATTTATCCTGTCGGTCTGTCTGAACTCCAAATTTGCCTCCAAAACCTTTGACATAGTCTGGAGAAACGCATGACACGAAGAGGTGTTATTCACTTATTGAACAAGGACAACAAAAAATGCTTAATATGAAATTTTACCTGTAGTGAATCAGTTAAAATGGCTAAAGATAATTTTATTTTACACACTGTTGTAAATTCTTGTAAACCACCAATGGAAGCAGTTCATGCAAATGTTAAATTAATGGGACACTCAGGAAATGCTGCCCCAGTTTAACAGTAGTCGGGAAGCAAACTACAGATAGTCTCCGGTTTACGAACGAGTTCAAATCCTGCGCTGGCCGGATTTCTGCGTACAGTGCTGGCCAAAAGTATTGGCACCCCTGCAGTTCTGTCAGATAATGCTCAATTTCTCCCAGAAAATGATTGCAATTAGAAATGCCTTGGTAGTAATATCTTCATTTATTTTGAGAGATCTGAAAATGGCAGTTTGGAGAAGAAATCTCAGACCTGGAGCAGTTGGCCAAAAAAGAATGCTCTGCCGGAATTTTCGACCATTGTAGGAAACTCATTGATGGATACCGGAAGCGGTTGTTCAGTTATTTTGTCTAAAGGTTGTGCGACCAAGTATTAGGCTGAGGGTGCCAATACCTTTGTCCGGCCCATTTTTTGGAGTTTTGTGTAAAAATGATTTATTTTGTTTTTATCTCGTGTTTTTTCTTTGCAAACAAAATAAATGAAGATATTACTACCAAAGCTAATTGCAATCATTTTCTGGGAGAAATTGAGCATTATCTGACAGAATTGCAGAGGTGCCGATACTTTTGGCCAGCACTATGTCGGAATTAACCCTTTAAATACCTCAAAACACCCTAAAAAAAACATGTATTATACATCATTGTAGTCCTCATCAGGATGTTGGAGCTAGGTCCTAGCCAGTGAGCTAAGCTCCGAAATTACGATGTCAGGTGTTTGTGTGGTTTTCGTGACTTTATTCATCTGCTCATGACATCAACACTTGCAGAATGAAACTAAAATCAGTCTCATCTTCAATAAGAGCAATTCAAATTTGCGCTTAAAAGTAGCTGCTGATAAATAAATAAAGATTAGCATGTATCAGTTAGCATCCGTACATCATCCAAAAATATCACAAACTCGCCCCAAGTGTTTGACCACAATTGAAAATGCACAAGTAACAGCAAAAAAGGAGTTATATACAGCCATAGCCGCTGTATGCTTCACAAGCAAAAAAATGTGCGCGCAGGCTGTCACCTCTGCCACTAGGCTGCTCTGTGTGTGATTGTGTAGGCTTGGCGAGCGCGTCTGTACATGAGTTCGCTTCCTGCGCCAAAATAAAAGCATGCATCACAAAACATTAAAACGAGCCGCAGGCGTCGTAAAGTCGAAATCGCGTAAGTCTGGTCGGTCATGACCCGGGGACTACCTGTATCTGCAGGCCAACAAATAGCTGTTGTCATTAAAAAAAAAAAAAAAAACAATTCTGAGCGCTTCTCCTTATTCTCACGACAGATTTATTTGCAGTCTACAGTAAAACATTTAAAAAGTATGTCACACAAGCAGCTACAGGAGAGTTTGTCTGATTTTCTTGTGCTGTTTTCTAGCCTTAGTCTAGACAAGTCTGGACAGACCACACTGTCTCTCACAGCATCTAGATAGTCAAAATAACACATTAGCAATGTTGTTTGTAAAACGGGGAACATATATGAGAAGTCATCGTTTTAAAGCTAGATTAAAAAGTAAAAGTACTCATCATTAGAAGGCTGAATAATGTTTAGCGCCGTTTGTCCCGCCTTGTTTTCCTTTGTCATAATAGATTTTTTTTTTTTAATACTCAATATTGACTCTGGGTTCGTACACCTTTTCATGGCCAAATTCAAACACTTTTCAAGGACTTTCAAGACCAATTTTTCCAGTACCTTTTAAACATCCCAACATTTTATTTTTCTTACTTTGAGGAAGAAATAAAATATGCTGCCTTCTCACCAGTACGCAAACGTCTTCTAAAATGTTATATGACCCTGGAGGCTTGAGCATAGACTCCCTAATGCAGTGCTTCTCAATTATTTTCTGTTACGCCCCCCCAAGGAAGACGTAAATGTTTCGCGCCCCCCCAACTCTCTGCCGCCACTGTAAATAGTATCATTCGTCTATATTACTATTATAAGTACGCCTCTGCCTAACATTGTGTCCTTTTTTTTTCTATTAAAGAAAAAAAGTAACATAGATCAACTTATAATAAAGTATAACTTTTTTAACATTGTGTTGCTTGTAACAGAAAAGACTTAACGCGCATCAATTTGCCTGAAGTTAAAAAAAATAAAAAAATAAAAAATAAGTCACATCCAAACTGTAAAAATACACTCAAGGTACATTTTTGACCATTTGATACTGAAAAATAAAATGTAATAAAATCAGTAAATAATAACAAATTCAAATTGATTAGAAACATTTACTCTTCAGGACAACATGCCAAAAAATTTGACCGAAAAAAAACAAAACTGAATAGAAGGGGGGGGGGGAAAGGTCTTTGGACAGAAGGAAAGTTTTTATTTTCGCTGATTCACCACAGTGCTCACTGGTTTACTGATATAACACTGACAAAGCAGGACGATTGTGACAATTGGCAATATTCGGCACGTTTTCGCTGAAAAACAAGCGGCTTATCAATGAGATTGAGGTCTAATGTCTTTAAGTGGCATCTTAACTGATTTGGCTTCTCCGCTATAATCATTTTTAGACTCAGTAAACAGTGCTCTTTCCTCATTTCCCACTATATTAAAAGTCAAAGGCAAACGGCCCGAAAAAAGCGCATTCTCGGCGGCCGAGGGAGAACCGTAGGTGAGGGCGGTGGTCGTGACGATCCCAAGCCGAAAACGGCACTTCTCGGCCGGACACGTGAGAACCGAAGAAGACAGCGGGTCGCTGCGTGAGTCCAGCTCTGCATGAGTCTCTTCCGTGTGCTTTTGCTTACTTCAAAAATACTGCACGCACTTTGAAAATGAGAGCGCCACTGCCACCCACGGAGTGGATGTGCAAGTACACTTTATTCTAGTACGGCAAAAAAAAAAAAAAAAAAAGCATGTTCCCCGAGGTCACTCGCGCCCCCCCTGGCATCGCTCTGCGCCCCCCTGGGGGGGCGCGCCCCACCATTTGAGAAGTACTGCCCTAATGTATCGATGGCTCAGATCAGTCATGCACAGCGCCTCGCATTCTAGTAGGGGGCCGCCCACATCAAGAGGAGCTATTCCCAAACACACTCACGCAGCGATATAACGCTAGATTTCCATTGAAAAAGTACGAAAGCTGGGCAGCATACAAACAGGAAGGATTGTCTCAGGAGTGATTTGTTCGAGAATTCAAGGAAATTATTATATTTTCCGTACCATGCATGCATTTTGAAACGTTGTGAAAAAAAATCAATTGGAGAAATTAGCCACAACTGCATTGGCATCATACTTTTTGCTTTTAACCAAGAACCGAAACTGTTGTACATCCATATCTATGAAGAATTCGGGAATTTAAGCATTTATTTCACTGGAAAATCTCTTTATATCAGGCGGCCGCTAGCTGCATTAACTAACAGACTAGCATGGTACTTCGACATATTTATGTAAAATAAACGCTAACTGCACGTTTTTTTTGCTTTTAACCAAGGATCGAGAAGGTCTTACATCCATATTTATAAAGAATTCGGGGATTTAAGCATTTATCCACAAGAATTTTCACCAGAAAAGCTATGTTTACATTAGGCGGCTGCTAGCTACATTCACTAACAGACTAGCATTGTGCTTCGACATATTTATGTAAAATAAATGCTAACTGTACGTTTTTGTTTTTTTTGTTTTTAACCAAGAATCGAGACCGTTTTACGTCCATATCTATAAAGAATTCGGGGATTTAAGCATTTATTCACAAGAATTTTCACTGGAAAATCTCTTTATATCAGGCGGCCGCTAGCTGCATTAACTAACAGACTAGCATGGTACTTCGACATATTTATGTAAAATAAACGCTAACTGCACGTTTTTTTTTGCTTTTAACCAAGGATCGAGAAGGTCTTACATCCATATTTATAAAGAATTCGGAGATTTAAGCATTTATCCACAAGAATTTTCACCAGAAAAGCTATGTTTACATTAGGCGGCTGCTAGCTACATTCACTAACAGACTAGCATTGTGCTTCAACATATTTATATAAAGAAAACGCTAACTGCTAGTTTTTTTTGTTTTGTTTTGTTTTTTGCTTTTAACCAAGAATCGAGATTGTTTTACATCCATATCTCTAATTCAGGGATTTAAGCATTTATTCACAAGAATTGGAAGCATGAAACTGGAACAGTAACTGAAGAAATAATTAGCACAAAACATGAATTTTGATTGTTATTTACATCTGTAGCGCTGCAATGCATGCTAAGAGGACGGTTGGACAACAACAGTTGACAGCAGAGGTTGACCGTCTTCCTCAAGGGAGCAGTGATGACCAAATGAAGCTGCGCACAAAATAAAATTCAACATATACGTATTGTAGCGTCACCACTACTGTCAGCGCCACAGTAGTGTGTCAGCGGGACACTCCTATTGGTGCGTTCGATACGGCAACGCAACGCCTCCATTGGTGGTGAAAAGAGCTACTCCTGTGCTAATTTACTGAAGCAACATTCCGCTGCCAATCTTTGCAAGTGCTACAGTATTAATATTTAATTTTAGAACTGATATAATCTAGTTAATTTGACCAACAAAATTGTTTTCTGTACCATTTTGCAACGTAACTCAATGAGCAACAGGTGTCTAGCCAATAATAGGATACAGTTCACTTCACTTACGCTACGCAGCAATCATAGCATTGACAGTGTGTGCATATGTGCCCTGTGCAAACGCACCATACAGGTTAGCTAGCTAACAACAGTGCAACTGAGACATCATCACACCATCATCACCTTGTCAAGAATCAAGAATCAGCATAGGACAAGGTGATGATGCTGGAACTTTTGTTTGGTGCTGTTCCAGTGAGATTTACAAAGAAGACTGCCTGAAGAAGACATCAAAATTCCCTCAGCCCTTGATGATATGGGGCTGCATATCAGGCAAAGGCACTGGGGAGACGGCTGTGGTTAGATCTTCAATAAATGCACATGTTTACATTGAAATTTTAGACAGCTTTCTTACCCCTTCAATTGAAAATATGTTTGTCATTTTCCAAGACGACAATGCATCATGCCACAGAGCTAAAACTGTTAAAGCATTCCTTGGAGAAAGACTCATCCAGTCAATGTCATGGCCTGCAAATAGCCCAGATCTCAACCCTATTGATAATCTCTGGTGGAAATTGAAAACTAATGGTCGACAGCAAGGCTCCGACCTGCAGGGATGATCTGGCAACTGCAATCAAAGAGAGTTGGCACCAAATTGATGAAGAATACTCTTCAAGTCCATGCCTCAGAGACAAGCTGTCACAAAAGCCAGAGGTGGTGCTACTAAATACGACTGATGTGTTTTGATTGTTATTTCTTTCTTGTGAGTCCATATTTTTTTCCTCCATATATATTTCCCTGCACTTGCTCTATAAAATTAACATTTACTGACCACCACAATGTTTTTTATTCATTTATTTTCGTGTTTATGAATGCTAAAGCGTTGCACTTTTTAACTAATTCATTATTTTTTCAAGCTTTTTATCCACGTTTGTTCTACATGATAAAATGTCTGAGTGAGTGCTCGTCAAAGACTGGTGATTCCATACTTTTTGCTAGGGGTTGTAAAAGTAAACTAATAAAAATTGCTGGTGTCGTTTCATTGCTATGATCCAGGGGTGGCAACAGGCGTGATACTGATGTGTGGCCCAAGGGTACACATCTGATGTTGCTCACCGTGGTCCGCAGTGTGCTCAGGGAGCTTGTGTGTCTGCCCAGACACATAAAAAATTAGAGGGAACATTGCCGGTTAATAACTTGGTGTTAATATCCCAAAATACGGTGAGGACAGCTGCGGCTAATAGTCCAGTGCGGTTTATCTACAAACAAATGTCGGTTTCGCGCCAAATTTGGTGGGTGGCGGCTTATAGTCAGGTGCCCCTTATATTGCAAAAATTCCGGTACTTCTTCCACCACTGCCAGAATGTCCTTTTTCAAGCAGGATGGCAGAATATTGCTATAGTCATTCCAATTCTTTGTATGTTGGTATGAAAACAATATAAGGTCTGTGTAGTGTTACCAACCTTTCTGCGACTCGTGTCTCTCAGTTTTGCCCTGGTATTCAAAGCCCACAGCACTCTTGTCCACTTTGTCGGTCTCCACACCAAATTTCCCGCCAAAACCCTTTGCATAATCTGTCAATGGCCAGAGAAAATTGGGAAGTAAGAGGGATATATGGGGGGAAAAAAATTTATAAACACTACATGATGTGACACTTTATGGAGCTCACTTGATTAAATGTAACCATTATAGTTGGAACATGGCTATTTTTATGTTTGACTTGAGGACAGGAAATGAAAACAAACCTTTCTGAGACTCGTGTTTCTCCGTTTTGCCTTGGTAATCAAAGCCCACTGCGCTCCGGTCAACACGATCTGCCTGTACTCCGTATTTCCCTCCAAACCCAGCGTTGTAGTCTGCGTAGCAAACAAATAGCAGTGTTCAGTGGTAAGCATGAAGTCGAACAATAGCATATCACAATAATAAAGATTCAAAATATGTAGTCTATTAATGGTGGTTTTTATTAGTCACTTCATGAAGACTTAAATTGAGGGTAAAAGCGTGGAATACGTCTCCGTCTTATTGAGATGAGTCTCCGTATATTTTGTGTGTTTTGGAATAGGCATTTAAGCACCACCTCAACAACATGTTCTTGATCCATGATTGTCTGGCCTGCGAGTGAACGAGGGCAAGTGCAGGGTTTACCCTACACATAAAACATTGTGGCGCACCGCCACACCAAAATAAAAGCCGCCACGGCTTGCAAAAGACTTTTTTTTTTTAAGCCATTTCAAACTAGCAGCAGCCTAGTGTGAAGGGTTCAGCGGCAACCTATTCATTGTGTATTGCAATGTCCGTAACTAACCGCGGTCCACTTAAGACACGAGCTGTGATGTAGAAGGAAGCGAGCAGGAGAACGGGCAAGATTGCAAGAGAAGGTGGACGCATGTCGCAGCAGCCCGCTGTTATTTTGTTATTGTTTTTTTTTTTTTTTATTATTGATGCCGCAATAAAGTGGGTAAACCAATACCGACTCCTCTCCTTCTTTGCCCCATCCAGGGCATTACAATATTTTGAATCGGACTTTTCAGCGAAAGCGAGCGGTGGACGGCCGTCTTGGACAGAACGGCAAGTTTGAATGAATTCGCGCCGAGTGGCGGGGCCCAAAATAGAGCCTTTCTCTATTTCAGAGCGCCGCCGCGCTACAGTCAACAATGCATTCATTAGCAGAGGGACAGGCGTACTTAAATCTGCGCTATCAGGCTGTTACGGCAGACAGATATACGCAATTACGGCTGACGAAACCTTGATAAATGCGCTTCGTAAGCTCTGGGACACTCGAAAAATGGCTCTCATACCTCTCCTTGCTAAGCTAAATGGTACCTCAATGTGCGTTTGTGTGGAAATGTTGTTCACCAACAACAACAACAAAAAATATTCACCTTCTCACCGAAGATATAACAGCATAACCTACATGTACACTTTTTGCTGGGGACGGGACATTTATAAAACCAAACAGATGGGGTGAACGGGGGTCAGGGCTACATTTCTCACCAACATGAACCTGCTTAATTGATAGGCTAAATGGTCAATGCAAAAATAAATCTGTATTGACTTGTACTAACTTACACAATGCAAATTTATAACGTCTTAATCTGATAATTTTTCTTAAATCTAGTCGAAAAATTTTCTCCATCTTGTTTTGAGGGTTAAAGACTACCAAAAGATTAATGGGTCAGATTATTCAATTTACTTTAAGTAAATATTACCATTTGTTCTTATTAAGTCCATACATCCAAAGGTTGGTCATTTTTCACCAAAATCAAGGGGGGAAAAAATGTTCAAATAATGTTTTGAACAATATCAATTCTTGAATAAAAAAAAAAAAAAAAATCAGAAATGTTCTTAATATTAAATATACTCACTTTTTGCTTAAAATAAGTGTTAATAGCTACTGTATATGAAAATAATCTTATTTGAAGAAATCTGAGTAAAATCTACTTGAAGCACTCGCAGATAATTTTACTTATTTCTGGTAGATTTTACACTGAAAACAAGGGAGTTTAGTCATCAGACAATCAAATGTCAGTTGAGGAAAAAAATGTCAGTGTAAGTCTGAACATAATGAAAGTAATTCACTTAATATGGTAGGGTTCATTCTATCCTTACAAAATATGTAAAGACCATCTAAATGACCTCTACAACTGAACTCATTATATAATGCAAATAAGGTTGCTTAAAAGTTGGTGGGGACAATTTGAGCATCCTGAAAAGTTGCTCGTGTTATGCCCCCAACGTCCCGATGCAAACCTACGCCATTGGTCCATTAACAGAAGGGCTATTAGTCACATAAAGACACTAGCCCTCAATCACATAGATAAGCCGCTTGATTTTTTTTTTCAGCGAAAACATGCCAAATATTGCCAAAAAATGTGCCACTTTGTCAGAGTTAAATCAGTAAACCTGCAAGCACTGTCAGCATCATATAAGGTTACAAAGTTACCAAGTACCAAGTTGCTCAGTGCAAAATAACCCCACACCACAGCAAAGGAGCGATACTGCTCGCAGCAAAAATAAAAACTGTCCCTCTGTCCAATGACGCTGTCGTTTTTTTTTTCTAACAGAAAATAATTCAGACGCACTGGTTTAGAGTGATGTCGTCATGGTTTGTTTTGAAAGTGTTGCATTTAATTTTATTGATTTGGGATAATACATTGCACCTGAGTGGCAACAGTGAGTATGCCAATAACTTGTTAAGACCAACATGAGGTATGTTTTTGTTTGAGCTAATATGTTGATGCATTTGTCATTTAGTTCAGAAATATATTGAGCAGTCTTTTGTGGGTATATGTGTTTGAACGATTTGTTAACCGTATTGGGGGGCGGGGGTGGTGGGGGGGTTAGCATTACATAACATTTAAGGTAGCAGAATTCTTTTGGTCAAATAGTTTGGCATATTGTCCTCATCAGTGAATGTTACAAATCAATTTGAATGTATTATTATTTACTGATTTTATTAAATTGTATTTTTTAGTACTAAGTGGTCAAAAACGTGCCTTGAGTTTATTTTTACAGTTTTGATGTGTTTTTTTTTTTTTTTTTTTTAATTCAGGTGCAGTGATGCGCTTTACAAAACAATATTAATGAAGTTATTCATTCATCATTTACTTTATTTTAAGTTGGTCGAAATTTTTTCCTTTTAAGGGCCCCACGAATAGGAAGACTTGTAGTTCTTAAAAGATATATGTAAGTACGAGTTATAATAATTTGATATTAAAACCCCTTTTAATGTTTTCATTTTAATAAAATTTGTAAAATTGAAATAAAAAAATAATCTAGCAGCTTGCCATTGTTGCTGACGTTGCAGGGTGGTGACATCACATGGCCACGCTGCCATACTTCACAGTGTCACTCTATGTAAGGTAGTGATTTAAATACTGTACACTACAAGGTATCAATGGAGTGTTATAAATTGATAAGAGAACAAGCCAATGAGTGTGTTTTGTCCCTCGACCGACACCGTAGTTCCCAGTTTAGTGCGGGTCCATTGTGATTTACGTTCATTTGGGTGTTGTCTTCACAACGAACAAGACTCCTGATAATGGAACCCACCATCAAAGTTTGTATATTGTGACTAAATATTGCCATCCAGTGTATTTGTTGAGCTAAACAAGTTGCTAAAATGTTTGAATAGAGTTTGACCAAAGTCTGAGTAAGTTTTATGTGTATTTTGCATATCTATTTTGATTGTGAATGCCAGTTCTCTTTGCATTGTTGTTTAACTGTGTGAGAATAGGGCCTAAATAATACAGATTGAAGCACTTTTGTTTTTGTGAACATTTTTTGAGAGATATATTATTTTTGTTATATTTTCACTATATGATACTTATGTTGGGAAGGAGTTGCCAAAGCTTATTCCAATAAACGGTGCGGGTCCAAGCTACAAATCTGAACGCCTGCGTCCACTCTTTCTCTCCGCTTTACACCCCACTGTGCATTAAAGGAAAACCACGGTGTCAGTCAAAGGACAAAAACATACTCATTGGCTTGATCCCTAACTAATTTAAAACTCGCCGTTGACACCTTGTGTTGGATTGAAATCATTACCTTACGTAATGAAAGAGTGACACGTTTTTTGTTGTTGTTGTTTTTCATAAGAGCGACACGTGGAATTCTGGCAGCGTGGCCATGTGACGTCACCGCCCTGCAATGTCAACAACAATGGCGACCTAGTAGTTAAAATAATTCTACAAATTTTATTGAAATGAAAACATTAAAAGGGGTTTTAATGTGAAATTATTATAACACGTACTAAGATCTTTTAAGAACTACATATCCTTCTATCCGTGGTTCCCTTTAATGTTAAAAAGGACAATGTTATGCAAAGTTCTCCTTAGAATAATAATAATTTTATAGACAAATGATACTATTTACAGTGGCAGCAGAGTGTTGGTGGGCTTGGGGGTTGCAACGTTTAGGTCTTCCTGGGGTGGGGGGTGAAACAGAAAATAATTGAGAAGCACTGCCATAACCAGAGCACTCCCTGTAGTGGTTAAGGTTGCTGTGGGTATCATAAATCAAGTAGTTTGTCTGCTGTATTCGCTCCTTGATGAACAATTGATGCGCAAGAAAGGCAAAAACAGACAGTAGCACATATGATAAAAAGACCTCTGGTTGCATGCCAAATGCTCAACAATTTTGGGGGCAAAAAAAATGTTTGCTTTAGCTGGTGCAGTTCACACTGTGAATAACAGTCGAATGTAAACGAAGAGGATGGATGAAGAAACCGTTATGTAACCAAATGAGGCAGGCAGAAGCATGCCCCAGATAACGCTGAAAATTGCAAACTGTGATCTGGGGTTAAAGCCCAACTGGTTAACAAGTTACCTTTCTGTGAAGCATGTTTCTCTGTCTTCCCAGCATACTCAAAGCCAACTGCGGACTGTAAGACAACAATTAGAAAAATTGGGTCAACAAAATATAAGTAATAATGGCATATGAAATCCAGACAAAGTCGGCGCAAAGTTGTAAGTGGAAAAGGGCATGACGGCTTACAATAGTGATGTTTTGATGTCATAAATATCTTGCAAAAACTACAAATATGGTAGTTTTATTTCAACTAACATTTTCGATGGAGTTTAAAAGTACGTACCACAGGATAAAAAATTAAGTCTTAAATAACATTATCTGAATTAGAATCATATTTTGAAACGATTCGACTATATACAACAATTTGGCTTAGATGACAAGAAATTAGTCTTTTAATCGCCGTTTATCCACGCCTAACATTATAGGGCTCTAGCGTCCCCAACAGGAGGATGACGTCGGGAGGGTCATGGTGTCATTTGATTTAGAATTCAGCCCATTGAGGAGGAATTATTCACAACGAGGAAAATGCGACGAAGAGAGCCACAAAATGTCATTGTTTCAGTCTCTCTACTCCAATATTTTTACAGGATATTCTTTTTATCCAAGTATTTTTCCCCAATTGCTAAATAAATGGTATGGTCATGACAAATAAGTCTTGTACTAAATGGGATATGAAATTTAAAAAATGCATTATTCAGTACGACATGGCAAAATCACTCCACAATGGTCAAAACTGTCGACTTCACTTTTACTGTCGCACCTCCCAAACGATGTTTTATGCCGTCGTAGTTGGCGCGGCTTTTGTCATTTCCCTGCCCCGGCTTCGGAGAATGTAAACAAACCAAGAGGCGGGACAGCTAGCAGACATGCTAACCCGAACTGAGTGACGTCTGAAAGTCTTATTTTCGCTTTGCGAAGTGAAAAAATTACACAAAACAAGCCCGGATCATATTACACATTGGCGGGGTTGTGGATTGTCTTCGACGATCGGCAACACACCCAGCAAGTTACAGCTGGTTCCCCTGTCACGGACAGGAGAGCACGCCGGGGAAGCAGCTGGAGAGTACCGCCGGACAAACCGGCCGACATCGGGGGAGCGCGTAGCTGCCACACAGTCAAGATGAGTATGGCATAAAATAATGCTTTACTACACGGCGAAGACGTAACCAGAGAGCGGCGTGCAGTTGTTGCGAAGCTAACATGGCATGATGTGTCTGAGGAGAACTTTTCTACATGTGCGTCCATGATCAAACGTAAGTAAATAGTCCTTTATTTAAAAAAAGTTTGAAGTGTGTACTTTTTAATTGCTGTATTCGCGGCCATTTTTAACACAAAGCTGCAATTTCTGATGTGGTTGAAAATTTGACAGAACACCTTGGCACAAGAAGAGGGCAGTAGCCGAGCATAGCACTCTCTCGGCGGGGTGCGACAATCAGCCACAAAATGCAAGCCACCTCCTTATTAAAACGTGTGCCATGATCCCAGTATTTGACATGAAGCAGACAGCCAGAATTACCAAGGAGTGGCTTCGTAAAAAGCATATTAAGGTTCTGTAAGGGCCTAGCCAGTCTCCAGACTCAAACCCAATAGAAAATCTTTGGAGGTACTCAAACGCCATGATTCTCAGTGCAGATGGATGTAACGTATCCATGTAAAAGCTGCCGTATCTCGAAGCCAGGCGTTTTTAAAAAAAATTAAATAAATAAGAATGTACGTTAAAAGGAGCTGATGCATTCATCGCAATACGAATATGCCCAAGTATCCACAACGATATTATTTTCTGTTGATCTGCACCCTTGAAATACTCAAAGGATCAAAGGTTGTTTGAAAATTGGTTGTTTACGTCCTTTTCGCCGTCTTTGACCTACGTTAAACTTTAGCCTTTTATCATTTGGTTAAGTAGTGACCTAAAACGAGCCACGCCACCAACGTACCACTTGCTACGTTAGAAGTGTATGGATTAAGGTGTGACAAGGTGATATATCGCGACACTTTGTAGCCCAAAAGGTTATCGATAAGCTCCCACCTAGAACCGATATACCGTTTTAAAAATGTGTCACTGTTATCAAATAAAAAAGGAACCAACAGATTGACACCAAAATGTTCCATTAGAATATAGTGATCCCTCGTTTTTCATTTTACTGTCTCACAGTGTTAGTTTTAAAAAAGAATAAAGTATAAAAATGCTTGTCTTTATTAAATGCTTCATTGAGTGCGTGCACTCAAGGTGCTCACTTACACACAATGAGTTGCCACTAGGCATGTGCCGCTATGAGTTTATACTCCTGTTTAAACTGTAAATTGTCATACAAGAGTGCTTTGAAATTGGATTGCATTTCTGAACATCTGTTTGATAAAGAAAACATTCATTACAATCTGCCACCTCCTTATTCGATGTTGTTGTTTAGTTTGTTGAAAGAAAAATGAGTTAAACATAATTTATATCAGCGCTTTGCCCTCAAGAAAAAAAAAATGCCAACCGGCAGCACTTGTTTATTAGAATAAACGGGACTTTTGTTCAATTTTTGTACTGAGAAATTATTTTCATTTTTTATACTCTGAAACTTTATCAAAAACTTTATGTACAGTGGTATGAAAAAGTGTCTGAACTTTTTGGAATTTCTCAGATTTCTGCATAAAATCACAATCAAATGTGATCTGATCTTTTTAAAATCGCACAGATGACAAAAACAGTCTGCTTTAACTAAAACCACCCAAATATTTACAGGTTTTTATATTTTAACGAGGATAGTATGGAATGAATCGTTGTCTATAGGTCATGCCAAAGCATCTCAATTGGGTTCAAGTCTGGACTTTGACTTGGCCACTCCAGAACGACTATTTCCTTCTCTGAAACCATTCCAATTTACTTCTGTGTTTTGATCATTGTCTTGTTGCAGCATCCACCCTCTTTTTAGCTTCAACTGACAGACAGCCAGCCTCAGGTTTTCCTTCAAAACATCCTGATAAACTTTTAAATTTATTCTTTCTATTAATGATCGTGAGTTGTCCAGGCCCTGAGGTAGCGAAACAGCCCCAAATTATGCTGCTCCCTCCACCATGCTTTACGGTGGGGATGAGGTGATGTTAGTGAGCTGTTCCATTCTTCCTCCACACATGACGTTGTGAGTCACTCCCAAACAATTCAACTTTGGTTTCATCAGTCCACAAAATATTTTGCCAAAACTTCTGTGGAGTGTGCCTTTTTGCCAACATTAAAAGAGCAAAAATGTTTTTTTTTTTTTTTTTTAAGACAGCAGTGGCTTCCACCATAGAGTCCTCTAATGAAAACCATTCTTAACTATAGTTTTACATATAGTTGATGTGTGCACAGAGATATTGGACTGTGCCAGTGATTACCGTAAGTCTTTACCAGACACTCTAGGTTTCTTTTTGTACCTCTCTGAGTATTCTGCGCTGAACTCTTGGCGTCATCTTTGGTGGACGGGCAATCCTTGGGAGAGAAGAGAGTGCCAAACTCTCTCCATTTGTAGACAACTTCTCTGATTGTCGAACAGCCACACTTTTAGAGATAGTTTTGTATCCTTTCCTAACTTTATACAAATCAACAATCCTTGATCGCAGGTCTTCAGACAGCTCTTTAGACCGAGCCATGATGTACATCAGACAATGCTTCTCATCAAGGCAATTCTTACCAGGTGTGTGTTTTATAGTGAGAAGGGCAGCTTTAAACCACTCATCAGTGATTGGGCACACACCTGACAAATTGTTTTGTAAAAATTTCAATTGCTCTTTAAGTCATCTTAGGCAGAGGATTCACTTACTTATTTCCCCCCTTCTGTCATTGTTTGCATGCTATCCTCATTAAAATATCCTCATCAAAATATGAAAAACCTCCCAAACATTTATAGGTTTAGTTAAAGCAGACACTGTTTAATCATCTGTGTGATTTTGACAAAGATCAGATCACATTTGATGGTGATTTCATGCAAAAATGGGAGAAATTCCAAAAGGTTCAGATACTTTTTCATACCACTTTGCTTAAAAACAGTACAGTTGTAGACTTAAGTTAGGAAGCCGTCATAAAAAAAATATTTTTGAAGGAAATAGTCATCCATTTTGTCTTCATTGTTACTTACAACATGCCTGAAAGAACTTCAAGTTAAGGTGTGAAGTTATTTAAAAAAAAAGAAAAAA
The DNA here is from genome assembly GCF_030265065.1 of Corythoichthys intestinalis. Taxonomy (NCBI): domain Eukaryota; kingdom Metazoa; phylum Chordata; class Actinopteri; order Syngnathiformes; family Syngnathidae; genus Corythoichthys; species Corythoichthys intestinalis. Next base: position 71,595,531 of record NC_080395.1, on the reverse strand, counting down.
GAAATTCGCCCACATTGGATAAAAACATTTGGATAGCTAGCAGATATACAGAATATCTGTACTTTAAAGGTTTTACAATAAAATGTGAATTTCCTATATCAACAAATTGTCAGAAACAGAATACCTGGTCTACGCGGTCAGCTTGAACTCCATACTTCCCTCCGAAGCCCTTGGCATTATCAGTTTGCGAGCAGTGCTTGGACAACTTGCTCTGGTATTCATGTCCTACAGCAGACTGTTCAAAAGAGACAAAGATATTGTCGGGACACCATAAGACAATAATATTATAAATGAAGAGATTCCTAAAAGAATGAAGAGGGTAAAATGAGCAACTTTGCTCGAAAACATTCAGCCAGTTGTTGGCGGTGGCAAAATCTGACTCATCAAAACTCCACATGCACACAATGAAGCATCGCTCACTCATCAGATTCATGCCGTTTTGCTTAAACAGACCACAGAAGGCTTGCCAGTGAAATCATTTGAAACAATGCAACTAAGTTAACAATGTGTTGCCAGTCAAAAAAGTTAGTCACTTCAGCTAAGAAACAATAGAATTTACGAATATTCTTTCAAGAACTGGATTTTACCATTCGGTTCACATACCATTAGTTGATAAAACCAAAAGCAATTTCTTTTCGCCCCTCTACCTTGTCCATGCGGTCCTGCTGCACCCCAAATTTTCCTCCATATCCATGCGAGGCCTTGGGCATGTTGTCCAACTCCTGCTGTTTCAAGCTTGTGTGCTCAGTTGACACGGTTTCACGCAGATGGTGGATACTAGGGATGTTACAAAATATTGATAAATCACAATATTTTGTACATGGCGGAAAACACAGACAAGACTGAAAAAGCAGTTTCTGCTCTTGCACTCGCCTTTAAAAGAAACTGCTGTATTTTAAGCCAAAACAACTGTGGTGTTTGATAGAACAACATGTCTATATGCTGCCATAGCAGACTCATGGCGCATTGAGCCCCCAAACTATTTTTAATGTCCGTTTTACCCTGGAAACCCCCCCCATTTACAGACGTCACGCAACTGCTTTTGTTTCAACCCAGCCATAAAACAAAGGTAATTAATTATATTTATTATTCAAAATGTCATTTTAGCTTAGAATCATTAATTGATGTCTAATATTTCATTTAATTAAAAAAAAAAAAAACTTTAAAAAAATTATTTACTCGCATATTTTAAACTTTTAAACAAATTACGTCACAATGAAAAAAAATGATGTCTAAAAAAGTCACGGATATCTACTTCATAACTATCGCTTAATTGTATTTTTTTGTTACTGTGGCATTTTCTCAGATATGTTAGATGATAAACAATCGATCCAAACAAATAAATATTGAAGAAAAAAAAAAAACATTTAAAAGGGTCAATATTTAAAAAAGAAAATCTCGACCACTCCTTGCTGTCTGCGATTTCTGCGTCGCGATCCATGTTATATTACCATGTTTCACCCATAAAATCCCCAAAAAATCCAGCTGTGGCCATTCACAGCTGTGTCTTGACACTCGGTGATACATGCTACATGGAGTTTTTGGATCGAAACAAGGTAACTATGTGATAATATCTTGTTAAAGTCATGGCGTCTTTAATCATGCTCTTTCATGCTCTCAGCTCCAGATAGGGTTTTGCTGTTAAAAATAAATAAATAAATAAATAAAAAATGCCCTCCTGTTCAAAAATTTTCCCCCCAGAAAATTTAGATTTTAAGCTTTCCAATGATCTATCACACGTGGATATCGGACAATTTTGAAATTTGGCTAAATTGGGGGTCTCACAGCAGAACTTCAAGTCACCTGAGTGTTTTCCGCCATAAACAGTACATATGCCTCTGTTTAATATAGGAATCTACAGTTTTCTACCAAAAATTTCCACTACATACAGTCGTTGACAAGGACTTTGGTTGCTGTATATTTTAGGGCAGCAGCTACTGATTAGTTAGGTAATCAATTACCGTAGTCCAAATAATCACATAATCGGATTACGAGCATTTAATGAATTGTAGTATAAATTTTAGGTTATGGAAAACAAAAAAGTGTTTATGCTTGCAATACTACGGTATTTATTTTGGCTAGCTAAGATTACACTTTCAAAAGAGCATTAAATGCGAATACAAACTAAAATTCCTGGGTGTCTGTCAAACTGTGCAGAATTGCCCTTACATTTCACAAGAGCAATAAATTAATTTTAAAATAAATTAAAATACCTAAACTTAGGATATACAGTGGGCCAATAAGTATTTAGTCAACCACCAATTATGCAAGTTCTCCTACTTGAAAAGATTAGGGAGGCCTGTAATTGTCAACATGGGTAAAGCTCAACCATGGGAGACAGATTGTGAAAAAAAACAATCACATTGTTTGATTTTTAAAGATTTCCAAATTAGAGTGGAAAATAAGTATTTGGTCACCTACAAACAAGCAAGATTTCTGGCTGTCAAAGAGGTCTAACTTATTCTAACAAGGTCTAACGAGGCTCTACTTGGTACCTGTATTAATAGCACCCGTTTTAAAACATTATCAGTATAAAAGACACCTGTCCACAACCTCAGTCAGTCACACTCCAAAGACCAAGACCAAAGAGCTGTTCTTTTAGTGTTTCTGAATGCTAAAGAGTTGCTCTTTTGAAGTAATTCATTATTTTTTCAAGCTTTTTATCCGAGTTTGTTCTACATGATAAAAGTGTCTGAGTGAGTGCTCGTCTGAAACTGGTGATTCCATACTTTTTGCTACGGGTTGTACAAACAAAGCATCTGCAATCTCACTTTATGTGTTCCTGATGTCCTGAACCAGCCACCGTCTTGGCACCCCAGCGCTGCTCCTTCTCGGATACATCGTTCTGAAAATATAGGAGGATACATTGTCTAACAAAAAACAATACTTGGCATGGATAACTGTGTTTGATACAAAAAGCCGACATGTTTGCCAAACTACCTCAAAGTCGGGGTCAGTCTCCCAGTCGTCACCTCCATCATCTATAGTCATCTTGACTGACTGTCCTGCTGCTGCCTTCCACATCTTTAGTTAACCGTTGTGAAACACCCAGGAGTACTGTACTTTCTCTGGAATAAAAACAGAACTATTAAAATCTAAATTTATGGTGCTATCTTAACAGGTCCAAACAAACCAAAAACGTACAACTTTTATTCTGAGAATGAAAAGACCTCCTGATATGAGGCTGTCATATAAAACTTGACAAACTATCCTAATTATGATTTTGATTGATCAGATCTATCCAGTTAACTCAATATTGAAATCATTTAACGCATGGTCTATTTTTTTGATGCCAGTGTTTCACTACCACAAGGTTAACCATATTCAAGTTGGATCACCAAATGACGTCGTTAGGGTTTCCTCCAATCTGATCACATGATCAAAAATCAGCAAAAGGAATCTTTTGCAGGCGTTTTTGAATTACTTGCCTGGCACAATTTGACTCTTTGAGTGATTTGTTCAAGGATTGAAGGTAATTATTATATTTTTCGTACCATGCATGCATTTTGAAGTGTTGTGAAAAAAAAAAATCAAAAATCAATGGGAGAAATTAGCCACAACAGCATTGGCATTAGACTTCGCAATATTTAAGTAAAATAAAGGCTACTTTTCTTTTAACCAAGAATCGAGACCGTTTTACATCCAGATCTATAAAGAATTCAGGGATTTAAGCATTTATTCACAAGAATTTTCATTGGGAAAGCTCTGTTCACATATGGCGGCCGCCACATTGACTGACGGACTAGCATCGTACTTTGACATATTTACATAAAATAAATGCTAAATGCATGTTTTTTTTTGTTTTTTTTTGCTTTTAACCAAGAATTGAGACTGTTCTACGTCGGTATCTATAAAGAATTCAGGGATTTAAGCATTTATTCACGAGAATTTAACGGAAAAAGCTCTTTGTTTACATATGGCGGCCGCTAATTTCCTTACTGACAAGCGTCATAGTTCACAATATTTATATAAAATAACTGCACCCTTCAATACATTATGAAGTCTATGAGTAATATTTACATAAAGTAAATTGAATAATCTGACGCATTCATCTGTTAATTAGCGTTTAACACACAAAACAAGATGGTGAAAATTATTGGACTAGGTTTAAGGAAAAAAATCAGATTAAGACATTATAAAATTGATGTGTGAAAGTTAGTTTAAGTCAATACAGATTTATTTTGCCTTCACCATTTCACCTATCAATTAATTAGGTTCTTATTGGTGAGAAATGTAGCCCTGACTGCCATTCACCCAATCTGTTTGGTCTTATTCATGTCCCGTCCCCAGCAAAAAGTGTACATGCAGGATATGCTGTTATATCATTCCTATCAATATTGAGATCAAACCTACGCCTTTACTAATAGCCATTTAACATGGATTTAATGTTTATGTACATTTGTTCAAATTGGATTTCTCACTCCTCCTTAATACATTGATGTATCAGATCGACAGATCCATTAAGTGCGTACGACAGTATTATTTAAAAAAAAAAAAAAAAAAAAAAAATTCTTAAATAGCATTATTATGTGAATTACAATCATATTTTGAGACAATTTAACTATATACAACAATTTGGCATAGCACAGATGACGAGAAATTAAGTCTTTTAATCCGTCATTTAGCCACGCCTACCATTATAGGGCTCTAGTGTCCCCAACAGGAGGATGACGTCGGCAGGGTCACGGTTTCATCTGATTCAGAATTCAGCCCATTGAGGGGGAATTATTCAGAACGAGGACAATGCAACGAAGAGAGCCGCAAAATGTATTTTTTTAAGTTTCTCTACTCCAATATTTTTACAGGATATTCTTTTTATCGAAGTATTTTTCCCCAATTGCTAAATAAATGCTATGGTTATGACAAATAACAGTCTTGTACTAAATGGAATATGAAATAATAAAAATGCATTATTCAGAACGACATGGCAAAATCACTCCATAATGGTCAAAACTGTCGACTTCACCTTTACTGTCGCACCTCCAGAACGAAATTTTATGCCACGGTAGTTAGTCAGGCTTTTGTCATTTCCCTGCCCCGGCTTCAGAGAATGCAAACAAAGAAAGAGGCGTGACAGCTAGCTGACATGCTAACCCGAACTGAGTGACGTCTCAAAGTCTTATTTTCGCTTTTCGATGCAAAAAAAAAAAAAAAAAAAAAAAAAAAAAAAATCACACAAAACTAGCTTGGATTATCTCACACGGCGGCGGAGTTGTCGATTGGTCCATGTGGATCAGCAAACCGCCCGGCGGCAAGCAAGATACAGCTCATTGCCCTGCTACGGACAGGAGAACTCGCCGGGGAAGCAGCTGGAGAGTACCACCGGACAAATCTGCCGACGTCGGAGGAGCGCGTAGCTGCCACATGGTCAACACGAATATGGCGTAAAATAATGCTTTACTACACGGCGAAGACATAAACAGAGAGCTGCGTGAAGTTGTTGTGCAGCTAACATGGTAGGATGTGTCTGAGGACAACTTTTGTACATGTCGGTTCATGATCAAACGTAAGTAAATAGTCCTTTATTTAAAGACAGTTTGTCATGTTTACTTTGTAATTGTTGTATTTGCAGCTACTTTTAACACAAAATTGGAATTTCTGATGGGGTTGAAAATTTGACAGAACACCGGGCACACGAAGAGGGCAATAAGCCGAGTATAGATGGGGCTGTGCAAACAAGCTGCTGGTCGTCGAACAAGTGATATTCTAAGTGGACAATCGGCCACAACATGCAAGCCACCTCCGTTATTAAATTGTGTGCCATGATCCCAGTATTTGACATTAGGGCTGCAGCTATAGAATATTTTAGTAATCGAGTAATCGAATGAAAATTCTATCGATTAATCGAGTAATCGGCTAAAACATTTAAAGAGCAATTATAAATATAGATGAAAAAACAAGACATTTAATCTATTATTGAACCATTTTCAGTCAATCAACGTCTATTTTCAATGTACATTGTTGAAAACAGCCAACAATTGCATCTCAAATGTGACTTTAAAAAAAAAAAAAAAAAAAAAAAAAAAAAGACTAATTCACTGCTTTCACTCAAAAAACTTTTAGATCTTATAAAAAATATATATATTTCTTACCTAGAAATTTCATTCCGCTTGATAACACACATCACTTAAAAGTTAGATGTTTTTCCCACGTGTTTCAATTGAATTTCCACTTGTGTCGAGCTAAGTTCTTTGTTAGTCTAAACTATAAGTCCTGATAGGATTTTGAGTTTTTGCAGTGTTCAAAATAAATGCTGTATGTGCTGTATTGGAGCACATTAGGCACCAGTGCTACTTGGTGTTTTATCCAGCTATGACTACTGAGCTAAAATTGACAGTTAGCATTATTAAGTTTTTATTTTACACCCTAATCACTCTACAGCGCTGTTTTCACAGATTAAATACAGCCTGTATGTGAGAGTTAGCCACACGTCGACAGTGGTCATAATGAATACAAACCTAGCCCTCCGCAGGGATAACGTTACGTGAGCGAGTGACAGTAACGTTAATCTTATTTATGAGCGCCGAGAAATGTACTGCTTTAAGATGGCGGCTGTTTTATTAACGCCACCGAGTCGGTCATTTCGCATCTAGTTCTACGTACATGTGATATGTAAGACACGCATCAGACGCTACCTGCTACCACCGTAGCAACATGCCGGCATACAGTTGTGGTCAAAAGTTTACATACGCTTGTGAAGAACACAATGTCATGGCTCTCTTGAGTTTCCAGTTATTTCTACAACTCTGATTTTTCTCCGATAGAGTGATTGGAAAAGATACTTCTTTGTCACAAAAAACATTCATGAAGTTTGGTTCTTTTATGAATTTATTATGGGTTAACAGAAAAAGTGATCAAATTTGCTGGGTCAAAAAATATACATACATGGATCTGAAAAAGCAAATCATTGACTTGAACAAGTCAGGAAAGTCACTTGGAGCCATTTCAAAGCAGCTGCAGGTCCCAAGAGCAACAGTGCAAACAATTGTTTGTAAGTATAAAGTGCATGGCACTGTTTTGTCACTGCCACGATCAGGAAGAAAACACAAGCTATCACCTGCTGCTGAGAGAAAATTGGTCAGGAGGGTGAAGATTCAACCGAGAATCACCAAAAAGCAGATCTGCCAAGAATTACAAGCTGCTGGAACACAGGTGTCAGTGTCCACAGTCGAGCGTGTTTTGCATCTCCATGGACTGAGAGGCTGCCGTGCAAGAAGGAAGCCCTTGCTCCAAAAGCGGCACCTTAAGGCTCGACTGAAGTTTGCTGCTGATCACATGGACAAAGATAAGACCTTCTGGAGGAAAGTTCTGTGGTCAGACGAAACAAAAATCGAGCTGTTTGGCCACAATGCCCAGCAATATGTTTGGAGGAGAAAAGGTGAGGCCTTTAACCCCAAGTACACCATGCCTACCGTCAAGCACGGTGGTGGTAGTATTATGCTGTGGGGCTGTTTTGCTGCCAATGGAACTGGTGCTTTACAGAGAGTAAAAGTGTTAGGTCTAAACTTAATACTTGTATTAAGAAAACAACAAAGACCTAGGAAGGGATGGAGGAAGGATCAGACTTGAGACGGAGATAAAATTAACACTGGTGGCCACCAGGGCGAAGGCTGAAAGTGCAGCACGTTTGCTCACAACAAGCCTCCCTCAGCCTCCCTCCTGGGGGCCGCGTCTTTTATTGAGAACAGAAACCAGAATGAAACATTATGGTGACGTCTACTGAAAACAGAAACATTATGGTGACGTCTACTGAAAACAGAAACATTATGACTCTTCATTGTGTCAGCACTAAAGCACAAACGAATAGACTGTTACATGAGAAAACAATCATAACACCTAGTTTTAAACACACATAATTAGTTTAATTATTCTAAATACTGTTAGTGTGCAAAAGCATTAAAGCACATCTTACAAAAACGGATAATGAAGAAGGAGGATTACCTTCAAATTCTTCTAGATAACCTAACGTCATCAGCCCGAAGATTGGGTCTTGGGCGCAGTTGGGTGTTCCAACAGGACAATGACCCCAAACACACATCAACAGTGGTAATGGAATGGCTAAATCAGGCTAGAATTAAGGTTTTCGAATGGCCTTCCCAAAGTCCTGACTTAAACGCCATTGAGAACTTGTGGACAATGCTGAAGAAACAAGTCCATGTCAGAAAGCCATCAAATTTAACTGAACTGCACCAATTCTGTCAAGAGGAGTGGTCAAAGATTCAACCAGAAGCTTGCCAGAAGCATGTGGATGGCTACCAAAAGCGCCTAATTGAAGTGAAAATGGCCAAGGGACATGTTACCAAATATTAGCGCTGCTGTATGTATATTTTTGACCCAGCAGATTTGATCACTTTTTTCTGTTCACCCATAATAAAGTCATAAAAGAACCAAACTTCATGAATGTTTTTTGTGACAAAGAAGTATCTGTTCCAATCACTATCAGAGAAAAATCCGAGTTGTAGAAATAACTGGAAACTCAAGAGAGCCATGACATTATGTTCTTCACAAGTGTATGTAAACTTTTGACCACAACTGTAGTTCTTAGCAACGTCGGCGCAGTTTGTAACGGCTGTCGGCTACAGTAAGGCATTTTTTTTTATTGCTTCTTCCTCTACGCACTTGAAGTCAGCGCGCTGTCCCACATTAAAAGTAGTCCGGGCAAAATGTGATGCTTATAGCTGGCAAAATTAAACGATTCCTCGAGGTGAATATAATTACTTGGATCAGTTTTAAAACTCGAGTTACTCGAGTTGCTCGTGTATTCGTTTCAGCTCTATTTGACATCATACAAAATACGATGTTTACTCACGTCCTCGTGAGTCCAATGGTCCCACAGTAGTAGTGCTTGTTTTGGCCAATATCCGTGGTGAACGGGAACCCTTTGAAACCCAAAAAGGCTCACACACCTCTCCCTGGTGAAACAACAATTTTCTCCAGCCGTTTTGCTGGCGTGATGCAAAAAAAGAACGAATTCATCTGCAAAATCAGATGAATCCGCAGTCCATCTGCACGCTATAAAACAATGCTGTATTGTGAGACGTTGACCCGGTTGACGTCACATTCACATTCGTCCTAAACCCGAGACTGAAGCCGGAAGTCACTCATTTTCATGGGGCGGGATTCAAAAATTGAATAGATAAAACGATCGCTTCCACGCACATCCAAGCGGTCCATTTCATTTAGGAGCATAAAACAACGCGAGAAATAAGAAATAAACATGGTTTTCTGTGGCATACGCACTTTAAGTGATAATTGATTTATATCCATCCACATCTTTAATTTACTTAATTCCTCATTTACAAGAGTTACCAGTTCATTTTGGTTTTCACTACTATAAATTATGTTTGTGTCATCTGCAAAAAGTGTAAATTTAAAAAACTGAGATACATAATATACATCATTAATATAAATATTAAATAATTTTGGTCCCAAAACAGACCCTTGAGGGACCCCATTAGAGATACTGAGATATTCTGATGACCATTTCCCCATTTTTACATACTTACCCTTCCTGTTAACCCTTGAGAGTCGAAGGACGCGCCGGCGCGTCCTCAGCGCACGTCGTCTTTGAAGCGCCCTCACGTTTTAATTACGTCACCCACATGCCTTTGGTTGGTCTCGTTTTAAAGTGCGGAAGTTGCGGTTTACTCTCGTTATTATTTGAAGTCAATCGACCAACTAGAACGTGAGATATTGTCATTTAAGTTTTATAGTTTTATTGTCCTCTCAAAAAAACATTAAAACGCTGCATGGATCATTTGTTTATGTCTACATTTCCATCATTTCTTGTCCTTTTTCAAAACGGAAGCTCCATGAAAAAAACACAAATCAAACGAACCCTTTCGAAGTCACAGTGGAAGCACAAAATGCGTTTTTTTTTTAATAAATATAACTGCCGTGCGAGGTTCTACCGAACGAGAGGGAGGAGTGTTCTGAAGCAGCGAGGTGGCGAGCGACGGCCGTTTGGATCGAGCAGCGACTTTGTGTGACTTTGACAATGAACGGAAAACTAAATCTAGCGCAAGCAATTGTGCTTTTTGATCAACTTAAGGAAGAGGATGGTCCAAATTCGTCATCATCGTCTTCTTCGGAAGAGTCCTCGAGTGAAGATAGTGACGGATTTGAACACGTGGGTGACGCCATCGACGAGCAGAGGTAAGCCAACTCACTCTTTTTTTTTTTTATGCTGAAAAAGTTTCTTTTGAAAGTTTCTTTTGATATTACAAGACAAAGTTAATTTTGATGCAATATAAGTGTGTGTTTGTGTATATAATAATAAAATGTGCATATCAGATCAAAGTCGTACGTGCACTGTGGGTATCCCAGGCAGGAATTTATAATTTGTGGTGTTCTTCTTTCTATATGAAGATTAGGGATGTAGCACATATTCAGCTATGGTATTCTTTCTATTGTCATACATATAGATTTCCATTATCATTTATTGCTGTATATATTTTTATTTTATACTTTATTATTTTCATAAATACTGACTTTTTTTCATGTACATTTATAGTGACAATGAAAGTAAAGTGAAATGAAAATGGAAGGGTGGAAAGAGGACAGACACCCCATGGAAGTTTGAGCTGTGTGATGTAGCCCTGTGTCTAATTCCAGGACGAAACTGCTTTTCGGAGTGGCAAGCCTGACAAAAATTTAACTTGTTTATTGTAAATATTTTTGAAAATACTTTTTTTTCCCAGTGTTATATATATATATTTATTTTTTTTTCCCCCCACAATCAGTCTTCTCAATTTGTGTATATAAATGTGTGTTCAAGAAGCTTGATTGTGTGTACATAGTTTTCATCAGGTGATGGGCCGCAATACCTAAACTCATAAAGAGATGGCCTCTAAACACTTTTTGTGTTAGATGGTATATATTTTTTCACTGTTCGGTCTGCTGTATATAACCTGTTTTGACTAGAGCATGTATAAAGGCAAAAAACGCCTATGGCTATACCTGTTGTTTATGTTGAATTGTCAAATATAAGACTATTTATTCTAAATTTTTTTGGTTGAATGTTCATCCTAACATGTTGAATAAATATTACAAAGTTTCAAAACGGTTCGTTACGCATGTTTGGTTGTCAATTGGACATCAATATTAAAAATTTTGACAAAACGATTTTGGAATTTTTGGTCTCTTTGGGCCCAAAATGATGATTTATAATTGGTTAGTGAAGGAAACAACAGTTTGGATATGAAGTTCAAGGTGTTACACAAAAAGGGACCAAACCAGGCCATCGTAAACAATTCTTTCTTTGAAATATAAAGGCAACTTCAAAGGCATGCAAAATCAGACAAAATAGGCCCAGACCTTAAAGGGTTAAATAACTTCTCAACCACTCCCCAGCAACCCCCCTGATACCATACAGATGTTGTTTCTTGAGTAAAATTGTGTGATCATTTGTGTCAAAAGCTTTCTTTCGATGACTAAAAATTCCAACTGAATTTTTTTTTTGATCCAATGCATTTGTGATTTCTCTACTGCATCAGTTATTGCCATTGAGGTGGTCGTCTTTGTTCTAAACCCACACTGGCCCTGGTTAATTATGTTTTGCTTATCAGGAAAATTCTTAAATCGGTAGGTAAATAGTTTTTCCAAGATTTTAGAAAATTCTGGTAATTGTGATATCAATCTGTAATTTGTGTAACTGTGTTTACCGTCATTTTTGTGTATTGGATAGAAAATTCTGGTAATTGTGATATCAATCTGTAATTTGTGTAACTGTGTTTACCGTCATTTTTGTGTATTGGAATAATAGCCATTTAACATGGATTTAATGTTTGTGTACCTTTGATGAAATTGGATTTCTCCCCCCTCCTTAATACATTGATGTATCTACGGAAAAGTCAAGTGAGTCAAACTCACATGCAAAAATATGTGATCGGGACATTGATAACTTTACTGTCAGTAGTTGAGCTCGCACAGACCAGGAAGCAAACCTGAGTGTTGGACATATAACATGTCTATCTTCACAACACAACCACACCCTTTTTCCCCGAATCACGTACAGATCCTGAATATGTGTCAATTTCGCATCTAGGCCCGTAGTGGAATAATTTAGAATGACTTCAAATTGGTGTACAGAGATCAGAATCCGAAGAATAAACAATATTTCCGCAAATAAAAATATTCGCCGTGTATTCTGAAATGTACGCCAGGTGCTTTTGAACACGGGACCTTTGTTTTTAAATTGAAACTCTACAAATCTCCAATTTGTTTGTGCCATTTTGCAAGTGACACGATTAAATTTGAATTTGGCGTGAATTTTAAAGTCGGTTTGTTATGAAAAGAGTGGGAACTTGTAAACGTGTTAGACTCGCCCTTTGAAATGTGATTTTCTTTTTTTTGCGCTGGGGTTGCAGAATTGCGGCATTTCCTGCTCCAGATTTCCACTCAGCTAGCTGCTATAGCTCACACACCTACTGCGATGACCGAGTCGAGACAGTTCTAAGACATTTTCTAATGGAATGAATAAATAGTTCCACGCTCACCGTCCGCTACAGATGGAAGTCCGTCCAGAATCCTGTTAGTCTGACGTTCAGGCGAATATTAAGGGAAGGTGTTGTGTTCTCGTCCTGCTCGCAGATGGGGAGGTACGCTCGCTTCTGGGATCTTCCTGTTCTCCCACTTATCCCGTTCTCAGGCGTGATGACGTCACGAAATGGGCGTTTTTTATTTTCTCCAATGGTCTCTTTGAACGAAATTCCCGCGCCGTCCAACGTAAAAGATAAAAGGGTCTTTTTTTTTTTTTCCAAAGGGTGCCTTATGTCTCCTCAGTCGTTTTTCGCGGTTAATATGGACCGCCCCCCCACTCTTCTCGAAAATCTGCGAAGTAAAGGTGGAGTTTATAGACCCTACTCACCTACGTCACAAAATGACGTGTCGCTGTATCCGGCAGCCATATTGTCCGTCATTTTTAAGCCCTATTCTCAATGGTTTCAATTAGTCGTGCAATTTATAGAGCAATTCATGGAAGCCCCGGTGTTATCTGACGCTGTAAACTCATTGGATGCGTTGCATAAAAGGCGTTATGTGGAAAAGCTTCAGTTTATCCATTCGCCAGATCCATATTTGATGCCTAAATTGATGCTTTTCGACCCGCTGTCTTCGCCGTCTCTGCCTGACATCTGCTACCCTGATATTTACAACTATCTTGTCCACACAAAATCAGCCTATTCTCACGATTGAAAAACTTTAAGAGCTTGGAGGCTTATAAATACTTTGTTGCTGGTTGGGTGAAACAGGTCCTCGTCCACGAAAATTCGGCAGGAATCTATCTTGTGCTCAGGAAGGTGAGTTACGAAATTTTCAATTCAAAATCTTTTGTTCTTGCTAACATCCACTGTCAAGTCTAATGTATTTCATGTCATTTGTCAATGGAGCTAGGGCTTTTAATGTTTAAATGGTTTAGCGATAGCACTCTCACTACATACATATACAGTGGTACCTCTACATACGATCACTTCGACACACGATCTTTTCGACATCCAACGTAAAATTTAAGACGCCATTTGTTTCTACATCCGACGAGTTGCTCGAAATACGACGACATGACAGCACTGCAAACGAACGCACGGTGGATTTTCTTGTGTGAGAAATCAACACAGTTTTCAAAAAAAGTTGATACAGTTGCAGAAACAAGGAAAAAAGTGATGCTTACCTTTGAAATGAAGATGCAAGATATAGAAAAATATGAGCTTGGGGTGCGCGTCCCTGAACTGGCTCAACAATACAGCTCCATGGTCCTCTTCCGACCACCGTTCGCCACTATTTATAAGTTAAGGTGACAATTATCATTGTGGTAACATTGCCAAGGAAATCGCCAGCTTCGTCACGTTTTTATCATTTATTTAAGAACTTATCCAACACAAAACGCCCATTGTCTTAAGCAGTTGACTGCTCTCAAGAAAACGAAAGTATTATCTCTACCGCACCGACCTATCTCACTGAGACGTCAGCTTCGCGGTGCGTTCAGGGACAGTAAAAAGTGTCCGCCATATTAGAATCCGATTCGTTACATTATTTACAGGAATAATTATTAATTATTCTTATCATTATTATATTATTCTGAGTTATTTATTTATAACTTATTTGTTTTTCTATGTTTAATTGCCATTTGTAACAGTGCCAGCAGTATTTATTAAGAATTTAGTGTATGTTTTTAGGCTTTGGAACGAATTAATGGAATTATAATGTATTCCGATGGGAAAATCCTGCTCGACATACGACCATTTCGACTTACAAACAAGGTCCTAGAACGAATTAAATTCGTATGTAGAGGTACCACTGTATAATATATAATAAATATGAAGTGCGATAGCACCACTCCAGATTGTCCCTAGTTGTTGAGGTGGTTGCAGCTCAACGTTGAATTCGTAGGAAGAATTGACGGAGAATAAGTTGTCTTTTAGCCAAAACTTGGCGTATTTAATTTCCATTGACATGCGGATACATCCTGTCTCATTGCTGTCTTCACAGGCAATCCCACAAATCAAAGTCAAACAAGAAGAAGTAATAAAAGTAGCACTTTAGACAATTAAGTCCTATCCTGCCATCTTGTGGCGAAAAGTTAATATGTCAATAATAACAAGCAATAGGAGCATTATTTCCACATCAACTGAGGACAAATTTATGAATACAAAACATTTCCTCCACTATTTCTCTCAACACTAGTTGAATTTATTTTTTGGCTTTTGACCTCAATAATGAAATTGTAAATGAATTGTATGACAACTGTCTTATTATCCCCTTATAATGATATATTTTCAGGTTGTTCATTCACAACGTCTGAGTGTATGTTGTCGGCGATTAGCCTAGCAATGATCTTAATTGTGGTTGTCAGCCCAAAACCCTCTATATATATATTAAATGCATCTTACCAGATATAAAATGACTACTACATAATCTATGGTAATCGTTTGGAGCCCAGTTTTCTCGTCGAATTGCAGCAGTCCATCTCGCTCTCCTCTCCGGGTCTCTCGGAATACGGTAGAACTTCAAGTCTCTCCGTCTATCTTCTCTGTTATTGCAACCGACCGCCACACACGCCTTCACCATTTTGAATATTAATGTTAACGAGCAGAAAAACACGCCATAATAGGAGGAATTTACGTAGCGGTAATGCGTCAACACGACGAGTTGACGGACAATATGGCGCGAGGGCGTGGTTGTTACGTCATGTGAGTAGAGTCTATTTAAAAAAAAAATTAAGGGGGGGGGTCATGAACAGTGATCCCTTGCTTTTCGCGGTTAATGGGGACCGGAACCACTGCGATAAGTAAAAAAAACCGCGAAGTAGTACCGCCCCCACCCAGAAAAATAACTTTTGTGTGTTCAGTGTACACTGTATCACAAAATTGAGTACACCCCTCACATTTCTGCAGATATTTAAGATATCTTTTCATGGGACAACACTGACAAAATGACACTTGGACACAATGAAAAGTAGTCTGTAATCAGTGTGTGCAGCTTATATACCGTATTGGCCCGAATATAAGACAGTGTTTTTTGCATTAAAATAAGACTGAAAAAGTGGGAGTCGTCTTATATTCGGGGTCTAGACATTATACCCATTCACGACGCTAGATGGCGCCAGATATCATTGAAGCGAATGCTGAACTTGAGGAGTAATGTTCTGTCATGACAGATTTCAGCTGCTCTCATGTTTAACCAGTTTGCATTATTTTATTGCAATGTCTTTCCTTATTCAAATTTGTTTCAGGACTGAATTTACAGTTAGACCTCACTTTGATGGTTAATGCAGTTATTGCAATTTTGTTGTTTTATCACAATAGATTGGTTTATTTACATTTCAAAAGCCAGAAGCCATTCACTTACTTAGCATTGCACTTTAGTTTACATATTTAAATGTTCAGATATTAAGCTTTGAATGAGGCAAAATAACATGCTTTTTCTCTCAAATATATTGCTATAATCATTTGTTTCAGATGTACTGTAATTGTTTTCCTTATAAAAATTAATTTGGTGTTCAAAAAGTCTTTTTTCAAACTTGAGTCTTGAAAAAGACGGGGTCGTCTTATAATCAGGGCCGTCTTATATTCAGGCCAATACGGTAATTTATTTTCCCCTCAAAATAACCCACTAATAAATACATCTACATCAATGCTACCTCTTACAGTCGCGGTACACTGACTGTTGCTTTCAGCCAGGAGAAAGTGTCGTCAGGTGGTGTCCAACCTTCATTGGGCGTTTCGACCCTGAACCACGACGCCCTCCAGTTGGCGGGCCGGCAGTGATGGCCAGTCACTGCCCACCTTCTCCTGGCCCCCAGCTTAACTCCTCCCTCCTACTCCAAAGCCATCAAGATGCTCTTTCTGCAGCCTCCCCCAACCTACGGACCGCTGCCCTCCTCTCACGTCCTGCAATTCTGAGGGCAGTAAGCGTCTTCCATAGTGACTGTGCTGGGAAACCTCTGCAGCCAACCTCCATCGGAAAGAGCCAAGCTTGCCATCCTTTCTCCTTACATTGAAGGATGAGGTCTTGATACTTGGTTGCTTTCCTCTCCGCAGCCTCCTCGCACCCGTCTTCCCATGGTACAGTCAGCTCGATCAAGATGATCTTCTTTGCCTCCTCTGACCAGATGACCACATCCGGCCTCAACAAAGTATGAACGACCTGGGGGAAGACTAACTTCCTTCCCAGGTCCACCCTCATCTCCCACGACTGTGCCGCTTGCAGGAGGCTCTTCTTGATTGTCCTGGAGGCTAGTGGTTTGTCCCCCTCCTTAATGAACTGGATAGCTGGCGTGTGTCTTGCATTGGTCTGCCGCTTTTTGACCCTTTCCCGCTCCAAGATATCTGCCAGTGCCCGGAGGACCTTGTCATGGCGCCATCTGTATCTCCCCTGGCTGAAGGCAGTCTTGCACCCTGCCAGTATGTGCGCCATGGTTCCTCTCCCGCCACAAAGCCTACACAAAGGGTCTTCCCTCATACCCCATCTGTGGAGGTTTGATGGTGACGGTAGGGTGTCATACACTGATCGTAGCAGGAAACAGATACGAAATGGCTCCAGTCTCCAGAGCTCAGCCCACGTGATTTTCCTCTCTGGCAGGTCCCACTTTGTCCAGGCTCCTTGTAGTCCAAGTTCCACAGCCCTCGCCCTCCGCCTTTCCTCCTCCAAGTGTCGGACCTCAGCTTGGACCATATGGCTTCTCTGCCTTAGGTCTGCCTTGCCCCACTGCTGGAAGTGAGTGGATCCAAGTCCTTGTCTACCTATGCACGGGTTCCCCATGATGTCCTTTAACTTCAGCGTGCTTGTTGCTTGGGCCACTTGCTGTACTGGCTGCCCATTTGCGTCCTGATCTTTTTGTGACGCCTGCGCCTCTAACTTTTCTGTCGCCTGAGTCTCTGTACATCATTTCGACTCTGCACTTGGCCACCTTAAACTCCTCCACCACTGAAGACAGGGGTAGCTGTAACTGCCCTGACCTGGTGTATAGGCCGACTGAAGTGAAGCTTGGTGGAATCCCGAGCCAGCTGCGGAGATGTTTATTTACTTGCCTCTCGATTTCCTCCACTGATGTCATAGGCACTTCATAGATTGTCAACAGCCACATGAGTCTTGGCAGTAACCCGTGCTGGAAGCAAACTTGAGTCTTGAAAAAGATGGGGTCGTCTTATAATCAGGGCCGTCTTATATTCGGGCCAATACGGTAATTTATTTTCCCCTCAAAATAACCCAAAATATAGCCATTAATATCTAAACCCCTGGCAACAAAAGTGAGTACACCGCATAGAAACTACGTACATCCCTAAATGTCCAAATTGAGTACTGCTCGTCATTTTCCCTCCAAAATGTCATGTGACTCGTTACAGGAGTGCTGTCAGCATTGCTGCAGTGATTGAAGTGGGGGGGGGGGGGGGGGGGGGGAGTCAGCCTCTTAGTGCTCAGACCATACACCGCACTCTACATCAAATTGGTGTGCATGGCTGTCACTCCAGGAAGAAGCCTCTTCTGAAGATGGTACACAAGAAAGCCCGCCCGTTTCATCAGACCATAGGACATACAGTGGGGAGAACAAGTATTTGATACACTGGCAATGGGAAAACCCATTGCCAGTGTATCAAATACTTGTTCTTCCCACTGTAGTTCCAGTAATCCATGCACTTTGTTGACATGTCTTCAGGAAACTGTTTGCAGGCTTTAATGAACTCCTGTGCTTTGCACAATACATGCGCATTGTCAGTAGGTCCTGCTTACATGTAATCAGCAAGGTAAAAAATATCTCTTACCAACTTTTTGAAAGACTTAGAAAAAAACTCGTGTTACTCCCGCCACTGACTTCAGGGTTAGACGGAGACAACTGATTCGCTGTGGCGACCCCAGAAGTGACAAGCCGAAAGGAAAAGAGGAAGAACTGTTTTTTTATGGCGCCCCTAAAAGGACATCGACAGAAATAAAATAAATTTAAACCATCTGGTGCGCACCAGATAGTATGTGGTGACCCTCGTGAGGATAAGCAGGTTGGAGAATGAATGAATTAACCTGTTTATGTAATATCCATAAGTGTATACAACACGCATGCGTCAATCATCGTTTAACTTGTTAAACAATTGCTGTGGCAACTTATTGTGTGCAAGTGAGCAGCTTGAGCAGATTTGAATGGACCCATTCAATGAAGCATTTATTAAATACAAGCATTTTTCTGCTTTATTCTTGTTTATAAATGATTCGGTGTATAGGAACATGTTTGAAAATTAATAAAAATTATTATAATTATTACATTTGAAGTGCTGAAAAACTATTTATTAAAAAATATACCAAAGTTTTTTGTTTATTATACTCTGGGGAAAAAAGTGAAAAACGTCATATAAATAGTAAACAGGCGGTACTTAATTTTTAAAATTAATCACGTTTAAATTCATTTTAAAATTTAAATTGTTTGACGCAATTAACATTCATGCGTTGCCTCAAACGGTTTACAATGACACCGTTTTTAGCACATTGAGATCGAAAAGGAATAGAAATGCGAGTAGACACAAGTTTCATTGGACAGCGCCTTTTATTGGCTTAAGCAGCCACTACTAACAGTCATGGTTGCCCAACTTCCCATCATGCAATCAGGCGGAGCAAGAGACGATCTTTTTCTTAACACGCATAATTGAACACAACACAGAACATACTGTATACCATTTGCAGCCACCACTGACAGTCATGGTTGCCCACTTCCCATCATGAATTTGGGCAGAGCAGGAGATTTTATTTTTCTAAACACGCCTAACTGAACACAACGCAGAACATACTGTATACCATTTGCAGCAATCACTGACAGTCATGGTTGCCCAACTTCCCATCAATTCCCATGAATTGCGATTAATTACGATTCATTAATTTTCAAGCTGTGATTAATTCGATTCAAAATTTTAATCGTTTGACAGTCCTAATATATATATTATGGAGAACACTCAGGTAACTTGAAGTTCCGCTCTGAGACCCCCAATTTCGCAAACTATCAAATTTGTCCAATATGCATGTGTGACACATCATTGGAAAGCTTAAAATCTTAATTTTCTGGGGGAAGAAAAATTTTTAACAGGAGAGCATATAAAATAAAGATTTTTTAAACATCGAATCCCTATATGGAGGTGAGAGCATGAAATAGCAGAATTAAAGACGCCATGACTTTAAAGAGATATTATCGCGTACTTACCTTGTTTTAATCCAAAAAACTCC